>NC_077237.1:13070234-13670234 GCF_947179165.1 Solanum dulcamara | reverse complement strand
TGAAGGCAGAAAAGAAGTTGTCTGCTGGCCAGCAGACCCTTGGTCTCCAAAGAAAATCCTTCCCGAATCATCTTCCTTAAAACAAAGAGAGAAGGAGTTTCGGACCAATCCAGCTTTGGCAAGACGACTGGGAACTGAGATATCTCCAGGTCCCAAGCCCATAAGGCCATCAGGTGCAACTCCATTTAGATAACCACCAGTTTGCTTACTACCACATCTGACATGAAAAAGAATTAAGACCTGTTTAATATAGTCTTGGCAAACAGAACCATGTGAAAATGGTCCCATTCATGATTCTTGTTCGAACTTGAGATACAACCAGCAATTCAATGACACACACCCAAAAGTGACTGGAGCCCTGGCAGAGCCGTTGGCTGCCATACGGCTGCCTGATGCAAGGTGCAAGATATCTTCCACGAGCACTCCGGATGTGGATGTATCTTCTGATACATAATTCACAGTGTACGGACAGGGCTGCTTAGGGGTTTTGCAATTTGAACTCAGTTCACATAACTGATGGCTGCACGACAGGAACTTACTTGTGCTTGAGCCAGATGGATTGTACTCATTTAGATCTTTATCCTGCATAATAGATGCCCCAAATACCAGGGAGCACCTGCCAATCAATCATCTGATATAAGTGCTAAACCTGTAGGCAGTATTTGCAAAGACTCCGCATCTACATCGAGTACTAATATTTATATAAAGGAAATGAGAACAGTAATTTTATTAGGAGAGCCAGCAACTCCAAGAAAAATATTCTAACTTACCATGATGTGACAAGACAGCTCACAAATGATATTGAATAAAATGTAGAAATTTCTGAAGTTTCCAACGGAATTTATGAACTACATGTTGTTTTCAGTTGAATAGAACCCAAGTACAATCTAGAAAGTTGAGATGACGTAAAAATCGATGAAGACATAAATAGTCACAGGTTCATTTACCTGACGCTTATTCTATTGGAACCTTTTTCCTTTTTATTTTTCAGTTTTTAAATTAATTTGTTTCTCTTGTGCCTTAATGTATTATAGGGGTGTCAAATTAGACCAATATTAGCGTAACCTGGCCAACTGAGAATAAACTATTGATAGGTCAATCTAGACAGGTGGGGTCCTGACCAATTGTTTTGCTCAAACTGATCCAACCTATCTTTGACAAAAAACAACCATTGGATGGGTTGGATCATGGCCCGTTGATTCACTCACCCCACTTCAACCCCCTCCAAGTTGCCCAAACCTCCCAGTTAACAATCTTAGTATAATCAGCTCCTCGACTGTCTCTGTCTACTGTAGACATAAATTATAACTAACATAAGGATCATATCCAATAGAATTGGTGATACTGAATGCATCTGAAATGTCCTTGGACCCTTCTGTTATTCTATACTCAAAAGTAAAACTTCAGTCTTTTTAAGGTAGTTATTATTAGATGACTCAAAGTGGTATCACACTACTTGTTTAGTGGCATAAAACGGTCATAGGGATCATGATCAGTTATCAACCAAAACTAAAAGAAGAAGATATTAAAAGACAAATGGTAGAAACAGAAACCAAATAAAGAATAGGACAAGACTTAAATAAGTTCACAAAGCTTTGATTATGGACAGGGGTACTTAACCAGTAAAGGCCCAAAATTTCCAGCTACCCCAACTCTACTATAAAGTTAGAAATTCTGAATGAACATGAAACATTCTGAATGCAGTACACAACCTTGTCTACCCGATATTTGAAGTGTTACAAGTTCTTGTGACTCTTTTAAACATTAACATAATTGACATTAAAGCTTCTTCTTTCCTTTTCATGTAATTGACATTAAGACATGAACAAAATGCTAACTGCTCGTTAGAAGTATGTAACTAATATAATTCCTAAAGCAATCAGAAGTCAACAAAGCACCTCGTGGACGTGATCTCTCACAGCTGAAAGTTAAGAATTGGCCTTTTATATGTTTCAATGGAAATATTTTAACCTTCCAAATAATTCACCTCTGTTAAAAGTTAAATGAGAGAATAGAAAGGTATGGTGTTTGGCTCCAAAGTCGGGTTACACTCACTACTAAGTACTAACTACCGTATCTATCCTTAAGTGTCAACAATAAAAAAAAAACAATTTTTGCTAAGAAAACTATGGAGGTAAACATAAAGATTGTGTGCTGTATTTATTTGATAAATAATTTTACAGCGTGATTTGGATGTCATCCTGCTCAATTGAAACCAACAAAGGCAGATATCATCTACGAGCCTAACCTATTTGCAGTCACTACCAGCAAGAAGCTAGCAACAAACATTTAGAATAGTGATATAACATTCTTGATTAATATTGCATACCAGGCTGCTATAATAACTGGCTGAAAGAGGAGCGCATTGTACACATTCACATGGAACCCACAGCAAGTCACTTCCAGCGTCTAGTGCAACGAGAAAAGAAACATTTGGCGTTCCTATATCAACCCACATGTAATGTAACCTGAGCAAAAGTGCATAATATTGGATTAGGATCATCATATAACATGGAATGCCATCTCTTTCAATATAAAACACGAAAAAGAAAAAACTTAAAGCCCCAATTTTGAACTTGCATCAAATCTTACAGATTAAAAAAAAATGTACTCCACATACAACATTAACTTTCATTTGATAAACCCCTAACCATGCTTTTAATTTAATTCACGCTGAAACCGCTACTTTCAGAAAAGTTTTCAGTAACATCCAACATTTCACCCCCAAGGAGAACAATACTACATTAATCAAATCCAAAAATCCTTCTGTTCACTGGTACATGCATTAGTCCTCCATATTACTTCACCCTGATTATTCCACTATGTCCCCATTTTTAGCATATGCTAATCTAGAGTATTCAATAGAAAGATTACAAACAAACTTGATTACGCAGTAACTTGTAGTTATGATAATTATGGGATAATTTATAACATACTATTGTCTTAGTACTTAGCCACCAACCACATTTGATGTTCTATGAAAAAACATTGACTTTTCATAAATGCTTTCAGAACTCAATTTTTTGTTTCTATCTAGCAACAAACAATAGATTGCTCAGACAGGCACAGGTCAAGAATCAATCAAGTCCTAATTGAACGTACATTCACTTGAAACTAAAAAATATAACAAAACTTCCAAACAAGAAAAATGTCACATCATCATCCCAAAAATAGATACTTTGACAAAAACACCAAATTTAGACCATATTATAAGAAGATAAATTGTCCTTATTCTTTAATGACCCATTCACTCTTTCATTAATGCTTCCAAAACCCAAATTTTAAAATTCCCAATTAGCAACATATTATAAATAAACATGTTGGATAGATAAACAAGAAAGCCTTAACTATTCACACACTGATTAAAATTGACTCCTAACAATAATCACAACTCTTTTTTCAGAAAGTTGGACTCATTAACCCCCTCAAACAGTATTTCCGTGAGCTGTTTTCATTTCCGTTATTTCTTTCTCTATACTACTTTGGACTGTTTTTTTTCTTGAGCCAGCGGTCTATCGAAAACCCGTCTCTCTACTTCTAACATAGCTGTTGTTGCTCAAAGAATATGTATTTAGAACGATAAACAAACAACAAAGAGGGAAACCAACCATCCGAAGTCATTTCCCAACGGCATCGTTTTGCTACCCTGTGAAGGAAAAAGTAGCTGAAACTGAGGACCCAGCTTCATTTTTTGCCGTTGCAAATCACTGTTCATCAATTTCCCATAATACTCTAAGCTCATATGTTGTGGCCACACAACACCCACTTCCTCATTCCTTGAAACCCTAAGTTTCCTCACTTCGTCGGAGAATCTATGAACTAATTTTGACGAATACATATCGGGTACCCCACATTCAACCAGTATAGCTAAAGATAAACCCAACACCATAGCTACAAAACCCACTTTCCAAATCTCCATTTGAATCACAATAACTGAACTAAACACACACCCACTTACCCAAGATCTAGTTTAGAAAAGTGTTCTTCATCAGAAATTGTAGAATAAATAAATGTGTATATAGCTAGGTGTCTCTCTCTCTGTGCTAGATATATTTACAGAGTAAAGGGATATTAATGGCTATGGGGTAGGTGGGTGATTGTGTATATATATATACACTATATCTATAGGTGTTTGTGTGAGAGAGAAGTAGATTTTTTGGGGAAGTGAAGAGAGGAAAGTAGAAAGGGTGAAGAGTAAGAAAGAAGACGAAGATGGAGATCACGCGGGCCACTCAGCATTGTGGTGGGAATCTATATAATGGACATATACCGATACGCTTTGTTTGGAAATATCGTTATATAATGTCATATATTCATAATTTGAATATAAATCTTATATGAAAAGTAGGTTATAGGGTAGAGGTACTATGAAAATGTAGGTAATAGAGGAAAAATAATTATTAAATAATAAATAAGAAGAAAATATTAAGGTAACAACACGAACACACCAAATCAATCTACATAAAATGGGTCTTTTCGTCTTTACCTAACGATGGATTTAACAATACGATACAATAAAATTTAAATAACAATCAAAACAAACATTGTATTTAAACTAACAATACAATACAATACAACGAATAACAACCATCCAAACAAAGTGTTAAGAGTCGGAGGATAGAGTGTAGATGTAACTACTATCTTAGGATATCAACATAGGTTGTGGTAAAGTAGTAAGACTGCTTTATCAGATTTTGAATTTGACTTTTGAGTATTGAAAAAATTAAGTTGGGAGTCCCCCCCTTCAATCCAAAATGAGCCCTGCAGAGCATGATTCGAATTTAGTTGGGGTTCTACGGGCTTTGAATATCGAATGAGAAACCGAAAAAAAACTATTATCTGTGGATGTAACTATCACCTCGCAAACATAAAGAGACTATTTTTGTAAGATCTTCGACTCAAATACAGCAAACTCAAGTATAAAGAAGAAGAAAATTATGTAAATAATATAGCAACTAACAAGGGTAGCGTGATAATCAAAACACAATTGATAGATATTATAATAAAGTATTATAGTAATTAGGGCTGTACAGGGCAAACCGATAAACCGCACCAAACCGACAAACCAAACCAAACCGGAAAAAAAAACCGACTAGTGGTTTGATTTGACTTGGTTTGGTGTTTGGAAAAACCCCCGACCATTATAGGGTTGGTTTAGTTTTAACTAAAAAAGTCAAACCGAACCCAAACCGACCAGATTATAGATATACTATTTTTAAATTATGTTATACATAAAAATATTTATTAAAATGTAATTTATAAATATTTTTTAAAATTTTTTCATAATTTTTGTTTTCTTTCTTGCATTTAGATTTGGACTTGAGAAGCTCATCTAAATAATATACAAAAAAAACTCATCTTATAAAGTTATATTATAAAGTTAAAACTTCAAATAGTATTCTGCGTCCATCTTATATGTTGATATTTTGTACTAGAACTCTTTTTAAGAAGCACTGCTCTGTGCTTTTTATTAGATATTATGAAAATCCCAAAAAATCCGAAAAACCCGAGAAACCCAAAAAAAAACCCGAAAACCCGAGAAAAATTGATATCGAAAAATTCAATTTTTATTAGTTTGGTTTGGTTTATAGATTTAATAACCCGACACAAATGATTTGGTTTGGTTTGTGAAAAATCCGAACCAATGCGGTCCATGTACACCCCTAATAGTAATACAACTAGTATAACGACAAAATACTAAAAGCCTAAACTCTTTGAAAGTAAGATAACACTACACTACTAATTAACTTTTTACCCTAGTAAACGTCTTCTGCACTTTCTATCTAAAGGTCATACCTTCGATAAATTAAAGTTGGGTCATGTCTTTTCTAATTATTTTTCTCCAATACTTCTTCGGTCTATTTCTACCTCTTCGCGTACCTACTATAACCAATTTCTCGTACCTCCTAACTGTAACGCATCTCCTCTTCACATGTTCAAACCATTTCAATCTGATTTTATTCATCTTGTCCATCACAAAATCATTGCTACCTTATACCGAATATCCTCATTCATAATTAATCAATCAATCACTCCCCATTTTAACTTATCTAGCGTAATTTTTAAAATAAAAATAAAATAAAATAATTTAAAAACTCTTCTAATAAAATATTTTTTAAAAGAGCATGAAAAAAAAAACTAGACAGATATTGAGATGGAGAGAGTAATTACAAAGTACTATTACTAATATGTGCAGCTAACTTTTTGGGAAACTTAAAGCAATTTTTCATCGACCTTTATCTTTAATTTTTTTTTTGGTAAAATTTGAGTTATTTGGCTGAGAAGAAAAAGTATTTTGTGAGCCAGTAGAAACAGAAATACCACTATTAGAAAGAAATTACTCTATGTTATAAATATATTTATATTTTAGTGAAATTATGTAGATTACTTGGAAAAAAAGTTAGAAATCTTATTAAGGGACTAAGTCAGTTTTTTTCTATAAATAAAAGAATTTTCCTTCATTGTAATTCACTTTTAAATATCCATCAAGAGAAATAACAAGTTTTTTTCCTACTTTCTTCTTCTTCTTATTTTACAGTTTCATAACACGTTATCAACACTGTACTAAATTGGATAGTCCCAACGGTATGATTTAACAATTACTCCCCTTTGTTCTTAAAATAGTATGGTCAATGGATCGTGTTAACTGTGAGAAGTGAAACACCTCCGTAAAGTGAAAAATATGCTCCCCGGTAAGTCATATCGTATTAATTTTATTCCTTTCGTCTCTGATATGGAGATTTGCAACAACCATTGACAACTAAAAAGGAAAAACATTACTTTCTTTTATCACGGCAAGTAAGTTAACTATTACACAACTTCTAACCATCTTGTTGTAAATATTTAGTTTCGTCATATATAATGAGATGATTATGATCTGTTCTGATGTGTCTAAATTTGACGGCAAATAAAGGTTACATAGTTTGATGCCATGTAGATTTTCATGTTAAAATATTTTTATGATATCTAGAAGTTGTAACTAGATTTTTAAATGTATTTATTCATAAAAGATGCACATTACTCATTCATGTTTAAGTTAATAACTAACGGT
Source organism: Solanum dulcamara (assembly GCF_947179165.1). NCBI lineage: Eukaryota > Viridiplantae > Streptophyta > Magnoliopsida > Solanales > Solanaceae > Solanum > Solanum dulcamara. The sequence goes on along the minus strand of NC_077237.1, from coordinate 13,663,183 downwards.
GGTAATATATAGTTTAAAGTCTCAAGAATGAGCTTCTATCAAACTTTGGTCTATTATGTATGAGAGTAAGACGATGGATTGAAGTTCTATCGCATTAAAAGAGTAAAGACAGTGGATTCATGTCCAATCGCACCAAGGTGGTTAGACGATGGATTCATGTTCAATCGTACCAAGAGGGTAAGACATCAGGTTTGAGTCTTGGTGCACCTTGATGAAAGATGTCAAGGTTCAAATCCGCTCAATTTATGGAATAACACGTCTTATATGGATAAGACATTGGATTTGCACCTCAATGCACCATGGTGATGATGCTTTTGCTGAAATATCATGAAACATGTCCCACTGGATTTGCTCCATTTTCTAAAGTGAATGTGGTAGCAATGCATAATATGTCTGGATAAAAAAGGGATTGAATAATGCACATGAACATGGAATTAGGTACTAAGTTGTCACGCTCCGGAAGGGTACCCTAGACGTGGCCGACACTCAGAAACTATTATTGGCTCCTAAACGAACCACTTGGCCTGATCACACATCCGTTCATTCATTCAATCAACAGAAGACTTAAAATAAAGAGATAATTAAGTGGGCAATCCCAATCAACAATCTAACTCAAGAAAGAAAGGTCATGGGCTAATAAATCAAACTCCAATCTATGTCATTAAAATAATCTGACAAGAACAATTCAAGAAAATAAAATACTCAATCGATCCATCACTATCTAGTCTATGAAGCCTCTATCACTACTATCTAATTAGTGTCAATAATAGGTTCATGGCTACCTCAAATCAGAATGAAAAGACTAAACTCAATGCAAGAATAACATAAGTGGTATCCTCCGAATGTAGGGGAGGACTTATCAATAAGTTGAGTGTGAATAGATCCTCAACGATGCGCCTATTGATGATCTCTTAAACCTATCTCTGCATCATGAAATAATGCAGGTCCAAATAGACGTCAGTACGTGGAATATACAAGTATGTAATATGGCAGAATGAAACATGCACCAAGGTAGAATAATACCAGTTCAGATATCTCAAATCAGAAAGGTAAGAGAGACTCAATCAAGGTGTCATAAGTCTAAAGTAAGAACGTGATTTAGACAGAGACCAATAATACACAATCCAATCCAATCATGTACAATCTAATTCAATCCAATCATATACAATTCGATCCAATCCAATCATATATAGTCCGATCCAATCCAATCATATACAATCCGACTCAATCCAATCACATACTATCAAATCCAATCCAATCATATACAATCTGATTCAATTCAATCACATACCATCCCATCTAATCCAATCACCAACTTAATGAATAAAGTCAAAGGACTCAACTCAATAGACATGTGAATTAGAATTTAGAAATATTATACCAATCGACTCATCATTGTTGACACCCAATTTTGGCTCTCTGTACTCAAAATTAACGTCTTCAGACTACTTGATCGTTAAAGAACACAAAATATAATTTTTTTTATATTTTTTAGTTTTAATTATTTTTTTTATTAATAATTATCCTTATTTTAGTATTTTTATGATTTTTTATTTTATTTTTCCCTTTTAATAATTTATGGATAAACATTCTTAATTTCGTAAATAATAAGATTTTTATGAATTTATTGTCATTTGAAAATTTTAATAGTCATATTATTTTTACAATCATCTTTAAACGTACACAACATAACACTGTAATTTATTCTCTACAATACAATATATCTTAAAAAATATCGATTACATTTTTTTATTTTTGTGTTACATATCGATACATATATATATATATATATATATATATATATATATATATATATTTTAATGACTCATTAAATCATTTTGAGAATGATTTCTCACTCATGTTCAACAATTTAATCAACACAAGAAACCAAATAACTTTTTATTAACACAAGAAACCAATTAACTTTTCTTTTAATTAACATAAGAAGCCAAAGAACTTTTTTTTTTATCAATACAAGAAGTCAAAGAACTTTTGATTTTTGGTTGATTAATTGTTCAAACAACTTGTTTAGGGAGTCTAAGATAGAAGATTTCATCCAAGCTAAAATTAAAATTTTAAAAAAAAATTCTTTCAACACCACTCTCTCCATTATCTTTTCTTTTTCTCCCTCATAAACAAACTATTCTCTCCATTCTCTTCTCTTTTTCTCCCTTTCAACACCACTCTCTCTATTATCTTTTCTTTTTCTCCCTCATAAACAAACTATTCTCTCCATTCTCTTCTCTTTTTCTCCCTCAAAAAGTCTCCAATGAAGCTTGTCCTTTCAGCTAGAACAAAGCAACCCCTCCCTTGTTGCTAAAACAAAGTCCAATAGTGTCACATCAATAACCTCCGGAGTGGCTCCATCTTCAGGAAACAACAACTAGCTATCGCGATGGTAAATCCGGTAAGAAACTAACAAGTAACAACTCTATCTCTCCTTTGTTTTTTATTTTTTTTATTGTTGTTTTTACTTTTTCTTGTTTATAGATCTACTTTATTTTATGATAGATATAATTATTGTGATTTGTTTCTATTATTTTTTTTACTTATTATTGTTGTCTCCATCATATCTTTTATTAGTGACATCTATTGTCATATATATTTGCTTTTGATTATTTTAATTGATTGTTTTAAAAGATATGATAGTTTTAATCTACTTTGTTTGATGATAGATATAATTATTGTGATTTGTTTCTATTATTTTTTTTACTTTATTGTTGTTGTCTCCATCATATCTTTTATTAGTGACATCTACTGTCATATATATTTGCTTTTGATTATTTTAATTGATTGTTTTAAAAGATATGATAGTTTTAATATACTTTGTTTGATGATAGATATAATTATTGTGATTTGTTTCTATTATTTATTTTATTTTATTATTGTTGTCTCCATTATATCTCTCTATTAGTGATATCTATTGTTTGTTGAGTGAAAATTATTATTTTATTTTTGTTTGACTACTTTTGTTAATAGTTTAACTTCATTTGTTTTGGCTATATTTATTCATCACTTTTGTTTGTTGGTGGATTATAATTGATGATTAGTGTATACTTTATTTATTTATAGTTATCTTGTATCTATTTTTAACTTTGTTTGACTACTTTTGCTAATATTTTAACTTCATTTGTTTTGACTATATTTATTCATCAAAGGATTATAATTGATGATTAGTAATAATTTATTTTCTTTAATACATGATTTCTTATTTAATGGATGTTGATATTATTATTTTTATTCTTTTTGACTATGTAGGATATACTAAAGCTAGGTTGATTCACTTGTCATTAACTTTAGTATTACTATTTTATTTTTTTTATATTATCATGTGTTTAAGTTAATTGATAAAATCTTCTCACTTATTTTTTTTGTCATATTGTACCTTTATTTTTGTGGGTGTTGGTGTTTGATGATGTAAATATTCACTAGTTGTTTTTTTTCTTTTCTTTTGTTATTTTGTTTATGTTACTATTTTTTTTGTTGAATTATTGTTGTTGGTTTGAATTTTACATCTTTTATCTAGTGTATTTCTTATTATGTTATTAATTACGCTATTATTGTTTCACTTTTCAAATATCTTATACGTTGTCTCTATTATGTCGATTGTTTCATCAATTATTGGTTGTCATGGCTTTCACGCCATTTTATTGAAATAATTTTATTATTTTTAATTATTATTGTAATTCATCATATTAAATAGAGATTACACCTAATAGGTCGATGAAGAAATTACCATCGATTTCCAAGGCCTTCCATGTTTATAAGACGGATTTTATTTTTAGTTATTATTATTATTATTATTATTATTATCATCATCATCATCATCATATTTATTCTTTACTAACACTTCTATTAAGTCTTTTACAGGTACTCAGAATTGCTTCCTGAGAAAGCTATTCGAATTAAGTTCGAATAATATATTTAATTTATTATTGTGTATATTATTAACGTTAGGCAAACATTAGGCCGTTCCTTATATTATTGTTTTAATTTATTCTTTATGTATATTTCATTACATATTTGCGCAATATTTTCATCTCCTCAATTTAAAAGCTGAGTTTAGCTGGGACCTGTAGTTGTGGATTTCGAAAGATGCTGATACCTTCCCTTCGAAATAACTTGAACCCCTTACTTAGGATCCATTGAATTTGTAGACATTTTTAAATAATTGATTGGTTTTTAATTATCCTAAAATTATGGTGATTCCTTAAATTAAACTATTTTCTTTTAAAATCTTTTGAACAATTGAATTGATTTTTTACGAACCCCATGACGTTCTAATAGGGATGTAACACTTATTACAGTTACGCCTTTGAGCTTACTATAAAATAGAATTCTATGTTTTGTAGTATATATACACACATATTTTAAAATTATTTTGATAATAATTTATTCATTATTAATATTTTACCAAGTGTCTGTACATGTATTCGGAGATACTGCAAATGATATTCAAAATTATTTTTCTTTTCATATGATAAAAGAGTTCTTTGTTCATATGAATAAATGGCTATTCTTTTAATATTGCATAAAAACTATCTTTTTATATACATATACCTTTCTCATATTTTTCTACACATAATTGGTGATAATATACTTTACTTACTTAGTACATACTTTTTTTTATACATATATTCTTATACAATTTTAGTGTATATATTTTTATATATATGTTTGTTATACTTGCAAATAATAATTTTGATCTCCTCCCTTTTTGATGAATTAAGTCTAGCTGGGTACCACATTTTGTGGATTTCGAAGGATGCCTAACACCTTCCCTTTGGAATAATGTGAACTCTTACCTAGAATCTAAACTGGTTTTTCGCAGATTGAAACGTGAGTCATACACGTCATGCATTCAAATAGGTTTTCCTTATTTTCCTAAATAAATTAGGTGGCGACTCCATACAATAATTAATCTTTTTCAGAGTCCATATGTTGTGCTTTATATCTAACCTCGGTTAAAAATAGGGCATAACAATCATCTACAATACCAATCAAACCAATCAACCAAGTATTCAATCAATTCAATAATAAACTCAAAGGACTCGAATCAACAATTATACAAATTAGAATTTAGCAATGTTTTACAATTCAACTCAATGATCTACAATCTCAATCAAACCAATCATATCATGCACAGTACACTCAATTTGGGAGTTTCTCTAACCGACAACCATCACCTATGAACCAGTGATGTACAACAAACCGACGTTGTTTCCATGTCCGTTCAATACTTTGCCAAGGTATGAACGAAACAACCAATCATGGATCCATCAATCAATCAAGTCCTATCATTTCAGGATAATGAAATAGGGAAACATCCGACTTTAATGGTTCAATCCCAATTCGGTGCTCGATACTCCTCCTAAGACTTAATATGCTCATATCTATCAGGTGAGTAAAATACTCATTTAGTCTCTTTTGGACTTAGTTTCAAATCAACTCATTTATTCTCATTGGACTATTTTCAAAACTCAATCAATCTGGTCTCATTGGACCTTTTTTCAAAATCAACTCATCTCAATCATCAAACTCTTCTCTTTAAATTTGATATAATCTTAACTCAATGAATGCAGTAAATATTAAATGCATTTAAAACATAATGTTAACCCCTCAACTCATTCTCAAAATAGACATTTTAATGTAAAAATGTTCAACTCGTTTATACTCAAAATACTCATGCTCGAAATATTAATTAAAAGACTTTTCAAACTCAACTCATACTTAAACTTTTTCTAAATCAAAGATAAAAATAATCATTCTTTAAACTCAAAATAGTTCATAAATAATTTATTCAAAACGTTCACAAATTATTTTTTTAAAACTCCTTCTCAAACAATCATTTATACTCAAAATCCTCATAAGACTGCAATCAAATCGAATTATGCAAATTATATCATGTAGTCATATTAGACTCCAATCCACTTCATCTCAAGACATCATCATCAACATTACCTCTTCATCAATCATTTTACCTTTTTAAAGATAGACATCATTTACATCATCATCAAACATCTTGCTCCAAAATACTCATTTAACTCTATGTTCAATTTCATCAAACTCATTAAAATATGCATCATCTCACTTTTAAAACAATATTTTTATTTATACATGAAAACCATCAATCTCAACCTCAAGACAAATTATGACAAAATGAAACTTCATTTTGGGTTCATATGAATGAATACACGAATCCATACTCTCAAGAAAACTCATCTCAAGAACATCATTAATACATATGATTTTATATACAAAAACTCAATAAAATATTTAGATAATTCAAGGACTTAATTCATGGAACCTCAAAACTTAACTCAACTCGAATCAATAAAGATGTGGGGCACGTGGATGAACTCAATCCAACGTTATGAGTAGCCTTACATACCTGAATCTTAGGAGTTATTGGATAAAAGTGTTGGGTTTGAAACCTTGTACCTTGAAGTTGAGAAACCCATCTATGAATTTGTGAAGGAGATCTTGAATTTGGAGTTTTTAGATCTCCCAATATTGGAGAAATCCCTTTCTTGAAGTTGTTGATCTTTGGGAGAAGGAGAATTTGGGATTTTGAGAGTATCTCTACGTATAAGAATATTATTAAGTTAAAAAATTGAGAAAAATCACCTTTTAATAAATTCCGTCGGCAATTTCGGCGAGCTGGAGGTCTTCTCGTCGACCTATTCGGCGAGGCGCCAAATGGTGCTTTAGCTCGCCCAATCCAAAAGTTTTTGAAGGATTTCGGGCACTATTCGGCGAGCTAGGTCGTGGTTCACCGAACTATTGGGCAAGTCACCAAATTGGCTGGTGAGCTCGCCAAATTGTGCTGTTCAGACATGCTTCAGTAAAATGATCATAACGTTTTACTCCAAACTCCAAAAAATATAATTTGGGTGGATTTGGAAATACTACTCAAAGACCTGTAAGTTGATAGGTCATGCCACCCAATTCGTTATATTCTAGGAGATATAGTCATTTGAAGTTAATTCTTATATGAGCTCATTCGAAAACTTAGTCGATAGAAATTCTTTGGACTTGGCTTGCTGTTAGAGATCCCTTATGACCCTAAACCACATCTAATACTCTTAAAATATCTAAGAATTGATCCTAACTCATGTATACAATTAGAAGTCTATACGCATATAAAGAATGGTTCAAGTCTTGACAAAAAATAATAATTGGGGTGTTACATAAGTTATCATAATTTGATATGCGTAGATGATTGTGTTCTATTCATAAAGAATGATAAATTTTGATAAATACTTCTGTAAGACCCTGAAAGTTAAAAAGTAGAAACAATGAGGTTCAAAAAAGTTTTCAAGAAATCCCAACTTTTGGCACCAGGTGGCTCTCCACGAGCCGTAGAGAGCATCCGTGAAGACCACTAATGGCAAGGGAAATTGTAGAAGGGACCATAGATGGCTTCACGACCCGTGGTGTGAACCATGTGCTATGGTATGGTCTGTGAAGCCCAACTCCCAAGTCTCTGATTCAGGGTGCCTACCATGGAAAGGCACCAGGAGTCGTGGTAGACACCATGTGTTGTGGTGACTTTCATGAAGTTCACCCCTTAGAAACCCAACTTTCCAAAATTCAAGTCAAGGACCAGGACCACAGGCCGTGGTGAGGTTCACGGACCATGGTGGGTCCCCCGTATAAGTATAGTTCCAGATTTAGTTGGGGGTATTTTAGTATTTCTCTATATTTTCATTAATGAATGTGGACGATTTTTGAAAGATTATTCTAACCTATTAAATGCCTTAAGCTCTCCTAACCCTCTCATTCTCACCCTAACTCCTAAATCAAAATCTTCTCTTTAAAAGTGTGCTCTCCAAGTCTCTTTCTTCCTCAAGTTGGATTCTAGGGTTTCTTCAAGGTCAAACTTCAATTCTCTGCAACTTAGGGCTTTTAAAGGTCAAGATATGTGAGAATTCATCCTTGGGCCATTTCACCCATGGAATCCCAAAAATTTCTTCTCAAATCTCTTATGATTTCTTCTTCTAAAAACGCAAATTTTATGATGTTGCATTGGATCTTTTTATTCATGATATATATTATGATTAATGATTAAATTATGCATAATTCACATTACATTGTATGATTTCAAGATGAATTTTAAAGACATGTGCTTATGTTAGTTTCAAGCATGATTTATGAGTTATGATCATGATTTTCAAGTTATTTCAATAAAAGCTTTATGAATGATGTTCAAAGTTTCTTTAAGAAAGAAGTTATGAATGATGTTCAATGATGCTATAAGCAAAGAAGTTATAGTGAAATAAGTACAATGCTTGCACAATCATATTACAGAAGTTAAAAGTTGTGGCGAATTTCCTCACACACTCATGATGAAGTTAATAGATGAGTTATACTTATGTTATCTATGTAAAGTTGGATTGATATCAATTATTAGCTTTCCTAATGATGTCAATGACTATGTTTTCATGAAGGTTCTGTTGTGATAAAGACTTAGCACTAAGAGGAATTTAAGGTGGGGTTTATTCTAATAGCCATTGTAGCTTCCCAAGGGAATCCTAATAGAAACCTTTAGTCCCTAACTACGTTGCCCGCATAGGTTTAAATATGTTAATATGGCAAAGCTAGTGGATCCGCATATAGCCCAGTTAAAGAGAGGACCATGATGGAGTATATTCTGGTAAGGTAGCCTCCTCTTTATCGATGTAGGGATCACTGAATTCCATGTAATAGATCACATGGTCTTAAGTGTCGGTTAAGGTTTTATCCCACACCAGTTAAACAAAAGTTATAAAGTTCTCATGATGATGATGTTTTGATGCATTGACCAATGATTATGATATTTTAATATTTTTATGGTTTTACTCATATTTTAAGATATTCGTCTTGTATCCCATGATTCATATTGATTATGTCCTATGTTTATTGTTCATTCATACTTAGTGCATTCCATGTACTAACACATACTTTTTGCCTATATTATATCATAATGTAGGAACAGACGATTATTGCGCACCTCCTATTCGTGAGTAGAGTTGAGCCTAGACTAGTACTTGTGGTAAGTCCTCGAAGCACACTTTATTTTCATTGCGTCATTTGACTATTTCATTCTCATATGTTGTCATGGGTGAGCTAGGAGTTTGTCTTATGCCCCCATCTAGTTAGTAAAGTCATGTTGGATGTTTAGAGTCTATGTTGTCTTCTATTCCATATTTTTTTGAGACTTATGTTCTATCTCGAGACTACGCTTCCGTGTCTATGCTTTAACTTATTTTTCTTATTGACCTTATGTATGCTCTTGAATGAAATGCTAAGAGGCTTGGTTAGGGTCCTTCGGAATTCTAATCATCGTGTCGCGTCTAGGGCCTATCTTGGGTCATGACAACTTCTAATGCATATCCATTCTCTGAAGTGAATGTGATGGTATAAAATAAAGCTTATCAATACGAATGTGCACTAAATCATGATGGGATCACAACTCACCTTCAATGGAGGTAGAATTATTGAGAAGAAAAGGCACATGTCATGAAAAACTTGGAGTTTACTGGTACAAATAATTTTACTAGTTGACATGAATAATTTTGCCATCCCGAAGATTTGTATTAAAATAACTAGAAGATTCTTCAAGAATTCTTTATGTTGCTTGTTCTCATGATAAGTTGTTTGGATCAACAAATATTGGGACGAACCTCCAAAAATTATAAAAGTATAAAAGGTGAATATGAGATCATTCACTTGTCATGTGATAATGATAAATAGTCACATTTATAAGATTGTCACGACCCAAGCCTAGGGTCTAGACGTGACATGGCGAATGAGGAATTCGAAAGTACCTCAAACAAGCCTCTTAGCATTCTTTTAGCCTTTCATAGGTAATGATGATAAATAAACAAGCAGAAATCATAATAGTAAATCTTCAACTTATATATGTCCAACAATACCTCTAACTATTAGATTTAACGGGGCTAAGATAAGTACCTAGCTCACCCTCAATCATAATAGAAGAAATGCCATAGTAAAATATCTCAACATATCATAAGCTAGAAAGGTAAAGGAGTATTGTTCCCGGAACATGGGAACTCACCAAAAGTAGTCTTCAATGGAATCTCAACTAGCCACGTGGAGGAGAACGAGGAGCAGCACTGGTCCCTACATGGTGATATCATGTAGGCAAAAGAGTATGCGTTAGTACTTTGAATGTACTAAGTATGTAAGGATGCATGAACATTGAGGAAACATTAAAACATTTATGTAATATGGAACATAATGTAATTAATGCATAATAAATCATATAGATATCCTTTAAAATATTCATTTTGTGGGAAATAACCATAACCGACATTTAAGACCATGCGAGCTATTACATGGAATCCAACATAACCCCCTTATGTTGGCCGGGGAGACTACTTGCCAGGTAGAACTCCGTCAACTTTATTTATTTCTTTAACTTTAACTTTAAGGGCTATTTATGGATCCATTAGTCTAAGCCTACAAGGGCTCCTATGTTGGCACATAGTTAATGAGACAAGGGGTTGCTACTAGGATTCTCTTACCAAATCCCACCTCAATGCCTCATTCGGTGCTAAGTTAATCCACGAAATAGTTTAATACTTTAAAATATTCATAGCATATAACTTGAGAATTCAAACATCATATTCAATAGAATAGCTCATTAAAACATTTGAAAATTCAAATATGCAAGAATTGTCCTTATTGCATAAAGAATCCATCATTCATATCATTTTATCATTCTTTATTTTCATAAGACTCCCTTTTGATTATAGATATTGCTTTCACAAATATTCATTTGGAGTCAAGGCTTTCAAGTCAAACTTTATTAAAAACCTAGTAAAACTAGGTGGGTTCAAATCACTTCAACTTGCAAATATGTATGTAAATAAATATACATAAATACTTTGAAATCCATTAATTAAAAATCATGCTTTAAACAACCCACCATGAATTTTAAGAACCTTTAAATAGATAAATAGAGGAATTACTTGCAAACCATCAATTCATACATATGAAATTATGTCGCATTAAAATAGACCAATAATCATTAGTTTAACCATGATTCATACTATTAAGTAAAAATAAGAATTACCATAAGAAAATATTACTTGAAATCAAGAGACTTAATTGAAAGAGTTTTTGGACTACATGAGTGAAAGAACCCATGGATAAACACCCACATAACTTAGAGTAGAGCTTAAAGAAAATAAATATAATTTATCATATAATCAAAATAATTTAGACATGAGAGTGGAAGGAATACTCTCATTGAAGCCTTACATACCTGGAATCCGAAGCTTTAATCGGAACCGAAAGACTTAATGAATACTCTTGAGTCCTAGCTTTTCTCCTCGCCGGAATGTTTTGTGTACTACCCGGAGTATATGAATCACCGGAATAGTATTTCTTCACTACTAAGAACTAAAACTATATTTGAGAATGTATAAAAAAGTGTATAGAGAGAAGACTTGCTTGAGAAAGCTTGATGAATAAAATGAGGAAATAAGGTGGGTATTTATAGGTGGGAAAGAGGGACCTAACAATAAATAAAATAATTATAAAACAAATCTGAAAATTTAATAAAAAATTATGATGTCATGGATGATGTTAATTGGAGGACAATTTATGTCATGAGTGATGTCAAATGTATCTAGATCTTTCTATGGTAGGTGAAATGAGTTATCTTTGACAGAATACTCCTTTTCGGAGCTGCTTTTGAATAAGATAAATTCCTTATTAGGATTCGGTGTCTTCATAAGAATTGTAGTTATAGAAGTCTAGTTTCATGGCGTTCAAGAATTAACTAAGTTGGAGCATCTTACAGTGAGATATGAATTTTCTTCTACAAATACTCCATTTCGTCACAGCACACTGTCTTACAATAATTTATTTATTTTACCTACTTAACCTCCGAAACTTAACATATGGTCTTCATAAAGGTTGTAGGTAATAATGTTGTGATTACTTAAAAATTTTAATCACCTAATTTGGACTATTCTATAAAAAGTTATGCCCAAAATATAGAGGCTGTATCATTTTTAGGCAAGAATTGAAATATCGTATACAACATTTTTAGGGGATATTACAAAGATAATCACATGTGCATTTATCGTCAATCTGCAATTTGACATTCGCAAAATTATTTGTGCAAAATAATTGAGTTAAGAGCACAACTTTCAGAATATGCATTCAAGACAATTTATCTTGATAACATTGATAAATATCCAAGCTGATGTGACATTAAATGCCTCAAATAATAGTCAATCATTGATTATGAGAACAAAATTTCATGGTCTAAAATATCATAAACTGTATATAAAAGTATGCATAAGACTAATAAATTATGATCAATTTCCCTCTCGATTGGTTTATTATCAGGGACCATATAATTTTTATCTAATAATTTTAATGTGCGGTATATAATTAACAAATATACCATGATGCATAAAGATGAATTCTCCAAAATAAATTGGGATATATGTTAGTTTGTCTAACATAAGGGGGAGATAAGAAACAATCAAGAGTTGGAAATGCTCCTATTGAATGTCCATGAATAATGAAGTTTATAGCATGCATGAAGTATGATAGATCAATTGGTTCTAAATAAAATAATAATCATTGAAAAAATGGGAGGAGCAAATGATTAAAATGATCATAATGAGGAGGTAATGTGCTCTTGAAGAGACTACAACATAATACTTCATGAAACCATATGAGAGGGATACGTACCTAAAAATAATGAAGTGATGAGATCTCAATAAGTTATGTCCCATTGTGAATCGATTCAAATGATATATGGTTGATGATATCTTTGATACAATATAGCACAATATTGAAAAAGATTATAATGATGTGAATTCTATGATCTATTATAGAATGCTAACGTAAAAATGTATATCAAGGGAAAAATGGAATGATACATCTTGATAAGCGTAAAACTTATTTGACTTGCAATCTAGATACTTGAAGATGTCATACATTTAATGTTGAATGTTGTCATTTGACAAAATTACTATGAAAATATCTGAAGAATTCCAAATGCATGAGGCATATACAAATTCTTGAAAAACTTATTTATAATCCTCATATGGATTAAATCAATCAAGAATCTTTTGTATTGTTATGCAAGTTAATAACTTGAATTGAACTCTTGAAGAGTTTTCAAAAGACAATAGATTATTTGCTTAAAGAATTTGAAGTGAGGAACTTGCAGAATTCTTTGATCATGAAGGGATAATTTATAGAAGGAGATAGAACGAAACACATTTTGTCAAAGTTTTTCTACACATATGAGCTTCAAAATAATGGTGATATTAATGTGCAATAGATTCGTTCAACTGATAATGTGACTGATTTGTTTACCAAGTTTCTACCAATTGCAACTTTCAAGAAGATGGTGCATAAACTTGAAATGCGAATATTCAAATCTCTAGATTGATGTTCTCATTAGGGAGAGTTAATACGCGTTGTACTCTTTTTTTCTTTCGAGGTTTTGTCCCACTAGATATTTCTTGTAAGATTTTTAATGAGGCAGTTTAGATGTGTATTATTAGATATGTGTAATATTTTTCATTCACTAGAGTTTTCTTTCTTTATTGAGTTTTCTCTAGGTTTTAACGGGGCACATTATATATCAAATAGACATTCAAGAAGGAGTGTTATAAACATATTTGTATTCTAGTGAATGTCTATTATGTAGATTCTTTGGGAGAAAAGTTAGGAATCCTACTTAAGGACCAAGCCAGTTATCCCCTATAAATAAAGAAGTTTTTCTTCATTGTAATTCACTTTTTAAATATCCTTCAAAGAAATAACAAGTCTTATCCTTCTTCTTATTTTATAGATTCATAACACTCTCTCTATTTTTAAATACTTGTCATTTTTTCTAAAAATAGATTGTATCTATTATAATTATACTTTTCATTAATTGATGAAAAAAGATCAAAGAAATTTAATAAATATACATAATTGATATACAAATAAAAAAAATATGACAAATATTGAAACGGTGGAATGTATAAATTTTGCTTCATCAAAAAAATAGAAGCAGAATTTTTTTTTTTCGAGGTAAAAAATATTTTTTAAGAAAATTACTATTTTTTTACCAAACTATCCATCAACAATTAACTAAACTCTCACAAAATATAAGTAGAATCCTCTTCTTTGGATTTGATTAGTATTGGTTCTGAGAATCATATAAACCAGTTGAAAAGGAAGTTGAAGATAAAATTCAATTTCTGTATATGACATTATAGATTATAATGTAATATTATATAAAATTATAATAAGGGTATAATGTATGATATTGAGTGTGTAAACAATTAATATGGTCATATAACGTTGTTTTTGTTTCTCTTTCTTAATTTTTTGGCATACATTATTACATATTTCATATACAAGTTTGGACAAAGTTATATATCTTTATATATGTATTGCACATGTATAGTTAAAAACTATTTTTGTATTTTTTTTTCATGAACAATCTATGTATAATTATTATTTTCTTGTTATTTTGAATTTCTCTATCAAATCACGATCTTGCAATAATTGTTTTAGTGAAGTGTCAAAAATATATCTAAATTATCTCCTTTTATGAATTTCATATCTAAATTATTGAGAGTATGGGTTTCATACCTAAACTACCACTAATCAATATGTGTACATTACATTTATAATTTGTAATGTCAGCATGAAAATAATTTCATTCAATTATTCCAAGACATAAAATTGTGTGCATTACAGTTATAATTTGTGATAGTTAAACTAAAAAGTTTGGTTTCAAATAACTATCTAAACTCCGACATTTTACCCAAAATAACTCCAAACTACAAAACAAAAATTGTCTTAAAAAGATAAAGCATTGAGCAGGTAAAAAGTATATCAAACATTCTGAGATATATAAGAGATAAAGTCCTAAAAAAAATATAAATCATATCCGCTCAAAATACTTGTGTTTTTTATTTACACGTCTCTAAAGAAAATTTTAACGAGGAGGGATATTTGACTCTTTTACTCTTATTTATATCTTAAAATATAATTTCTCTTTATTGAATATTTACTTTATTTATGAGTCGTAATTGATGTTGTTAGAATATTAAGCCCCTAATTTGTATAAGAAATAAGTATACTTCTATGTGTTCCTTTGTTAATTACAGACTCTGCATTAGTTAAGCAAATAAAGTAATAACACAATATTTTATCGTGAAAAATTCTGACTCATAAAGGATAAAAGATCTACGACATACATCTCTATAGGATGTGATTCAACTTCAATAAATTCTAAGTCTCAAACGATTTTAGATTACAACACTTCTAATCCTACGAACTAAACTCTAATTCTTATGTATGAACAATCACACTTGACTGTTGAACTCGTCTTCAAGTTGCCCCTAACTCGAAGAACAATCTAAGCTACGAAAATAAAAGATTACAACTCGATAATTAACAATACAAAAAAGTTCGACTTAAGAACTATAAATCATAAGCCTATAAAACATGTTATTCAATCTTGTTTCTTTGTATCCGTTGCACTTGAATCTCTTATCAGAACTCTCTCAAGTATGAACTCTCTCTTACATGATTGTATTCTGCTTCTTGCTCTCTACATAAGTGTGCGCAGATTCTTTGTGAAACCCTTACTGTATTTATAGGTGCGGCACCTCTCTTTCTTTGAGTTGGAGTCGGTGTCCTTCCTTGTACGGCTTCCCTTTCCATGTATACTTGCATTATGAAAGGAACTTTATGCAACAAGTCTTTTGTCATAAATGTGCTTCGTTCACCGCCTTTAATCCTCTTTCTTTGCATGATTCTCATTCTCCTAATCCCAGTCGAACTCTGTCTGATAGAAACATATTGGAATAAGCAGTTCCTTGCATCTGTTCCTCTATTTGTCGATCATCAAAATCTTTCTCGATTTAACAAATGTGTTTGCAGTTTGTAGTCCTCAAGAACAATTACTGTTAGGGTGAAATGAGAAAAAAATTATTAATTTTATTTTAAACTTTTAAAATGACAAGTATTTTGAGACACATATTTTAAATAAAAATGACAAGTATTTTGAGACCAAGGGAATAGTTTTAAAGATTTTTTGCCATCTCACTGTTGTTTTTATTTCTTTCCATATATATCTTTTCTGGTATAAATGAATATTGTAGTTATGGTTTTGTGATAAGATCTTCCAACTAATTATTTTATTAGTAATTTATGGCTAAAGAAATAACAAAGTTTGAGAGCTTAGCAGTACTTAGATTTTGGATTGAGTTATATGTAGCTCAATATTCTAATGAAGATAATATGATTTTATTTTGATCATCATCGTTTCAAACCTTATTTATAATGATCTATTGCCGTCGTTACGAATAAGTCAATGGGGAAGGAATCTGGGCTAAAAAACTTTGGATAGTGACTTGAGAACTTTTGAGCCTAGGCCAAACTTGAACGAATTCCGAGTCTAGTGAGGTCTAGGGTGATCCAAAAATGGATGAGGTATTGAAATTATAATGTGATTGATTCAGTTTATAGCTAACACGATAAGGAGTTTGTACTGCTTTACAGAATCATAGTCGGTTGAGTAAAACTCCCAAAATTAAATTTGTCGTGAAGGGTAAATATTAAGACGTCATAGGATGAGGGTATGTTGTGATATGGGAGACTTGGAGACTCTTTACGAGCTCTTTGTCTCCACATATCCCGCCAGAGCGGTAATAATCCCGCCAAGGCAGGATCTCTCAAGAATACCCAGAAATGGTATTCTGCATAAAAACAATTCTTAAGAAGTTAAGAAGCGACATAGACTGAATTCTTGTTGATTTCCACCATAAAATATGATAAAGGTAAGCAAATCACTCCCTTAACTTGTAAATTGATTCTTAGAACCTATAAACTATGGTTAGCGATCATTATGGGAAGGAAGAAAGAAATGAATTGTCAAAGCTGAACGAACCCATAAAAAGAAAGCTTCAGTACTTTAGAGTTGTCAAAGATTGATTTTGAGGTAGGTAATGATTTGTCTTCCCGTATGTGACACAAGTATTGTTATATTACTCCGTTGTATGCATATGTGTATATGAATAGGGAAGAAAAAAATGAATTATGTGAAATGACTATTTATTGGCCATGACCTGCAATGAGCCTGTTTCTTGGTAGATATGATAGTTGGACTATTCACTATGATTGTGATTCACTTTGTATGCTTGGATCGGGTGTCACATTCCAACATACATTTGAATTAAGTGTCACATTTCGACACATATTTGGATCAGGTGTCACATCCAATACAAACCTTGGACCTGATGTCATGTTTCGAGATACAATTAGGTGTTTAAACTGTGATCATATTGAGTACTGTTATGAGATGTTAATGGTTAAGTCTATTCTGTATATATGCATTTTGGTGTTGTAATTACTTGTTTATATCTCACTTATTGACTAGCTACATGATCCTACCAGTATACTTGTTTTTGTATACTGATACTACACTTGTTCTGTCTTTATTTAGTACAGGGTATATTCAAACGGCTGCTAAGAGACCTAGAATAGAAGATCTTTAACTGCCAGAGTTCAAGGGTGAGTTAATTCTTCCAGTTTCTCTATATTCATGTGTAACACCCCTCAAAAATTTTCCCTAAGATTCGGATCCTTCTTGTATACGGGTAGAGTCGAACTCGAGTATTGTGATGTATATGCATGAGTTAAGATGAGTCCTTGAGAAATTGAAAAGTGTTAGAGGTGATGTGGGGTCACAAATGACCCCTAGGACCAAGCTAAGTCCAAAAGATTCATCGTGGCTAAGTTTTAGGATGAGTTCGTATAAGGGGTCGACTTCTAACGACCCTACCTTCTGAAAGATAACAATCTGGGTGGCCCACGATCTATTAAATTAAAGGTCGTCGAGTCTTCTTTCCAACGCCACCAAAAATGTAATTTTTGGAGTTCAGAGTCAAAAGATATGACAATCCTAAGACGAACTAGCTCGACAGGAATTTTAGGCCTGGGTTGCAACTACTGGGAATCTGGGGTTGGTTCCGCAGTGGCGCGATAACACACCTTAGTAGTTTGGTCCCTGGTGCGGCGCGCCACTATGAAATGTCTAGGGTTTTCAAACCTATTTTCCAGAATCCAGAACATATGGCCTTGGCACTGTAAGGGCGCGATGCGCCACTATCGCGCCAAGAACATGCCTCAGTAGTTTGGTCCTTGGCGCGGTGCGCCACTAACAGATGTACAGGTTTTAGGCCTAATCGACCTGGCGCTGCAATGGCGCGATGCGCCACTACCGCGCCAGGAGCGTTTTCAGCCTATTTTTCAGAATTTTGGAGAAAGGGCAATTTGGGAATTGTTCCAAATTATATATACTCGAGCCTTGGGCGTTTTGGGACCATTTTTAGCCTCTCTCTCTCTCTCTCTAAAAAGCCCTAGAAATCCCTTTCTCTTCTTCTTCTTCTTCTTCTCCATTTCCAACAAGGAATTGTTCCAAGAGCTTCAAGACTCCAAATTTCCATTGAACACCCAACAACAAGGTTCTTCAAGAATCTATTCTAAGGTATGTAAGGCTACTCAAAGCGTGGGTTGAGTCCATGAGAATGGAGTTTCTTGATATGGTTTATGTTTGAATGAGTCTTGTCTCCTATTAATTTGATTCTTATTGTGTTGAAGTTGTTGAGCTAAGAATTTCTAAAACCTTCATGTTAGCATGAGTTGATGGAGATGGTTTGTTAATACGCTCGGTTGATTTCCTTAAAAATGTGATTATGTTAAATGTGTCAATTTTCTTAAATGTGTTATTCCTCTTGAATTGTTGGTTTAAAACCTTAGAGTGTGATGAGTCATAAGGAGGTGATAAATGAGGAGAGGAATGGTTTGTTATGTTTGTGGGAGGTTATAAATGCTTATTTAAATTAAGGTTGATTGAGTTGATTGGAGGATAGAATTGACGAGTGAACAAGGTCCTAAATGAGACTTGCCATTATGACTTGATTGAGTTGAAATGAGAATAGAGTTGATGAGTTGGCAAAATTCTAAATGAAACTAGCCGTGAGGGCTTATTTGAGATGATTGGATGGAGTCTTATGAGCATGGAGTCATGGGAGGAGTATCGAGCACCGAAGCGGGTGAGAGTATAGTCTATACTCGAACCCAGAAACTACGCCGCCAACGTAGGTAGAGATGGAACCGTTAAAGTCGGATGCTTCCCATGCGATCGAACCGTTAAAGTCGGATGTTTCCCTATTTTATTGTCCTGAAATGATAGGACTTGAATAATCGATAGAATCCATGATTAGGGAGGCGTTCATACCCTGGCAAGGTATGGACGGACGTGGCAACAACGTCTGATTGTTGTACTATCACTGGCTCATAAGTGATGGTTGTCGGATAAGAGAAACTCCCATTTAGGTCTTAATAGTGCTCCGAGTCATTTGAGTTGAGTGGCATGTGAATTGGTCCCGTCTAAACCATTTTTTGTTAGACTTAGGACACTTGAGTGAGTTGTCACTTCTTTATGAGTTGAGATTTCCGAGTTGGTTGATCCTTTTCTGATGTTGTTTTATTCGGCCATTTTACATACTCATACATTCCACGTACTGATGCCATTTGGCCTGCATCATTTCATGATGCAGAGACATGTACCAGAGATTATCAACCGGCGCACCGTTGAAGATCTACACACTTCCAGCTACTTGGTGAGTCCTCCTATTTTCCGGAGGATGTTGAGCTCCCTGTATAGTTTTGTGTTGTTTCCTTTATTTTGATTGTTGGTAGCCATGGGCTTGTCATTGGCACCTCCTAGACTTTGATAGAGGCTTCATAGACTAGAGTGTGGGGAGGTTGGACTGTTATTTTGAGGAGTCTTATTATATTTGTTTTGTTGAGTTGATAGTGTTTGGCCTTCGGCCCCCATAATGTGAATAGTGTGTTTATGATTGAATCCTCCATTGACTGAATGTGAATGAATGTTAGTGTGATTGAATCAGGTGGTTCGTTTGAAGGCCAGAAATGGCTTTCGAGTGCCGGTCACGTCTAGGGTATCCTCCCGGGGCGTGATAAACAAAGTATCAAAGCCCAGAGTTCAAGAGTTCTAGGGAGTCTATGAAGCTGTGTCTAGTAGAGTCTTGCTTATGGGTGTGTTGTGCACCACACTTATAATCAGGAGGCTATGAGACATTAGGAATTGTTTTACTTCTTTCATACTCTGAATTCGTGCGATAGAGTTAAACTCTATAAAACTCCTTTCTAATTTGTGCATTTATACGTTACAGATAATGCCTCCTAAACGTACAACTAGCCAGAAAAATGTTGATAATGCAGAGATGCCCCAGTCAGAGGTACGCCCATCGAGGGCTAGAGGCCGACCCGCAAGATATGCGGAGGCACCCCAAGTGCCTGCTACTCCACCTGCACCCACTTCAGAGGTAGAATATCGAGGGGCGATTGCTATGCTCACTCAATTAGTGGCTGCCCGAAATAGTAACCAGAGTTTGCCGACTCTTAGATTTAGTTCCCAAGAGCTGTCTGATTCCACTAGAATTAGAAACTTTCTGAGAATGAATCCGTTGGCATTCATGGGTTCTAAGGTTGATGAAGATCCCCAAAATTTTATTGATGAGATGTGAAAAATTCTGAAAGCTATGCATGCTACAGAAATTGAGGGGGTTGAGTTGGTGTCTTATCAACTCAAGGATGTGGCAAATATTTGGTATAACCAATAGAAACAAGGTAGAGGTGAGGATGCTGAACCTGCTATGTGAGATGAATTTGAGGGAGCCTTTCTTGACCACTTCTTTCCCCGAGAATTGAGGGAAGCGAAAGTGGAGGAGTTTGTAAATCTGAAATAAGAAGGTATGACTGTTAAGGAGTACGGCCTGAAGTTCATCCAGTTGTCCAGGTATGCTCCAGAGATGATCCCAGATATGAGGTCGAAAATGAGGAAGTTCGTCTCCGAATTAGGGAGACATGTGAAGGAGTGCAAAGCAGCATTGTTGATCTCTGACATGGATATTTCCAGATTGATGGTGTATGCTCAACAGGTGGAGGAAGAGAAGAGAAAGGACAAAGAGGAGCATATGAGCAAGAAGGCAAGGTCAGCTGGGCATGAGAATGAACAGAAGCAGAACAAGGGCAATAGGTCTTTCTTCTAGAAGAGGCCTTTCAACTATGCCTCATCCACAACCAGTGCACCTATGCCGTAGAACAGGTATGATCGACAGGGACAGAGTCGCCAGAGTTTCATACCCCAGGGTTCTCAATCCCAGACTAGTGTGAGTCAAGGTTCGAGAGGGAAACCACCATGCGGCAAGTGCGGTAGGCTCCACTTGGGGGAGTGCCGAGCGGGAAGGGTTGGTTGTTATAAATTCGGCCAAATGGATCATTTTCAGAGGGAGTGTCCAACAGGGGGAAACAAAGCCCAGCATTCTACCACTGCATCACCGGTTAGGGGTGATCAGAGGGGCACTATTTCAGGCATGAAGAGAGGTACAAACCGTTTATATGCCATGGGTAGTCACCAAGATCAAGAGAACTCTTCGAACGTCGTGACGGGTATGATACGAGTCTTTTCTCTTGACTGTTATGTTTTGATGGATCTGGGTGCCACGCTATCTTTTGTGACTCCTTATGTGGCTAGTAAATTCAATAAAATTCCTGAATGCCTTCTTGAGCCTTTCAGTATAGCTACTCCTGTCGGTGATTCTGTCTTAGCTGAGAGAGTCTATAGGGATTGTACTGTGTCAATTCATCACAGGGATACCTTGGCCAACTTAGTTGAGTTGGAAATGGTTGATTTTGATGTGATCTTTGGCATGGACTGGCTTTATGTCTGTTATGCCTCTATTGATTGTAGGACCTGGATTGTTAAGTTCAAATTCCCAAACAAGGCTGTCATAGAGTGGAAGGGGAGTCCTGTTGTGCCTAAGGGTAAGTTTATTTCCTACCTTAGGTCCAGGAAGCTAATCTCAAAAGGGTGTATTTATCACCTTGTCCGAGTGAAAGATGACAGTATTGAGTCTCCATCCCTTGAGTCGGTTCTGATTGTCAACGAGTTTCTGGATGTCTTTCCTGAAGATCTGCCTGGAGTCCCTCCTGATAGGGAGATTGACTTTGGGATTGATGTTCTTCTTGATACCCAGCCTATCTTAATCCCTCCCTATAGAATGGCTCCGGCTGAGTTGAAGGAGTTGAAGGAGCAGTTGAAGGACTTGTTAGATAAGGGGTTCATTAGGCCGAGTGTCTCACCATGGGGTGCTCTGGTTCTATTTGTGCGAAAGAAAGATGGGCCCCTTAGAATGTGAATTGACTACAGGCAGCTGAACAAGGTCACCATAAAGAACAAATACCCTCTCCCCAGAATAGATGACTTATTCGATCAACTTCAAGGTACCGCTTGTTTCTCAAAGATAGACCTAAGATCGGGCTACCACCACTTGAAGGTGAGGGAGTGTGATATCCAAAAGACAGCTTTTTGGACCCATTATGGCCACTTTGAATTTTTGGTCATGTCCTTTGGGTTGACTAATGCCCCTGCAGCTTTTATAAATCTTATAAATCGAGTGTTTAAACCATATCTTGATATGTTTGTGATCGTATTCATAGATGATATCTTGGTCTACTCCAATAATGAGGAGGAGCACGCCCATCATCTTAGAGTCGTCTTACAAACTTTGAAGGACCAGGTATTGTATGCAAAGTTCTCCAAGTGTGAATTTTGGCTTGCATCAGTGGCTTTCCTAGGCCACATTGTATCTGGAGATGGTATTCAGGTTGATGCTCAGAAAATTGAGGCAGTGAAAAATTGGTCCAGACCCACATCCCCGACAGAGATAAGAAGCTTCTTGGGTTTGACCGGCCATTATCAAAGGTTTGTAGAGGGATTCTCATCCATATCATCACTATTGACTAAGCTGACCCAAAAGAAGGCTAAGTTCCAATGGTCCGATGCTTGTGAGGAGAGTTTCCAGAAATTGAAGACCAAGCTAACCACTACTCCTGTCTTGACTTTGCCCAATGGAACAGAGGGCTCTGTGATCTATTGTGATGCATCTAGAATTAGGTTGGGCTGTGTGTTGATGCAGATGGGGAAGGTGATAACCTATGCTTCAAGACAGCTTAAGATTCATGAGAGGAATTACCCAACTCATGACCTTGAGCTAGCAGCGGTGGTATTTGCGCTTAAAATTTGGCGCCACTACTTGTATGGAGTACATGTTGATGTATTCACCGATCACAAGAGCTTACAATACGTCTTCAGCCAGAAGGAACTCAACCTGAGGCAAAGGAGGTGGCTCAAACTACTCAAAGACTATGATATGAGCATCCTCTACTACCCAGGTAAAGCTAATGTTGTTGCTGATGCTCTTAGCAAGTTGTCTATGGGTAGCACTACCCATGTAGAGGAGGGAAGGAGGGAATTGGCAAAGGAGGTACATAGATTAGCCCGATTGGGAGTTCATCTAGAAGAGAACAATGAAGGCAGAGTTACTATTCAGGATGGGTCTACATCCTCACTTGTGGCGGAGGTAAAGGAGAAACAAGACCAAGATCCTATCATTCTCCAATTGAAGGAAGTTGTTCACAAACAAGAGGTAATGGTTTTTACCAAAGGGGGAGATGGTGTGTTGAGGTACCAAAATAAATTGTGTGTACCTGATGTCGATGATGTTCGAGAGAGGATTATGGCCGAAACGCATAGTTCTAAATACTCTATTCATCCGGGATCTACAAAAATGTACCATGACTTGAGGGAAATCTATTGGTGGAGTGGGATGAAGAGAGATATTACGGAATTTGTCTCCAAGTGCCCGAATTGCCAACAGGTGAAAGTTGAGCATCAACGACCATGTGGCTTGGCTCAAAATATAGAAATTCCGGAATGAAAGTGGGAGATGATCAACATGGACTTTATTACGAGTTTGCCGAGGTCCCGAAAACAATATGATTCGATTTGGGTGATTGTGGATAGAATGATGAAATCAGCCCACTTCTTGGTAGTTAAGACTACTGACACCGCAGAAAATTATGCAAAGTTATACATTCAAGAGATCATCAGATTGCATGGGGTTTTCTTGTCTATCATCTCAGATAGAGGAGCTCAATTCACTTCCCAATTTTGGAAATCCTTTTATAAGGGATTAGGTTCGAAGGTGAACTTGAGTACGACCTTTCATCCCCAGACAGATGGCCAAGCAGAGCGCACCATCCAGACATTGGAAGATATGTTGAGAGCATGTGTGCTTGACTTCAAAGGAAATTGAGATGATCACTTACCTCTCATAGAGTTTGCATATAATAATAGCTATCATGCAAGCATTCAAATGGCTCCTTATGAAGCTTTGTATGGGAGGAGGTGTAGATCGCCAATTGGATGGTTTGAAGTTGGTGAAGTTGAGTTAATTGGGCCCGATTTTGTTCACCAAGCCATGGAGAAGGTGAGAGTCATTCAAGACAGGCTAAAGACAGCCCAAAGCCGCCAAAAATCTTACACCGACGTGAGGAGGAGAGACTTAGAGTTTGAGGTGGGTGATTGAGTATACTTGAAAGTGTCACCCATGAAGGGCGTCATGAGGTTTGGAAGGAAGGGGAAGCTCAGTCCTCGATATATTAGTCCTTACCAGATTTCGAGGCGGATTGGGAGTGTTGCCTATGAGTTGGAGTTACCCTTAGAGCTAGCCTTTATTCATCCGGTATTCCACATTTCGATGTTGAAAAAGTGCTTAGGCGATCCCTCGTTGGTAGTCCTCATTGATAGTATTGGAGTTAAGGATAGCTTATCCTATGAAGAGGTTCCGGTCCAAATTCTTGATTGTCAAATCCATAAATTGAGGAACAAAGAGATCACCTCAGTTAAAGTCCTATGGAGAAATCAATTTGTTGAGGAAGCCATATGGGAAGTGGAGGAAGACATAAAATCTAAATATCCACATCTATTCGTGCCTACCGACGAGAATGTTGAAGGTAATGTCCATTTCCTTGACTTGAATTTATTTGCGCATTATGAGTTTGATTGGTAATTTGTTTGAGAATTTGATTGGTTGAATGACTGAATTCTGATTGTGATTTGTACCCTGAGTCCATTCTTGGTTACTCGTCATTCGAGGACGAATGATCCCAAGGGTGAGATAATGTAACACCCCTCAAATTTTTTCCCTAAGATTCGGATCCTTCTTGTATACGGGTAGGGTCGAACTCGAGTATTGTGAAGTATATGCATGAGTTAAGATGAGTCCCTGAGAAATTGAAAAGTGTTAGAGGTGATGTGGGGTCACAAAGGACCCCTAGGACTAAGCTAAGTCCAAAAGATTCATCGTGACTAAGTTTTAGGATGAGTTCGTATAAGGGATCGACTTCTAATGACCCTACATTCTGAAAGACAACAATCTGGGTGGCCCACGACCTATTAAATTAAAGGGCATCGAGTCTTCTTTCCAACGCCACCAAGAATTTAATTTTTGGAGTTCGGAGTCAAAAGATATGACAATTCTAAGACGAACTAGCTCGACAGGAATTTTAGGCCTGGGTGCAGCTACTGGGAATCTGGGCTTGGCGCTGCAATGGCGCGATGCACCACTATCGCGCCAGGAACACGCCTCAGTAGTTTGGTCCCTCGCGGCGCGCCACTACAAGATGTGCAGGATTTTCAAGCCTATTTTCCAGAACCCAGAAAATATGGCCTTGGCGCTGTAAGGGCGCGATGCGCCACTATCGCGCCAAGAACATGTCTCAGTAGTTTGTTCCTTGGCGCGGTGCACCACTAACAAATGTGCAGGTTTTAGGCCTAATCGACCTGGCGCTGCAATGGCGTGATGCGCCACTATCACGCCAGAAGCATTTTCAGCCTATTTTTTAGAATTTTGGAGAAAGGGCAATTTGGGAATTGTCCCAAATTATATATACTCGAGCCTTGGGCGTTTTGGGACCATTTTCAGCCTCTCCCTCTCTATCTAAAAAGCCCTAGAAATCCTTCTCTCTTCTTCTTCTTCTTCTTCTTCTCCTCCATTTCCAACAAGGAATTGTTCCAAAAGCTTCAAGACTCCAAATTTCCATTGAAGACCCAACAACAAGGTTCTTCAAGAATCTATTCTAAGGTATGTAAGGCTACTCAAAGCATGGGTTGAGTCCACCCATGTGCTCTATTCTTCTTTGAGGTTATATGTCCATGAGAATGGAGTTTCTTGATATGGTTTATGTTTGAATGAGTCTTGTCTCCTATTAATTTGATTCTTATTGTGTTGAAGTTGTTGAGCTAAGAATTTCTAAAACCTTCATGTTAGCATGAGTTGATGGAGATGGTTTGTTAATACGCTCGGTTGATTTCCTTAACCATGTGATTATGTTGAATGTGTCAATTTTCTTAAATGTGTTATTCCTCTTGAATTGTTGGTTTAAAACCTTAGAGTGTGATGCGTCATAAGGAGGTGATAAATAAGGAGAGAAATGGTTTGTTATGTTTGTGGGAGGTTATAAATGCTTATTTAAATTAGGCTTGATTGAGTTGATTGGAGGATAGAATTGACGAGTGGACAAGGTCCTAAATGAGACTTGCCATTATGACTTGATTGAGTTGAAATGAGAATAGAGTTGATGAGTTGGCAAAATTCTAAATGAAACTAGCCGTGAGGGCTTATTTGAGATGATTGGAGAGAGTCTTATGAGCATGGAGTCATGGGAGGAGTATCGAGCACCGAAGCGGGTGAGAGTATAGTCTATACTCGAACTCAGAAACTACGCCGCCAACGTAGGTAGGGATGGAACCGTTAAAGTCAGATGCTTCCCATAGGATCGAACCGTTAAAGTCGGATGTTTCCCTATTTTATTGTCCTGAAATGATAGGACTTGACTAATCAATGGAATCCATGATTAGGGAGGCGTTCATGCCCTGGCAAGGTATGGACGGACGTGGTAACAACGTCTGATTATTGTACTATCACTAGCTCATAAGTGATGGTTGTCGGATAAGAGAAACTCTCATTTACGTCTTGATAGTGCTCCGAGTCAGTTGAGTTGAGTGGCATATGAATTGGTCCAGTCTAAACCATTTCTTGTTAGACTTAGAACACTTGAGTGAGTTGGCACTTCTTTATGAGTTGAGATTTCCGAGTTGGTTGATCCTTTTCTGATGTTGTTTTATTCGGCCATTTTACATACTCGTACATTCCACGTACTGACGCCATTTGGCCTGCATCATTTCATGATGCAGAGACATGTACCAGAGATCATCAACCGGCGCACCGTTGAAGATCTACACACTTCCAGCTACTTGGTGAGTCCTCCTAGTTTCCGGAGGACGTTGAGCTCACTGTATAGTTTTGTGTTGTTTCCTTTATTTTGATTGTTGGTATCCATGGGCTTGTCATTGGCACCTCCTAGACTTTGATAGAGGCTTCATAGACTAGAGTGTGGGGAGGTTGGACTGTTATTTTGAGGAGTCTTATTATATTTGTTTTGTTGAGTTGATAGTGTTTGGCCTTCGGCCCCTATAATATGAATAGTGTGTTTATGATTGATTCTTCCATTGAGTGAATGTGATTGAATGTTAGTGTGACTGAATCAGGTGGTTCGCTTGAAGGCCAGAAATGGCTTTCGAGTGCCGATCACGTCTAGGGTACCCTCCCGGGGCGTGACATCATGTCCCCTCATTCTATAACTTGATTCCAATTGGTATCTGGTAATCCAAATTAATATCTAACCTATTTCATTCTCTTGTGGTGAACACATGCTACAACAATGTTCGACCCATGGATCCTATTTAACAAGAGGAGGAGCCAGTCGCAAGAGAATGTGGTCAAGAAAGAGGGAGGAGAAGGGGACCCGACAAAGGCAAGAGAAGAGCAGCACCTGTCAGGAGTGAGGCTTTGGTTGGAGAGATAGCAAGAGATGAGGCCTTACAGGATGATAGGGCTCAAGTTGCTCGCCCTTTTATTGTTGTATCTCCTCAAGTAGATGAGGTGGAAGACACTGATGCCTTCTTCAGACAACTTATGGGTCCAGTGATGAAGACACTGAGCATAACATGCTCACCAAGTTTCTGATGCTTAAGCCTCCAGTTTTTCATAGTTCAGAGAGTGATGATGCCTATGAGTTCAACATTGATTGTTATGAGAGGTTGCAAAAGCTGGGGATAGTACACCAGCACGGAGTGGAGTTTGTGACCTTTCAGATGCAAGGTAAATCCAAGTAGTGGTGGAGGGCTTATGTGAAATGTTGCTCGTCAGTGTTGCCCCTACTTGCCTGGTCCAGTTTCACGCCTTATTTTTGAAGAAATATGTGCCACGTACCTTGAGGGATCGTACAAAGGAAGAGTTTATGGCATTAAAGTAGGGGATTATGATAGTGGCATCCTACGAGGCTAAATTTCATGCATTGTTCAGGTATGCTACTAAACTGGTAATCACAAAGGAGGAGAGAATTCAGTTACTTGTAAAGAGGTTAAACCCTAAGTTGCAGGTTTTGTCTATCCATATGACTTCATCAAGCAAGAACTTCAATGAAGTCACAAACTTCAGGAAGAAAGTAGAGGGTGTGTGACAAGATGGGCAGGCCAAAGCTTTGGCTAAAATGCCCCAAAATACAGGTAACTTTCAGGGATCCTATTTTAGAGGGTCAAGCCGGCGATTGCAGCTCGGCCAATGCAGGCAGCAATGCCCGCTTTTACGGGTAGTTTTTCAAATACTCCACAGCAGCATTAGACCTAAGAAGGACAAAGAGCTTCTTTTGTGCCAGGTAGTAGGTCGTCCTTTGAGCGCGACTGTTTTAACTGTGGAGAGCCGAGGCACATAAAGATGGAGTGTCCCCACCCTCTTGAGACATATTTGGAACTAGAGTAGGCTAGGATAGTGGTACCCACGGGCGAAGGTAGAAATGGTAGAGGACATCCACAAGGTGGGTGATGAGGAATTTCGAGAGGCAGTGGAGGCTGAGGTAATAGTAGTGCAGGTCGAGGAGCAGTGCAGTCAGGCAGAGAGGTGTCCTTACATGATTATAGGGCTTAGTTTTGTGCCTTTTCAGACAAGACTAAGGTCGAGGCATCTGATGTAGCGATCACATGTACTATTTTTATCTATGACCGGATGACTACTATTTTATTTGATCCGGTTTTTACTTATTCATATGTGTTAGTGCGATATGCCTTGGGTTTTGATGCTATTTATGATGTGCTTAATTCCCCTATCTATGTTTCTATCCCTCTTAAAGAGTCTGTTATAGTCACTCATGTGTATTGTGCTTGTCCTGTATGTTTATGGGGTTCCAGACTTGGGCTGACTTAGTTATTTTAGACATGACTGATTTTGATGTAATCTTAGGCATGACTTAGTTGTCCCCCTATTATGTTGTGATTAACTGTAATGTTAAGACTGTGGATCTAGAAATCCCAAGGAGGGAAAAGTTAGAGTAGGAAGGGGTATACAAGCCTAAGCCAGCTAAGGTCATATCCTTTCTCTATGTTAGAAAAATGGTGGGGCAGGGTTATTTTGGCTTATTTGTCCCATATTCAAAATGTTGATGTAGAGTCTCCCTCTATTGAGTCTATTCTGGTAATGTGTTAATTCCAAAAAGTATTTCTTACAGACTTGCCTGGTATACCTCTTGATAGAGACATAGATTTTTATATTGATTTGGAGCCGGACACTCACCCAATCTCAATTCCTCCTTACTGTATAACTTCCGCAGAGTTGGGAGAGATTAAGGCTTAAATCCAAGAACTCCTTGATAAGGGATTTATTCGTCCTAGTGATTTTCCATGAGGTGCCTTGATCTTCTTTGTTATGAAAAAGAATGATAGCATAAGAATGTGCATAGACTACCGGCAACTGAATAAGGTCACCATTCGAAATAAGTACCCGTTGTCGTGCATTGATGAACTTTTTGATCAGTTGCAAGGTGCATGGCTCTTTTCAAAAATTGATCTTAGGTTTGGGTTCCATCAATTGAAGATTAGATCAAAGGATGTGCCCAAGACATATTTTAGAACCAAATATGGGCATTATAAGTTCTTGGTGATGTCGTTTGGGCTGACCAATGCATCTGTAGCCTTCATGAGTTTAATGAATAGGGTATTCAATCCATTCCTACATTCATTCGTGATAGTGTTTACAGATGATATTCTGGTATATTCAAAGAGTACGGAAGAATATGCAGACCATCTTCGCATTGTTCTAGGTGTCCCGTGGAAGTAGAAACTATATGCAAACTTTTCTAAGTGTAAATTCTAGTTGTCTTTCGTTGCCTTCTTGGAGCATGTTGTTTCGAAAGAAGGGGTAATGGTAGATCCACAAAAAATTAAAGAGGTTAAGAACTGGGGTCAGCCTAGCTCCATGAATGATGTTAGGGAATTTGTAGAACTTGATAGTTATTATCGCCGGTTCATGAGGAACATTGCTTCTATCGCTACCCATTCAACAAGGCTGACTCAGAAGGAGATGCCATTCGAATGAACCAACAAATGTGAAGAGATCTCCAATAGCTCAAGAATCTTCTAATCATAGCACCCAACTTGACCTTACCGATGGAAGGTAAAGATTTCATTATTTATTGTAATGCTTTACATTCAGGTTTGGGTGATGTATTGATGCAGAATACATATGTTACAGCCTTTGCCTTGCGGCAGTTGAAGGTCTATAAGAGAAACTACTTGACTCATGACTTGGAGTTGGCAGTGGTAGTGTTTGATCTGAAAATCTTGAGGCATTATCTTTCTGGTGTCAAGTGTGAGGTGTTTACTGACCACCACAGTTTGTAACATGTGTTCACTTAGAAAGATTTGAACTTGAGACAACGAAGATGGAAGGGGTTGCTCAAGGATTGTAATGTCACCATCTAGTATCATCCAGTCAAGGCTAATGTGGTGGCAAACACATTAAGTCAAAAACCATTTAGCATAGGCAGTCTAGCTTGTTTGAGAGCCTACAAGCAGCCCTTGGCTAGAGATATTAAAGCCTTGGAGGCCAAATTCATGAGGCTAGGCATCTCAAAAAAGGGTATGGCGAGAGCCCGTTTTTATATAGAGACTGATGCCAAGTAGTTTGAGGATGTGAACTTGAATGAGATTAGAGAAAAGGTATTGTTGGGCAAGGCTCAGGATGCATTCCTTGATGCAGGTAGGGTGCTTAATGTTAAGGGGGATTTGTGTTCCCTGGGTAGATGGTATAATGCTGAAGGTGTTGTTTGAATCTCATGGTTCGAGGTACTCTATTCATCCTGGAGTAATCAAGATCTTAAGCATCTGTATTGGTGGCCGGGTATAAAGAAATACATAGCCGAGTATGTGGCTAAGTTCTAGAATTGTCAGCAAGTGAAATATGAGCACCAACCTATATGTTTGCTTCAAAGGATGCTCATTCCTGAATGGAAATAGGAAATGATAGCCATGGAATTTGTGGTGGGAATTTCCAAGACCTTGGAAAAGTATGATTCCATTTGGGTAGTGATTGACAAATTAAAGAAGTCAACTCACTTTATTTCGGTTAGGGTGGACTACATTGCATAACAATTGGCAAAAATCTATGTGAAGGAGATAGTAAGGCTGCATATGGTGACCCTTTCTATTATTTCAGACTGTGGTACGCAATTCACCTCTAAACTTTGGGAAAAGTTGCATGAGGAGTTGGGCATTCAACTCACTTTCAAAACCGCATTTCACTCATAGACTGATGGACAGCCAGAAAGGAACATCCAAGTGCTAGATGATATGTGAGAGCTTGTGTGATCAACTTTGGGAGATATTGAGATAAGTTCTTGCCTTGTGTGAGTTCTCCTACAATAATAGCTACCACTCTAATATTAAGATAACACCATTCGAAGCCCTTTATGGGAGGGGATACAGGTCTCCCATAGGGTTGTTTGAGGTTGCAGAGGTGGATCCCTTGGGGGTCGACTTGGTAAGGGATGCTCAGGATAAGGTAAGGAGCATTCAAGCTAAACTTCGAGCAGGTCAGAGTCGTCAAAAAGAGTATGCTGACCATAAGGTAAAGGACATGACCTTCTAGGCTAGTGAGCAAGTGCTTCTAAAGGTGTCACCCATAAAGGTGTAATGAGATTTGGTAAGAAGGGCAAGCTTATTCCTCACTATATTGACCTCTTTAAGAATTTTGAATGTGTAGGGCCAGTGGCTTATAGGTTGGACTTACCACCTAATTTGTCTGGGGACATCCAGTGTTCTACATATCTATGCTAAAGAAGTATCATGGAGATGGAGATTACATCATTAAATGAGACTCAATTTTGTTTAATAAAGATCTTTAGCATGAGGAAGAGATAGTGGCAAACCTAGATCATGATGTCTGAAAATTGAGGACCAAAGAGATTAAATACATAAAAGTACAATAGAAGCACTGTCCAGTAGAGAAACCTACTTGGGAAACTAAGAAGGACATGTGAGATAGGTATCCTCAACTATTCACTGAATCAGGTACTACTCTATCTTTGTCTTAGCCCTGTTTTTCCTAATTGATACGAGTGATGGGTAAATTTGTATCTATTGTAATGACTTATCCCTTTCATTATGAATAAGACAATGGGGAAGGAATTCAGGCCAAAAAACTTCGGATAGTGACTTGGGAAATTTTGAGCCTAGGCCAGACTTGTACGAATTCTAAGTCAGGTGAGGTATAGAGTGATCCGTAAATGGATGGATGATTGAACCTATAGTGTGATTCATTTAGTTGATAGCCAACATAATACAGAGCCTGTACGACATTACTAAATCGTATTTGGGTGGGTAAAACTCTCAAAATTAAACTTGGCGTAAAGGATAAATATTAATACATCTTGGGATGAGGGTATGTTGTGATATGAGAGACTTGGAGACTCTTTACGAGCTCTCTGTCTCCTCATATCCCATAAAAGCGGGAATAATCCCACCAGGGCGGGCAAGCAAAGCAGGATGATACCGTTATGGCGGGATAGTCGCGACTTAATATGGGGTAAATTCCATAAAAATGGTATTCTATATAAAAATAGTTCTTAAGAAGTAGAAAGAGACCTAGGGCGAATTCTTGTTGATTTTCACCAAAAATTCTGACAAAGGTAAGTAAATCACTCCCTCAACTTGTAAATTGATTCTTAGAACCTATAAACTATGGTTAATGATCATTATGGGAGGGTTTTGGCCTGAAACTAATAGTGAAAAATATCCCTAGATGGGGGAGGGTTACGATCATGGATGGGGCATCAGAGGGAAATTATGTTATAATTCATGTAAATTACGCCAATTTATTGATCATTTGTATGTATTTATAATTTTTAGACCAAGAACAAGCTGAACGAACTTGGAAATGAAAAGCTCCTGCACTTTAGAGTTGTCAAATCTTGATTTTAAGATACGTGATGGTTTGTCTTTCCCTGTGTGACACATGTACTTGTTATATTACTCTGATGTATGCATATGTGTATATGAATAGGGAAGAATGAAAGGAATTATGTGTAATGACTATTTACTGGTCATGACCTATAATGAACCTGTTTCTTGGTAGATATGATAGTTGGACTATTCACTGTGATTGTGATTGACTTTGTATTCTTAGATCGGATGTCATGTTCCGACACACATTTGGATTGGGTGTCATGTTCTGACACACATTTGGATTGGATATCTTATCTGACACAAACCTTGGACCGGATGTCATGTTCTAACACACAATTGGGTGTTTGTAGGTTCCTTGAGAGGACCCTTATGTGAAATTGCATGATAATTATGACTGTTGAACTGTGATCATATTGAGTACTGTTATGAGATGTTAATGGATAAGTCTATTATGTATATTTGTGTTTTGGTGCTGTAATTACTTGTTTATGTCTCGCTTATTGGCTAGTCCGTGATCCTACTAGTACGATGTTGTCTTTGCATACTGATACTACACTTGCTCTGTCTTTGTTTAGTACAGGGCATATTCAGATGGATGCTAAGAGACCTAGAATAAAAAATCTTTAGCTGCCAGAGTACAAGGGCAAGCCAATTCTTCCAGGCTACCATAGGCTCTCCTTATTCTAGTCCTTCTTCCAGGACTTAGACTTCAGACACTGTTATTTATTATGACTTTGGGGGGTTGAATCCCCTTTCCTAGACTTATTATTTATTCAGAGATTTGGTACATCGACTTTCAATTTCTAGGTGTTATTTCCGCATATGGGGTTTTCGACTAGATTATCTTGAGTTTATGAGAACTTAGCCTTGTTTTTCGTTATTGACTTACTTCCGCATCTTTAAATTGCTTATCTCTTGTGAATGCTGTTAGTTTGGGCTGTAATAGTGGTTCTCCTTCCGGAGGATTAGTGTTGGTGTCAATCTCTATAGGTCAGGGTCGTGACATTATTTTATCGGGCAAGTTACATAATTAGCTAGTTGATTAAAATAGATTATATTCGCTAGCCAACAACATATTCAGTTTAATTTCATTAAGTGAGATCCGAAGAGTGTAAAGTGTACATAAATTTTACCTCTATGTTGAGGTTGATAGATTGTTTCCATAACCAAACATACAAAAAATATATACTAGTATACAAATGTACATTTTCTATATATTATACATTATTAAACAATTAACAACAACAACAAAAATTAAACATAATCAATAAGTCTTACTGTATTGTTGAAGGTTGAATTGTTGTTCCCTTATTTTGATTTTGAATTTTCCTTTTAAAGATGGAATCATATAATAAAGTCTTACCGTATAAGCAAATGATTATAATTTGAGTCAGAAAGGATAATGAACATAATCAACAAACTAACGAGGGTGGTGGTGGAGTTGTAAGTACTTCTTCATCCTTAATCAAGAGGTCTCGAGTCTGTGTCTGCTTGGGTACGGAGTCGCCTTTGTTAGGGAGCGCTTACCCCCCAATGTGGGACTTTCCGATGCAAATCCGGAGTTAATCAAGCTCCAATGTGAGTACCGAACACCGAATAAAAAAAACATAATCAACAGGTTCTCCATATATAACTGTCTTGCAAAAGAGTTGTACATGGTGATAGCTCACCTAAATATACCAATCAAAAGAAAATTAAGTTGCAATCAACAAGAAAAGAGGAGAAAGGGAAGTTGTTTTCAATGTTCTTTGAAGAATTAATTACTTGGTACTTTACTTTAAGAAAAATTATGTGTTCCCCTTAAAATGAGAATTAGTCTTAAAAAGCTTGAGAGATTTGACATAATATTCTTTGATGGACTCTATTTAATTAGTCCTTAAGATTGACTAGAGGTTAATATTAACATCACCAAAGAAGAATATTACCGGTTAGAGGATTAATTTGAGGATGAGGTTTGACACATAAAATGATTAAATAAATACATGATTTCTTGATATCCCCCTTTTCCCATATACCACAGAAAGTTACACCAATTGTACCACTTTAAAGGGCCTAGCTCCACCTTTTAAAAAAAAAAACTCATGTACCAAAGTATTTTACATTCACGTGGATAAGTGAAATTTGCTTCAGTAGTTGAGCACTTTCGTCATCAATCGATAAGTTGAAAATTTGAATCGCGATGAAAGATAAGTGGATAATTATATTGATCTTTCTGAAATTTAGAGGAAAAACGATGAAAAGTTTGAAAAAGGATCGCATTTAAGAGAATATAATTAGGCAGCGTATTGCAAGCATCACTGACTAGTGGGGTAAATTTTATCTGTGTTCATTTAATTTTAAGTTTAAGATGAAAATTACTTTTCAAATTTTTGTTGCTTAAAAATCGTTCAGCTTTAAAGTTTATCACGCAAAAATTACTTTTCTACGTTTTATCACATAAAAATCATCCAATTCTAATGTTTATCCCACAAAATTTACTTTTGTCATACAAAAGTCATCCACTTTTGAAGAAGTTAACTAAAACGTAAATTTCATCTAATTTTTTATATTTTATACTGAAAATATGACATATCATTCTAAACTAGTTAACCTGATAAAACATATTAATGTAATAAATTAATTTCAAAGACCTTCCCTAGATTTCTCTTCGCAAAATTGATCTCCCTTATGATTTACGATATTATATTTATCTCCTTATTTGATTTCTTTATAACAAATTAGCAATTTGAAGTCATGAACCATATCAAGCACACGGATTGGTGTTTGTCATTAAATTTTTTGATTCTCTAAGAAACAAATCCTTTTCTAATTAAAAATAGTGTTTATAAAATTCACTAAACAAATGAATATATTAGTAAGGGCTAAATAGTCAAATCATATTCTTTACATTAATTGTAGTGAGTTAAAATTATTACAAAAGATAAAATAACGAAAGTGAATGTAAGATTGTAAACTAAAACGAAAATTAATATTCTGAAGCGAAATATTGAGAGAGGTTTATGAAATTATTCGAACTATAATTAACTTATTTTGGAGTGTCATGCCATATATCTATCTGAAATATAGAAAATGAGGTAAAATCTACTTCTTAGTTAACTTGGCCAATATTAATGACTTTTTTGTGACAGAAAGATAGGGAAAAATTGTTTTTTACGTAACTTGGCCATATATATATGGCATATGGGATAAGAAATAGAAAAAACTATTTTTGTGTGA
The DNA here is from genome assembly GCF_947179165.1 of Solanum dulcamara. Classification (NCBI taxonomy): domain Eukaryota; kingdom Viridiplantae; phylum Streptophyta; class Magnoliopsida; order Solanales; family Solanaceae; genus Solanum; species Solanum dulcamara. Next base: position 13,626,693 of record NC_077237.1, on the reverse strand, counting down.
TGAACTTTAGAGTTGGTTGACTTTTACCTAACAAAAAATTAAAAAGAAAATGATTAACAAATCTCCCATAGAGAAAATTTATTAGTATCTTGTAGATGTAGTCCATCGCTACACTTCCAAGGTCCATAAGCAAATTGTCCTATGAAAACTCGCTTTTGCTATGGCTTCGATGGGATTTTTAGGAGATAAACTCAGAGTTGGATGACTATTGACAAAATTTACTGATATTACTATTTGATTGTGCGACAACCTATAAATCACATAAAAATAATGCTATAATCGGTGTTCTAAGACTCCCTTTGTCTAGTCCCACTTTGTATAAGTTAACTAAATTTTAGAGTAACATTTGATCTTGATTAATCAAATTATAAAAATGATAATAGGTACTTATTAAACTAGTATACAACTCTGCCAAAATGATTAAGTCCTTGTTCGAAAATATTAAATACATTAACTAATCTGATAGCCAAATTCCATAATTTTGAAAATCTTGGATTTGGATCGACGATAATGTTGTTTTCTTGCTATTTATAGGTCATAGATTTGAGCCGTGAAAATAGTCATTAATATTTGCATTAGAGTATATTTTCTACATCACTAAGATGGTATGACTCTTCCCCATATTCTTCATGAATGTAAAATGTTTTATGTACCGAACTGTCATACATATATAGCTAAAGTCAACTATGAACAAATAAAGATATAACATTTTTGCTATTATATTGTTTCTATTCTTTTGATTAGGGCAAGAAGAAAGGATAAAGCTTCTAAATTATGCAATATACCTACTCATAGTAACTTGTATAAGAATTACAGTTTGTCTGCTTATTAAATTTATTGCAACTATCATAAACCATGGAGCTTAAAAGATGCTCTAAATTAATAGGTGTTTCACTTCCCATTTGGACTAATAATGGCAAGGAACACATCACACTTTGCTTAAGTGACAAGTAGAATGAATGATAGAGAAAAGTGAAAGCAAAAAAAGGATGAATCAGCAAAAACAATAATGGAAGGCTCTTTCACTTTGCATTTCTTAAAGGATAAAGGCTTCAACATTTTAAGGCCTTTGGTAGTTCAAGTGTCCTAAATCACTTCTGTTGGTTTTGTAGCTGGAGGATGTGACACCAAACTTTTTTTTCCCAATAATTATGAGAGATTTTCCATGTAGGACCCCCCCCCCCCTTCCCAAAAAAATAAAAAGGAAAAAAGAAAACTAAGAAAAACTTTTTGTTCATATCATGTGGCTAGGGTTGTTTGATAGTAGGTGTGGAGGTGAGTTATGCATGTATTAAATTCTGCATAAGTAATACCATATTTGGTAACTAATTAAGAGGTAAATTATTTATGTATAAAATTAACACTGTTTTTGATTTGCTAGCTATTTATAGAAATCCACATAACTAATACATGTATAAGTTATGAGGGAATCTATATATTAATTTATATGCAAGATAAAATGTGGACTAGCTAATACATGTTTAACTAATTCATGCATAACTAATTAATACATAGATTTTCTCGTAAATAATCACTAGATTACTAATACATGCATAAGTCTTACCAACTATCAAACGAGCCCTTAGGGTTTTGGTATACACTTTCATGATTTTGAACAAGTTTGAATCGATTATATGAATTTTCACTATCCGTTACTTTATTTAAGTCCGTCGCAATTCAATATTATGTTTCTCGTCATTATAAGTTCTCTACATTTTCTATTGATGTAGGTAATGCTCATCAAATATATTGGTCTAAAGCAAAAGTACTAACAATACTACAACTGTACAAATAATTGGTATATATCATTAATCTTTTTGTTCTATTGTATGAATGGAAAACATCACATAGGCCAAAATGCTAGTAATAATTTATGTGAGTGATGGAACACCACACATTGTTTCTGATAGCAGCAAGTCAGCAACTTGCCTAAGAGATCAGGTGTACTGAATTGCTAATTTGGGAATTTTTGGTCAAGTTCCAGCTTTTGAATTAATAGTATTGTCATGTTTGAAATCAAAGGGCATCATGATGTCACTGGAACAAAAGTGAGCCATGTGAGGACTCACTTTTGTCTCCTTTTTTCACAAGGCCCATGCCAATGTGAATTTATTTCTATCTGGATATGACCCTAAGAATATTTTAATTAGGTAAACTTACCTAAATCACTTAGTGTAAAGGACTAATTTTTTTTTTATTCTTTCTCAATTTACGGAATTCTCTTAAAACCATGTTAATTTGGATACATTAAGTCAATAATTCGGATACATTAAGTCATTAATTCGGATACATTACTTAAGTTCTATGTATCAGCAGGTAACATTTAAAGTATGATACATTGAATATAGAAAAAATTTATGAATCAGAATTAATGTATCCGGATTACTGAATTAATGTATCCGGATGGAAAGAAGAGATTTTTGAAATGGATGGAAGTAATGAAAAATATGGTAAATAAAGGAGTGTAATTAAATAATTTTTCCTTTTAATTAAGATATGTTTGTGGGAGTCCAAAATCAATACGGACATTTTTTAAACATAATATATCAAACGAACGTTGTCTAAAAATATGCACCAAAACAGACACTTCGCCTAAAAATGGGTGAACCGTCTCTTACACTGTTAACGTCCGTCTTCTTCAAATATAAAATATAAAATAAATAATTTCAGGGTTCACCCAAAAAGGTGTGAACTACAATTATATGTTATGGCTAGCTTTTTACATATTCACGTGAATTTCTTTGGTTAGTTTTTGGGTAAATAATTTATTTATTGTTAGCTTTTTATATATTCACGTGAATTCTTACAGATTTCTTAGAATTATTCATGTGAATGGAATCTCTCCTTGCTGTTTTTTTTTAAGATTCTTGAAAGTGTTAATCTTCAATGTTTTGCCACTACAATAATTTGGTACAAAGAATCATTTCTCTTTGTTCAGGACCTTGAAAAGTTGGGGGCACCCATACCATGGGGATATTCACTCCTTATGGAGTGTCAGGATGTTCACACTATGAAATGACCATCTTCTACGTGTTTTGAGAAGCAAAATGAAGATATGTGATTTCGAACTTTCTGTTCTTATCACTGGTCAATATTCATATCAATTATGGATGATGGGCATCTAATTTTTTAGGAGACTTGAATTTGGAATGATGACTCTTTATCAACCTTTCTTCGCAGTCTAAAGATTTTTCGCCATAACATGTGCCTAACGATGTTTGATATGTATGCAAAAACTCAAGGTGCTATTCAGGATGAAGAACCAATCGATAATGAGTTTGATATTCGAAGTAGTACATATCTTCCTAAGTACAATGATTGTAGTGTTGAACATCTTGACGCTCCATAAGGAACACGAGGGTCCAAAAACCGTTTCTCAAAAAAATCTCCATATTGGCACTAGGTGGTCCTTCACAGAGCCTTTCACGGGCCATGGTGCTCTCCACGAGCCGTGGAGATCCACCGTGAAGGTGCACTGGTGATTTTAAACCTTGGAGGAAGGAACACGGATGGCTCCATGGCCCATGGTGCGGACCACGAGCCATGATGACATTCGTGAACCCACCTCCTCAGACTAGAAGATTTGGGAGAGTACCACGAGAGGGACCACGACCTGTGGTAGCCTCCGTAGAGGTTACCCCTTTCAGGACCCAAGTCAGATCCCTCACCACAACCACCACCACGGACCATGGTGAGCTTCACGGGCCGTGGTGGGTCTCCCATCCAGATGCAATTTCAAGTTTAAGTTCAGGGGCATTTTGGTCTTTTCCTATGATTGCATTAATGAATGTGGATGGTTTTGGAGGGTTTATATTAACCTATTAACTACCCTAAGCCCTCTTAACCCTCACATTATCACCCAAATACTCAAAAATCAAAATCCTCTCATTAAAAGTGATTTTTGAAGAATCTTCTTCTTCCTCAAACAATCCAAAGGATTTCTTCAAGGTCAAGACTTCACTTCTCCACAATTTAGGGCTCCTAAGATCAAAAGTATGTGGGAATTCACTCATGGGCCCTTTTCACCCATGGAATCCCAAGTTTTCTCTCAAAAATATATTTTGAATTCTTCTTCTAAAAGCCCTAATTTCATGCTTTTGCATTGGGCCTTCTTACTCATGATATATCTTATAATTATTGATTAAATTATGCATAATTTACATCACATCATGATTTCAAGACGAATTTCAATGACACATGCTATATGCTAGTTTCAAGTGTGTTTTCAATGAATTATGATCATGAATTTCAAGTGATTTTAATGAAAACTTTATGAATGATCTTCAAGGTTCACGAATGACTCATGAAAGATTATGAGTGATGTTTTAATTATTCTATAAGAAAAGAAGTTATATTGCAATAAGGAAAATTCTTGCACAATCATGTTTAAGAAGTTCAAAGGTTGTGATGGAATTTCCTCATACACTCATGATGAAGATGATAGATGAGCTACTCTTATGTTATTATATAAAGTTGGATAGGTATCTATTATAATATTTCCTAATGATGTTAATGATTATGTTTTCATGAAAGTTCTGTTGGGATAACGACTAAGCACCGAGAGGACTTTAAGCTGGGGTTCGGTCCGTTAGCCATTGTATCTACCCAAGAAATCCTAGTAGAAACCTTTAGTCCCTAACTATATTGCCCACGTAGGTTTAAAGTGCTAATATGGCATAGCTAGTAGATCCACATATAGCATAAAGTTAGAGGAAGTACCATCAAGAAGTCTACCCTATCAAGGTAGCCTTCCCCTTCTCGATGTGGGGATCATCAGATTCCAGATTATAGCTCACATGGTCTTATAAGTCGATTAAAGGTCCTATCCCACATCAAGGTAAAAGAAAAGGTATAAAGTTCTCATGATGATGTTTTGATGCATTGACCAATGATTATGATGTTTTAAGGTTTTCATGATTTTACTCTTGTTTTAAGATATTGGTTTTGCATTTCATGATTCATATTGATTATGTTTTATGTTTATTATTCACGCATACTTCTCACATACTCAGTGCATTCCATATACTAACACATATTTTTTACCTACATTGTATCATAATGTATGATCCGACAATCACGCTCATCCTCTCGCTCGTGGCTAGATTTGAGCTTTACCTTTCCATTGTTGGTGAATCCTCATGCTTCTAGGAAAAGACTATTATCTTTTCATCATTTTTGTGACTTCTCTTATGTTGTCATGGGTGAGTTAGGAGTTTGTCTTATGCCCCCATCTAGTAAGTAGAGGCATATTGGATGTTAGATGAGTCTATGTTGTCTTTCATTTGAATTTGAGATTTATTCTCCTTTGTTGAGACTTTATTTCTGCGTCTATGTCTTGATTTATTATTTTACTTATCTTATGTATGCTCATGTATGATATGCTAAAAGGCTTGGTTGGGATCCTCCGAAATTTCGATCGTCGTGTCGCACTTAGGGTCTAGCTTGGATTGTGACAATGGGTGCCTCTAACTTTTCAAGGTTCCGGATGAGGCAAAGCGATTTTTTGTACCAAAGATTATAGTGACAAAACATTGAAGATTACCACTTTCATGAATCTAAAAAAATCAGCAAGGAGAGATTCCATTCACGTGAATATATAAAAGCTAACCAAAAAATTATGAAAAAATTATAGTTCGCCCATTGTGGGGCTTGAAATTATTTTATATTTGGAGAAGACAAAGGCTAATGGTATAAGAGACAATTCGCTCATTTTTGGCCAAAGGGTCTGTTTTGGTGCATATCTTTAGAAAGGATTTGTTTTGATATGTTGTGTCCAAAAATTATCCATTATGATGTAGGACTTTGTTTGGGGATTTTTTTATTCTTTTTTTGAGGAGGTGGAGGTGGGGGAATAACATTCGTTGCCACAATTTTATTGGCTCAATTTATAAGATTTGACTCGAAATATAGTTTAAGCCTAAAATATTAACAAGTTATAGACAAATCCAAAATCTCAATCTTTTTCACTTTCATTTGTTCGCTTCACATTCTTGTAACGATCTATTCCCATCATTATGGATAATCCAATGGGAAAGAAAATTAGGTAGTGAGTAGGAAATTTGGAGCCTAGACCAGAATTGGACGAAATCTGAGTCAGGTGAGGTCCAAGGTAATCCGAGAATGGATGGGGGATTAAATTGTTAGTCTGATCGCTTGAGTTTATAGCCAAAATGATAGGAGCTTGTACGGCTTTACGAAATCATAATTGGGCAAGTAAAACTCTCAAAATTAAACTTGGCGTGAAATACAAATATTAGAACGTCATGGATGAGGGTGTGTTGTAAAATGGGAAGCTTGGAACTCAAACATGGATATTCTATCTCCGTGCACCCCTCCAGAGCGAGGCCGTTGTAGCGATCTGGTCCCGCTGTGGCAGGACAGACTGGACTTAATACGGCAAAAAGTCCCAAAATCGGTTTTAATCATCCCACTTCTTTCTTAAGAGACCAGAAGCAACCTAGGGCTATTTCTTGCAGTTTTTCACCATATTTTGTGGTAAAGGTAAGTTAATCACTCCCCTAATTTGTATTTTGATTGTTAGTACCTAGAATCCATGAAGGATAACTTAGGGAAGGGATTTTGACTTGAATTTAATGGTAGGAAGTAGCCTTGTTATGTCGGGAAAAGACGGTTTAAAATTGATTTCAATTTTTTTAGAAAAAAAATTAATTTTTTGAAAGAGTCGCATAAACTAAGAAAACTTATTTTAAAAGACCTTCACAGGTTTAAGTGTTAAAATTAGAGAAAATAGGTAAGAGGTTTTCATTTCCACTTTGAGAAGGTGTTATCACTCACAGTGTCCGCTAACGTGCGGCTATCCGATGATTTGAAAAATAATTGACTAACTTTGGAAAAATATTAATTGAAAATAATAAAGACATTTAAATTATTTAAAAGAAATATTAACTTAAAATACTTAGAGAATAATTTAGAAAGAAAATAAATTTTACCAAAATGATCAAGTAAAGAGAAAAAAAAATTAAAATTATTTGAATAAAAACAACAAACTCATTATATTTTAAGCAAATTAGGAGTGATTAAGATTTGACTAAAATATGATGAAGGGAGAACACTTACATATATTTTTTTTAAAAAGATAATAACTTGAATTTTTTTTATTTTTTTATTTTTTGAAACAAGTGAAGAATTTTGGCCCAAATACTTAAATAAATAAAGACAAGATACTTAAATAAATAAAGACGAGAGTTGATAAAATCATTTAAACCAACAAACCAATACAAAGAAATTAGTTCTTCTTTAGAAAAATTTAATTAAGTTAAACTAAAAAATTAAGGTTAGAATTAATACAAAATATACAATAAGCAAATAACAAATTAATACAAAATATACAATAAGCAAATAACAAATTAAAGAAAGAGTAATGTCACGCTCCGAGGGGGTACCCTAGGCGTGGTCGGCACTCAGAAACTATCTCTGGCCTCCGAGAGAATCACTTGATCTCATCACTCATTTTTTCATCAGCGGAAGACTTAAGAATACTAATGTGGCTTGCCATCATCAACATCAAAGAAAAAAATAATCCTTAGAAGAAGTAGTTTCAAAGGAGAACTACTTCGATTACATCGTCAAACTTTGTCTATAAAGCCTCTAATACTATTAGACGGTGTCAATGACATGTACATTTCTACCTTAAAAGAAACATAAACTCAACAATAATAAAAGGATAAAGAGTTCCTCCAAATACAAGAAGAACTCACCAAATAGCTGAAAAATAATGATCTTCAATGATGCGCCTGTTAAGAATCTCTAACACCTGTATCTGCATCATAAAATGATGCAGGTCAAATGACGTCAATACGTGGAATGTACGAGTATGTAAAATGGCAAGAAAGTAAAGACAGATATCAAGAAACTCCTCTCAAGAAGACTCAGCTCAGAACTCAACACCATCTCAACATTAATATGTAATGCAAATTTAAAAATAATAATAAGCAATGCTTACTCAGTTGGGAGTTTCTCTAACCGACAACCATCACTTATGAGCTAGTGATGATACAACAAAGCGATGTCGTTGCCACATCCATCCAATACCTTGCCAGGGTAAAGGACATCATCATCTTGGATCTAATCATCAAAGTCCTCTTTTTTGGGACTTAAGAGGCATAGCCTCCATCATAAGTTGGCTACGTAGTTCTGGGTTTGAATCAATTAAACTCTTACCTAACTCGATGCTCAATATTACTCTCAAAATATATGTGCTCATATTAACCTCATTATCTAGTCTCATTGGACTTTAATTTAAAGCATCAAACTCGTCTCATTACCTCTTCATCAATCATTATACTTCAAAATCATCATTTACATCTCATCAAAACATCTTGCTCAAAACATCATTTAATTCAAAGAATCAAATTCATTTAAACTCAATTCTTTTTCTCTTTCAAAACTCAATAAAATACATATATAGTATTAATTCAAATCACTCTTTTTGTCAATGAATATTAAAAGCAAACATCTTTACTCCAAACACGCGTAAAAATATTAATGAACATCAAATCAATTAGGATTCATGGGAAAGTATCCACGAACAATAATTTCAATAATATGAGAGGTAATAATAATAATAATCTCAATACATAAATATATCTAACTCAATAGAAGAATAATTAATTCATTTAGAATTCAAGAATTAGGGTAAACTCAACTATAACTCAATTACGATGAACTTAGATATTGGACGCATGGACGAACTCATGTAGCATTGGATTGAGTTCGTCCATGCGCCCAATATCTAAGTTCATCGTAATTGAGTTATAGTTGAGTTTACCCTAATTCTTGAATTCTAAATGAGTTAATTCTTCTTCTATTGAGTTAAATATATTTATGCATTGAGATTATTATTATTGTTACCTCTCATATTATTGAAATTATTATTCGTGGATACTTTCCCATGAACCCTAATTGATTTGATGTTCATTAATATTTTTACGCGTGTTTGGAGTAAAGATGTTTGCTTTTAATATTCATTGACAAAAAGAGTGATTTGAATTAATACTATATATGTATTTTATTGAGTTTTGAAAGAGAAAAAGAATTGAGTTTAAATGAATTTGATTCTTTGAATTAAATGATGTTTTGAGCAAGATGTTTTGATGAGATGTAAATGATGATTTTGAAGTGTAATGATTGATGAAGAGGTAATGAGACGAGTTTGATGCTTTAAATTAAATTCCAATGAGACTAGATAATGAGGTTAATATGAACACATATATTTTGGGAGTAGTATTGAGCATCGAGTTGGGTAAGAGTTTAATTGATTCAAACCCCAGAACTACGTAGCTAGTGTAGGATGGAAGCTATGCTTCTTAAGTCCCAAAAAAAGAACTTTGATGATTAGATCCAAGATGATGATGTCCTTTACCCTGGCAAGGTATTGGATGGATGTGGCAACGACATCGCTTTGTTGTATCATCACTAGCTCATAAGTGATGGTTGTCGGTTAGAGAAACTCCCAACTGAGTAAGCATTGCTTATTATTATTTTTAAATTTGCATTACATATTGATGTTGAGATAATGTTGAATTCTGAGCTGAGTCTTCCTGAGAAGAGTTTCTTGATATTTGTCCTTATTTTCCTACCATTTTACATATTCGTACATTTCATGTACTGACGTCATTCGACCTGCATCGTTTTATGATGCAGATACAGGTGTTAGAGATCCTCAACAAGCGCATCGTTGAAGATCATTACTTTCCAGCTATTTGGTGAGTAAAAACAGAATTGCAAAAATTGTCAAAACAGAATTGCAAAAATATCTCGGTGAAGAAAATGAAGTTGAAAGCAAAAATTTTAACATCTTATCTTGGTGGAAAATAAACTAACCTAGATTTTCTATTCTTGTTGAAATGGCTCGAGATGTATTAGCTATTTCGATTTTCAATGTGGCATTCGAGTGTGCATTTAGTACCGGTGAACGTATCTTGAATTCATTTAGGAGTGCATTAACTCCTAAATTGGTGCAAAATCTAGTGTGCCTTGAAGATTGGATTCGAAGTGAATCACGACCTGTTAGTGTTGAAGAAGATATAAATGTCCTCGAACAGCTTGAACAAGGTAAGGATATTTTAATTCTATTTGTTTTTTATTGTTATTGTAAATTGTCATTATCATTTTTCTGATTGATTAATATAATTTTTTTATAGATTTAGCTAACACTAGCATTCTTGATGATTAAGATGGAGTTGAAACTCTTCTTTTTTGCTCTTGGATATGGACATTTGGTAAATTATTTCTTTTTTGCTTGGTTTTCAATGTATATGCCTTCGCCTTCTGTCAAGGAAGTAAATTAGGATATGAGGCCAAATATTGCATATTGTTAAGCTTAGCATGCTCAATAATTAATACATATTTACTAATTTGAAGTGTTTGGAGTCAATTAATACGAATTTACTTATATTTTGTTCACTTCCTGTTGATTTAGTTGTCATCTTGGTCAGAACTATATTAAACTGATGGTTGTCTTTTTCTTTCAGACTTTTTGATTATCTTGGTTAGGAACTTGATCAGAATTTTGCTGATTATCTGGTTAATTTGGCAACTATTGAAGCTGTTTTGTTGAACTACTTTGATTTTTGTTTTAGTTTCTAATTGTAGCTTTTGCAAATTTTTAAACATCTATAATTTTATTAATATAAACAATTATAGCATTGCAGCAAATTGTTAGAGAAGTGAGAAGTCATGTATTTATTTTATGACCATTTTCTTATTTGGTAAGCCAAAAATTGAACCGTTAATGATCAAAAAATGGTAAATAGAAAATCGATAAAAAAAATCTTATTGGGTTCTTATTGATTTAACATATTTAAGGCAAGGAGGTCACGGGTTCAAGCCTTGGAAACAGCCTCTGGCAGAAATGCAAGGCAAGGCTGCGTACAATAGACCCTTGTGGTCAGGCCCTTCCCCGGACCCCGCGCATAGCGGGAGCTTTAGTGCACCGGGCTGCCCTTTTAACATATTTAAAAATCGAAAACCGATAAATCGAACTGATAATACATAAAACCGAACCGACTGATGCACACCTCTACATGTCTCAATGTATTTGTCTCTCAAATAGATCAAAACTTAATAAAAGGGGACAAGGGAGATCGCCAGCATCGAATAACTACCTCTCAAGTCTCCTTAAAAGTCTCGAAATAAGAAGAAGAAATCGAATCATTGTTCGGGCTCGGAACCTACACAGGTGTAGATAGCAAGGGGTGACTACCAAACAACACGGTACTCATCAAGATAACTAACAAAACAAAGTAAATCTAATAGACACTAGAACTCCTTTCATTCCGACTGAACCTACTCAACTACAACCTGCACAGAAATCAGCAAAATCTATACTACATAGTTCATATAGCACATAGATCAATAATAGCTCATCAGCATCACTGAATAAATCACATCAGTATTAATATATCAATCACAGAAACACAAGGTGCATATACACAACTTCACGATGACAGATAACATATAATGCAATGCATGCAATGTAATGTCACGTAAAGTGATGCATGTATGTCCTAATGATACACATCCGCTGAATATCAGTCCGAAATCCATTGAAGACGCACAAGGTCCATACACCCATCGGAACTATTTTCCATTGGCATAATCAACAATCGCCGAAACTATTTCCCATCGACATCAGTATCAATTATGAAACCATTTTCCATTGACATCAATATCAATCACCGAAACTATTTTTCATCGGCATAAGTATCAAGACTGAAACTATTTCCTATTGGCATCGTCGAAACCATTTTCCATCGGCATAAGTATCAATCGCCAGAACCTTTAGCGAAATGGTTCTAGCGATTAATACTTATGCCAATGGGAAATGGTTCCGATGATTCCAATGGGAAATGATTTCGACATTGATACTTATGCCGATGGAAAATGATTTCAGCGAATACATGGACCTTGTGCGTCCCCTATGGGTTCTGGTCTGAGATTCAGCACATGTATATCATTAGGACAGACATACATCACTTTATGTGACATTACATTGCATTACATTACATCTTATCAATCATCGTGAAGTTGTGTATATGCTCTTATGTCTCTGTGATTGATATGTTTGATATTGATATGACTTATTCGGTGATGTTGTTGAGTTGTTGTTGATCAATGTGCCATATGAACCGTGTAGTCTAAATTGGGTTGATTTTCGTTCATGTTTTTAGTTGAGGAGGTTTAGTTGGGATGAACGGAGTTCAAGTGTTCTATTAGATTTATTTTGTTTTGTTAGTTGGCTTGTTGAGTACCATATTGTTTGGTACTCACTCCTTGATATCTATAATTGTGTAGGTTCTGAGCTCAGACCGTGATTCTGTTTTTATTTCTTTTGAGGAGGCTTGAGAGGTAGTTGTTCAATGCTGGTAATCTCCCTTGTCCCTTTTATTATGCTTTGTTCTATTTGAGAAACAAAGACATTGAGACTTATTCTTATCTTTCATTTTCATCGTATTAGAGACTTGTACATGTTACAACAAGTCTTTGGAGTTATTGTAGTTGATTAAGACTTCTGTTTGTTATATATATCTATCTTATTTAAATTGCTTCTGTATTACTCTCCGTAGTTTATTGGGTTTAGGCTGACTTGTTCTAGTGGGAGTGGACAAGTGTCATCACACCTCGATTCGAGTCATGAAATTGTATAATTCATGGATAATTGAGCTATTAACGAATTTATACAAATACAAACATCTGAACTTTATACAGTTATACAAATTAAATTATATAAAATTACATTATATAAATTATACTATACAAATTTTGAATTATACAGACGTGCGAATTATACAAACTCGAACCGTAATTAACGCTAAATGTTAGTGGTGAATTGTAAATTAGCTAAACTATAGCTATATTAACTAATTAACTAGTATGTGTTAACTTATTCACGTATTTTCCCCTTCTAAATTAGGCTTACTAACTCGTCAGTTTCTTAAATTGTCAGGATATTACATTTTGACACCCGAACAAAGTTTTGTTTCAATTAAACACCTTAACTCATATTAAAGTAGATTTTCATTTTAAATTTTGAATTTTTTTCTGTGTTTCTCATTCGTTTATTTGTAATGAAGTTAGCCACATAAAATATGACATCTTCTTGAATTATAAACATTCACCTCAATAAGCTGTAAAACACATATGTTTTCTACTTGAGGTTGATGCGTATAATTAAAGAAGATGACATATTTTATGTGGTTAATTTGACTACTTAATAGACGAATGAATATTGCACAATAGTTTTTTTGAAATCTGAATTAAAAATATCTAATTATAAAAATGGAGATGTTCAATTGAAACATGACTTATTTCAAGTGTCCAAATAGAATATCCTAACAAATTTAAGAAGTTAAATATGTGAATCATTTAACTTATGTTAGCCTAGTAATATGTTAAACAGTGAAAAAGTACACCAATTATTCGTATAAAACTATTTAATAATTCTTTTTTATTCATATATGTACATATATTATTAATAGCCACACTTCTCCTTCTCCTTCTCCTTCTTTACCCATCCATCATCCATCATCCACCACCCATCACCTCGTTTTTCTCCAAGTCTACCACTTAACATCTTTCTTCCTCCTTGGCCTTGTAACGACCAACCACAACTTTCAAATTTGTCGTCTTGCTTGTTCGTCGGAAAAATGAAATTGTTGCTGCCACCATACATCTCTCTCCCTTCTCCATCTCTTCTGCCAAATCAAATCTAAACCTAAGAACATAACAAATCAAAAATAAAGAGAAAGTGGGAGGATATTTAGGTTTAAAAACAAGAATGAGGAAGAAGAAGAAGTGGGGGATGGAGGAGACGGCAACACCAGTTTGGAATTTAAGTTTAAATTTATTTATGTTACTTATAATTATTTTTGGCCTCTATACTACATGTCATCTGTTAATTAGTCATTTTGCCATGTCAGTGCAAGTGTATCACACACATTTTATATTTTTTTGTTGATTATCAAAAAAATGTCTAATAGGAATAACTTTCGAATTGCTAAAAGTGTTCAATAGGTATAAGGCTGAGTCAGAGTGTTTAAGTGAATTATATAGACAACTTTAAAGTTGATGTATGATTTAAGCCTAATTTAAAGTAATGAACCAATCTTTTTTGATACTTTGTCAATATATAATATATATCAAGTTGATATCTTAAAGAACTGAGCTATTTTTTGAAAGAACGAACATGTCACTTACGATACACTGCAGTAATATATACATTCATGTAGGTATCATAGAAGATTGATGAGTATTTATTTTAAGCAATGAGCCAGTCTTCTATGATTATATATATATATATATATTGTGGATATCATTGAGGGCTAAGGAGTAATATTTACGGAATGAATATGTCATCTATGATATCATATGATATATACTAAGTTGATATCATAGAGCAGTGTTTTGTTGGAAGAAATAAACCAGAGCTCTATGATAATCTATCAATATGTAATATATACAATGTGAATGTCATAGAAGACTTATGATGTTGTTTAAAAAAATTAACCAATTCTTTATGATACTTCAGGAATATATGATATATACCATGTAAATATCATCGTACTGCAACAAAATACTTCAACTGTTATTTTTTTTATTTTTATTTTTTATGGGAACAGACCCTACACGAGGCTCCCTGTCACGCCCCGAGAGGGTACCCTAGGCGTGGCCGGCACTCAGAAACCATTTTTGGCTTTTGAGAGAACCACTTGGTCTCATTTCTTATTTATTCATCAGTGGAAGACTTAAGAATACTAATGTGGGCTTGTCATCATCAAAGGAAAAATAGATAATTCTTAGAAGAAGTAGTTTCTAAGGAGAACTACTCCGATTACATCATCAAAATCTGTCTATGAAGCCTCTAATACTCTTAGATGGTGCCAATGACATGTCCATGGCTACCTCAAAAGAAACATCACACTCAACAATAATAAAAGGATAAGGAGTTCCTTCGAATACACGAAGGACTCACCAAATAGCTGAAAAGAAATGATCTTCAACGATGCGCCTGTTGAGGATCTCTAACACCTGTATCTGCATCATAAAACGATGCAGGTCGAATGACGTCAGTACGTGGAATGTACGAGTATGTAAAATGGCAGGAAGGTAAGGACAGATATCAAGATACTCCTCTCAATAAAACTCAGCTCAGAACTCAACATCATCTCAACATGAATATGTAATGCAAGTTTAAAATATAATAATAAAAATAATAGTAATAAGCAATGCTTACTCAGTTGAGAGTTTCTCTAACCGACAACCATCACTTATGAGCTAGCGATGATACAACGAAGCGATGTCGTTGCCACATCCATCCAATACCTTGCCAGGGTAAAGGACATCACCATCTTGGATCCACTCATCAAAGTCCTCTTTTTGGGACTTAAGAGGCATAGCCTCCATCCTACGTTGGCTACGTAGTTCTGGGATTTGAGTCAATTAAACTCTTACTCAACTCGGTGCTCAATACTACTCCCAAAATATGTGCTCATATTAAACTCATCATCTAGTCTCATTGGACTTTAATTTAAATCATCAAACTCATCTCATTTTATGTTCATCAATCGTTATACTTCCAAAAACATCATTTACATCTCATCAAAACATCTTGCTCAAAATATCATTTTCTCAAATTCATTCAAATTCAACTCTTTTGCTCTTTCAAAACTCAATAAAATACATATATAGTATTAATTCATATAACTTTCTTTTTATCAATGAAAATAATAAAAAGCCAACATCTTTACTCAAAACATGTGTAAAAATATTCATGAACATTAAATCAATTAAGATTCATGGGAAAGTAGCCATGAACAATAATTCCAATAATATGAGAGATAATAATAATAATAATAATATTAATGCATAAATATATCAAACTCAATAGAAGAAGAATTATTTCATTTAGAATTCAAGATTTGGATAAAACTCAACTATAACTCAATTATAATGAATTTAAATATTGGGCGCATGGACGAACTCAATCCAATGCTATGAAAGCCTTACATACCTTAAATCCGAAGGTTTACTCCGAATTTGAACACTCTTGGACCCCTAGCCTTTTCTTCTCGTCGGAGCATTTTGTGTACTACCCGGAGTATAAGAATAACCGGAGTAGTATTTTTATACTACTAAAACTAAAATTATATTTGAGAAGAAGTATATAGAGAGAAGAAATGCTTAAGAAAGCTTGATGAATAAAATGAGGAAATAAGGTGGGTATTTATAGGTGGGAAAGAGTGACCTAACAATAAATAAAATAATTATAAAGAAAAATCTAAAAAATTAATGGAATATATTGATGTCATGGATGATGTTAAATGGAGGATAATTTATGTCATGAATGATGTCAAATGTATCTAGATGTTTCCATGGTAGGTAAGATGAGTTCTTTTTAACAGAATACTCTTTTTCGAAGCTGCGTTTGAATAAGATAAATTCCTTATTAGGATTTGGTGTCTTCATAAGAATTATAGATATGAAAGTCTAGCTTCATATCGTTCAAGAATCAACCAATTTGGAGCAACCTACAGTGAGATATGAATTTTCTTCTATAAACACTCAATTCCGTCACAGTACTATATCTTGCAAATATTAATTTATTTGATCTACTTATACTCCGAATCTTAAGATATGTTCTTCATGAAAGTTGTAGGTAAGGATGTTGTGGTTACCCAGAAATTTGAATTACCTAATTTGGACCAACCTATGAAAAGTTATGCCCAAAATACAGAGGCTGTATTATTTTCATCGAGAATTGAAATACCGACATACAATATTTTAGGGGTTGTTACAATATCTCCCCCTTGGGATCATTTGTCCTCGAATGTAGATGAAAATAGGAGACATAAAGAATGAATATCATCAATACATTAATTTCTCAAAAACTCTGATACTCAAATGGTCAATGACTCAAACTCAAGAATAAACATCGATTCAAAGGTAGAAATAAGGAATATTACCTTGAATATCGTTATCAGAAGGCACAAATAGGTGAGGATAGTTAGCCTTCATATCTTCTTCAACTTCCCATGTAGCCTCTTCAACAAATTGATTTCGCCATAGGACTTTGACAGATGCCACTTCCTTAGTTCTTAATTTGCGAACCTGACGATCAAGAATTTGAACTGGAATCTCTTCATAACTCAAACTCTCTTCACCCCAATGCTCTCAGCTGAGACAACAAGTGAAGGATCTCCCAAACACTTCTTAAGAATAGAGATGTGAAACACGGGATGAATAGCAGCTAATTCTGGCGGCAACTCCAATTCATAGGCTACATTGCCTACCCTCCTCATAATTTGATAAGGACCAATGTAGCGGGGACTACGCTTCTTTCCAAATCTCATCACACCCTTCATGGGTGAAACTTTCAAGTATACCCAATCGTACACTTTGAACTCCAAATCTCTTCTTCTAACATCAGTATAGGATTTCTGGCGACTTTGAGCAGTCCTCAAACTCTCTTGTATGGTTTTCACCTTCTCCATAGCTTGGTGAACCAAGTCTGGTCCAATCAACTCAGCTTCACCAACTTCAAACCAACCAATTGGTGATCTACATCTCCTCCCATACAGAGCTTCATAAGGAGTCATTTGAATACTCGAATGGAAACTATTATTGTATGCAAACTCAATAAGAGGTAAATGATCATCCAAATTACCTTTGAAGTCAATGACACAAGCTCTTAACATATCCTCCAAAGTCAGTATCGTACGCTCTGCCTAGCCATCTGTTTGTGGATGAAAAGCAGTACTAAGGTTCACTCTTGAACCCAAGCCCTTCTGAAATGACTTCCAAAACTGAGCAGTAAATTGAGCTCCCCTATCAGAGATGATAGACAAAGGAACTCCATGCAGTCTAACAATCTCTCTAAGATACAGTTTGGCATAATCCTCTGCAGTGTTCGTAGTCTTAACCGGCAAGAAATGGGCCGATTTGGTCATCCTATCCACAATCACCCAAATAGAGTCATGTTGTTTGCGGGTTCGTGGTAAACCGGTAATGAAGTCCATATTGATCATTTCCCACTTCCATTCCGGGATCTCTATATTCTGAGCCACTCCACAAGGCCTTTGGTGCTCAACTTTAACTTGTTGGCAATTCGGGCACTTGGACACAAACTCTGCTATATCTCTCTTCATTCCACTCCACCAGTATACTTCTCTCAAGTCATGATACATCTTTTTTGAACCTGGATGGATGGAATACTTAGAATTATGGGCTTCTTTCATGATTCTCTCCCTAATACCATCAACACTTGGAACACATAATCTTTATTGATATCTCAACACTTCATCTCCCCCTTTGGTAAAAGCCATTACCTTCTGCTTGTGAACCTCATCCTTCAGTTGAAGAAGAATGAGATCCTGATCTTGCTTTTCTTTCACCTCTACAACTAGAGATGATTCAGCTCCATTTCGTACTATTGTACCACCCTCACTAGAGTCAATAAGTTGAACTCCCAAATGCGCAAGTCTATGCACTTCCTTTTCCAACTACTTCTTTTCCTCTTCCACATGGGTTGTACTCCCCATAGATAACCTACTAAGAGCATCAGCAACTACATTTGCTTTACCTGGGTGGTAGAGAATGCTCATGTCATAATCCTTGAGCAGCTCTAGCCATCTCCTCTGCCTCAAATTCAGCTCCTTCTGGCTGAATACATACTGTAAGCTCTTATGGTCTGTGAACATATCCACATGTACACCATAAAGATAGGGACGCCAGATCTTAAGAGCAAATACCACAGCTGCCAACTCAAGGTCATGAGTGGGGTAGTTCCTCTCATGAGTCTTAAGCTGCCTGGAGGCATAGGTAATGACCTTACCTTTCTGCATTAATACACATCACAACCCTACTCTTGAAGCATCACAATAGATTACAAAACTATCTGTTCCTTCGGGTAGGGATAGTACTGGAGTAGTAGTCAATCTAGCTTTCAACTCTTGAAAACTTTTCTCACAAGCATCAGACCATTGAAACTTAGCCTTCTTCTGAGTCAGCTTAGTCAATGGTGAGGATATGGATGAAAATCCCTCAACAAACCTCCTGTAGTAACCAGCCAAACCTAAGAAACTCCTTATGTCGGTTGGAGATGTGCGTCGGGGCCAGTTCTTAACTGCCTCAATCTTTTGAGTATCAACTTGGATTCCATCCCCAGATATAATATGGCCTAGGAATGCTACAGACTCAAGCCAAAACTCACACTTTGAAAACTTAGCATACAACTCCTTCTCCTTAAGAGTTTGAAGGACAATCCTAAGGTGATTAGCATGCTCACTCTTACTTCTAGAGTAGACCAAAATATCATCGATGAAGACAATTACAAACGTATCTAGGTATGGCTTGAATACTCGGTTCATGAGGTCCATAAAAGCTGCTGGAGCATTTGTCAATCCAAAGGACATAACAAGAAACTCAAAATGACCATAGCGGGTTCGAAAAGCCGTCTTCGGGATGTCACATTCTCTCACTTTCAACTAGTGATAGTCTGATCTGAGGTCTATCTTAGAGAAGCATGTGGCACCCTGAAGTTGGTCAAATAAATCATCTATTCTGGGAAGAGGGTACTTGTTTTTAATGGTGACCTTGTTTAGTTGTCGGTAATCAATGCACATTCTAAGGGACCCATCTTTCTTTCGAACGAATAAGACAGGAGCGCCCCAAGGTGAGACACTTGGCCTAATAAACCCCTTATCTAGAAGGTCTTTCAGTTGTTATTTCAACTCTTTCAACTCAGCAGGAGCCATCCTATAAGGAGGAATGGAGATAGGTTGTGTATCAGGAAGGACATCAATACCAAAGTCTATCTCTCTATCAGGAGGGATTCCGGGTAGATCCTCAGGAAAGACTTCAGGAAACTCATTCACAATAGGAATTGACTCAAGAGATGGAGTCTGATCATTAATATTTTTGACTCGGACTATATGATATATACATCCCTTAGAGATTAATTTTCTGGCCTTAAGGTAGGAAATAAATTTACCCCTAGGCACTATAGAATTCCCCTTCCACTCTAAGATAGGCTCATTTGGAAATTGAAACTTGACAATTCGGGTCCTACAATCAACTGAAGCATAACAAGAATAAAGTCAGTCCATACCAAGAATCACATCAAAATCAACCATGTCCAACTCAACTAAGTTAGCCATGGTATCCCTATGATAGATTGACACAGTATAATTTCTATAGACCCTCTCAGCTAAGATAGAATCACCAACAGGAGTAGACACGCTGAAAGGCTCAAGAAGACACTCAGGAAGGATCTCAAATTTACTAGCCAAGTAAGGAGTCACAAAGGATAATGTAGCACCCGGATCAAGTAATGCATACACATCAAAAGAAAGGACTCGGAGCATACCAATAACAACATCGGGTGCTTTCTCTTGGTCTTGGCGACTACCCATAGCATACAGACAGTTGGTTCCCCCACCTGCACTTGAAGCTGCACCTCTATAATTACCTCTATTCTGTGGAGCTGCAGAAGAAAACTGAGCTCTACTACTTCCATCTCCCTGCCTCTTTGAAGGACACTCATTCTGGAAGTGACCTGTCTTTCCACATCCGTAGCAAGCATTGGTGCCCACACGACACTCTCCCAAATGGAGCCTCCCACATCTAGCACATGGTGGTTTCCCTCTAGAACCTTGAGCCATACTTAATTGGGACTGAGAACCCTGAGATCGGAAGTTTTGGTGACTTAGCGATCTCTGATCATACCTGGTATTAGGTGTAAAAGAATTTGTTGGGGAAGGTGCATAATTGGAAGACCTTTTCTAAAGAAAGACTTGTTACCCTTCCCTTGCTTCTGCTCATTCTCATGCCCAGCAGACTTAGTCTTCTTGCTTAGGTGTTCCTCTCGGTCCTTTTTCTTGTCATCCTCAACCTGCTGAGCATATACCACCAATCTAGAAAAATCCATGTCAGAAATCATTAGCATTGCCTTACATTCTTTCTTTACATGTTTGCCTAGGCCAGAGACAAACTTCCTCATCTTAGACCTCATATGAGGAATCATTTCTGGGCATATTTGGACAATTGAATAAACTTCAAACTATACTCTTTCACAGTCATACTCTCTTGCTTGAGGTTCACAAACTCCTCAATTTTTGCTTCACGTAGCTCTTGGGGAAAAAAGTTATCAAGAAATGCTCTTTCAAACTCATCCCAAAGAGCAGGCTCTGCATCTTCACCTCTACTTTCTTCCCACTGGTTATACCAGACATTTGCCACATCCTTGAGTTGATAAAACACCAACTCAACCTCCTCGATCTCTGTAGCATGCATCGCTTTTAGTATCTTCCACATCTCATCAATGAAATTTTGGGGGTCTTCATCAACGTTGGAACCCATGAAGACCGGCGGATTCATTCTCAGAAAGTCTCTGATCCTTGTGGCAGCATACGGCTCTTGATAACTAGAGCTAGGAGTTGGTGAAATCTGGCTACTATTTCGAGCAGCCACTAACTGGGTGAGCATAGCAATCGCTCCTCGAAAATCTTCCTCAGAAGTAGGATTGGTCTGAACAATAGGTACTTGGGGTACCTCAGTAGACCTTGCAGGTCGGCCCCTAGTTCTCCGTGGAGGCATCACTGACTGTGGAACCTCAGTGCTGGCAGCGTTCCTCTGACTAGCTGAACGTTTAGGAGGCATGTCTGAAACGTGTAAACGCACGAATTAGAAAGAAAGCTTTTATAAAGTTACACTCTATCGCACGAACTCAGATTATGAAAGAAGTGAAATAATTCCTAATGTCCTATAGCTTCCTGATTATAAGTGTGGTGCACGACACACCCATAAACAAGACTCTACTAGACACGGCTTCATAGACATCCTAGGACTCTTGAACTCTGTGCTCTGATACCAAGTTTGTCACGCCCCGAGAGGGTACCCTAGGCGTGGCCGGCACTCAGAAACCATTTTTGGCTTTCGAGAGAACCACTTGGTCTCATTTCTTATTTATTCATCAGCGGAAGACTTAAGAATACTAATGTGGGCTTGTCATCATCAAAGGAAAAATAGATAATTCTTAGAAGAAGTAGTTTCTAAGGAGAACTACTCCGATTACATCATCAAAATCTGTCTATGAAGCCTCTAATACTCTTAGATGGTGCCAATGACATGTCCATGGCTACCTCAAAAGAAACATCACACTCAACAATAATAAAAGGATAAGGAGTTCCTTCGAATACACGAAGGACTCACCAAATAGCTGAAAAGAAATGATCTTCAACGATGCGCCTGTTGAGGATCTCTAACACCTGTATCTGCATCATAAAACGATGCAGGTCGAATGACGTCAGTACGTGGAATGTACGAGTATGTAAAATGGCAGGAAGGTAAGGACAGATATCAAGATACTCCTCTCAATAAAACTCAGCTCAGAACTCAACATCATCTCAACATGAATATGTAATGCAAGTTTAAAATATAATAATAAAAATAATAGTAATAAGCAATGCTTACTCAGTTGAGAGTTTCTCTAACCGACAACCATCACTTATGAGCTAGCGATGATACAACGAAGCGATGTCGTTGCCACATCCATCCAATACCTTGCCAGGGTAAAGGACATCACCATCTTGGATCCACTCATCAAAGTCCTCTTTTTGGGACTTAAGAGGCATAGCCTCCATCCTACGTTGGCTACGTAGTTCTGGGATTTGAGTCAATTAAACTCTTACTCAACTCGGTGCTCAATACTACTCCCAAAATATGTGCTCATATTAAACTCATCATCTAGTCTCATTGGACTTTAATTTAAATCATCAAACTCATCTCATTTTATGTTCATCAATCGTTATACTTCCAAAAACATCATTTACATCTCATCAAAACATCTTGCTCAAAATATCATTTTCTCAAATTCATTCAAATTCAACTCTTTTGCTCTTTCAAAACTCAATAAAATACATATATAGTATTAATTCATATAACTTTCTTTTTATCAATGAAAATAATAAAAAGCCAACATCTTTACTCAAAACATGTGTAAAAATATTCATGAACATTAAATCAATTAAGATTCATGGGAAAGTAGCCATGAACAATAATTCCAATAATATGAGAGATAATAATAATAATAATAATATTAATGCATAAATATATCAAACTCAATAGAAGAAGAATTATTTCATTTAGAATTCAAGATTTGGATAAAACTCAACTATAACTCAATTATAATGAATTTAAATATTGGGCGCATGGACGAACTCAATCCAATGCTATGAAAGCCTTACATACCTTAAATCCGAAGGTTTACTCCGAATTTGAACACTCTTGGACCCCTAGCCTTTTCTTCTCGTCGGAGCATTTTGTGTACTACCCGGAGTATAAGAATAACCGGAGTAGTATTTTTATACTACTAAAACTAAAATTATATTTGAGAAGAAGTATATAGAGAGAAGAAATGCTTAAGAAAGCTTGATGAATAAAATGAGGAAATAAGGTGGGTATTTATAGGTGGGAAAGAGTGACCTAACAATAAATAAAATAATTATAAAGAAAAATCTGAAAATTTAATGGAATATATTGATGTCATGGATGATGTTAAATGGAGGATAATTTATGTCATGAATGATGTCAAATGTATCTAGATGTTTCCATGGTAGGTAAGATGAGTTCTTTTTAACAGAATACTCTTTTTCGAAGCTGCGTTTGAATAAGATAAATTCCTTATTAGGATTTGGTGTCTTCTTAAGAATTATAGATATGGAAGTCTAGCTTCATATCGTTCAAGAATCAACCAATTTGGAGCAACCTACAGTGAGATATGAATTTTCTTCTATAAACACTCAATTCCGTCACAGTACTATATCTTGCAAATATTAATTTATTTGACCTACTTATACTCTGAATCTTAAGATATGTTCTTCATGAAAGTTGTAGGTAAGGATGTTGTGGTTACCCAGAAATTTGAATCACCTAATTTGGACCAACCTATGAATAGTTATGCCCAAAATATAGAGGCTGTATTATTTTTGTCGAGAATTGAAATACCGACATACAACATTTTAGGGGTTGTTACATTCCCACCTCTCGTGCACAGTCAGGGGTTGAGCATCATCCCTAAGCCTTAACATAAAAATAAAACAGAAAAATATAAGGAGAGAGACATAAACCTTACCTCCGATCCTATGTTGGTTCATAAGTCGGCTAACCTATTAAGGTCGGCTAACTCATCCCCGTAGCAAAAGGAGCTATCTATAACTAGAAAGCAGTAAACCTATGAGAGGACTCCTCAAGATACAAGTCGACTAAGAAAGCATAAATGAGGGAGACTCTCCCCTTCCATGAGAAGACAAGAAAGTAACCTACACTAGTCCTATTCAACTATGCTACGTACCATACATAGCTAAATTGAAGAAGAACAAGTATATGAACCTTCTATCTCGCATGGGGTGAAGAAGCTCTTTTCATCTTTGCCCTTTCTCGTCTTGTCGTACCAAGTGAGTCCAGATGGAAGGATGTATCAACTTCAAGATCATGATTATAGCAGCTATGGAGGATGAAAAATGGAAAGAAGTGTAACAGTCAGCAGCTTTGGAGCTGTATCAGTCAGCATCTTTGGAGTTGTTGTTGAGGATGATATGGTCCTGAATTGTTGTATGTAGCGGATGTAAGTGGTGCAGCTGTGGCTGAACTGCTGCTTGGAGATCCAACTGCAATCAAAAACTAATGAGGCACAAATGCTGAAGCAGTGCATCCACACTGTTGGAGATGTAGCTGGGATGTCCAAGTGCTTGGCTACATTTTATGTCCCTAGATTGCATCTCAGCAAGTAAGTAGCAGCTTGCAGTAGCAGTGTGCATGATCTTGAGGGCTTCCAGGTTGTTGTACTCCAGTGTTGCTGTGATTGTAGTAGCCAGCAGAAGACAGTTTGTAATGGAGCTCTAGTTGGTTTCTTTATTACTTGCATGCATTGTAGGAGGTATCCTGCAATAAAGAGCCCCATTAAGAGTTGTAATTCTGCTGATTCCTGCAAGTCTGCAATCTCCTTGGGTGCTGCATGTTGTTGGAGGTATTGTGTATTGTGTCTTGTATCCACAAATGTTACTTGATTTAATGTATCTGTAGCTACCTGTAAATGCATAAAACCAAGCCAACCAAACAAAAAACCAATAGGCACAAACAGAAATGGAAATCCCCAAGTTGTTGTGGTTAAGGTATAGTTGTTGTGGATGGACCAATTGTTGAGACTGTAGCTCCTCATGTTCTTACTGGTGTTGAAGTAGTTGTACCTGCACAAAGAGACACACAACAGGGAACAAAAATATAGTACTGTTGTTGCTGCTGCTGTAGCCCATCTGTTGCAGGTATGTGTTGATGTTGCTTTATGTTCTAGTGAGTTGTTGTATGCTGGAGACCTTGTTCTTGGAGATTTCAATTGTGTTGATGTTCCTAAACAAAAACAATCAAACAAAGACAAGCAACCAAACAAACACAAAAACCAGGAGGGAATTGCAATTCTGCACAGTCCTTGTGTAGGCCTCTTAGTGAAGGTATTTGTTTTGGTGGTTGTATCTGTGATGTCCTCTATGTAGGTGTTGATAAAACATGTTGATGAATCCATCCTGACATCTGCAGCTACACAACAAATAAGAACCAGCAAGAAAGGGTTTGCACATGGAGTTGTTGCAGGTGTTGAGCTATTAGAGAAGGCATAGATGGAATAGTGATTAGGAGAGGAGGTCCAGTTATGCCCAGCTGCTGTCTCCCTTCTTTTTGGAATCTTTGAACCTGCATAAAGAAGCACCAAAGAAACAAACAAATGGGGAGAATGGATAAGCTGCTGTAGGTTTGTGTGTAGCTCCAAGTTTCTTTCATAGTAGGAGAGGTTAAGGAACTTGTTGGAGCATGCTTCACAGAAAAGAAGGCCCTTTCTTGTGATCTGGTTCAGCTTCTTTGTGTGTGGTTCCCCAGTAGTTGTTGCACCTAAACAAAAACAATCAAAGGAATACATACAACCAAACAAGCACCAAAAATAAGAGGGGTCTCCATTTCTGCACCATCCTTTTGTTTCAGTCATGGAGAGTCTTGTATCAGTGGTGTCCTCTATGTATTTGTTGTTAGAGAATATTGGTGTATATCTCCAACAACTTGCAACTACACAGCAAATAACCAAAGACAAGCAAAGACCTGTATAGGCTAACAAAAAAGAATGGATCTCAAAGAGAATTTTGGAGCCTGTTAGGATTTTCAAGGTCGCTCGACTAATGTCTCTACTTATCCGTTTGAGTTGAAACTTCATGAGGTATGCACATATAGCCTTTTGTTTAGCCTTGTAAGATTTGAAGGCTTTTTGCCTAAGTTGGAGCTTCCATATAGCAAATTTCTCTCTTTTTAGGCTTAAGACAGCTGATTGTTTCAAGGTCGCTCGCCTAACGTCTCCAATTATCCGTTTGAGCTGAAACTTCTTGGGCCTAGTCATAATAGTAATTGCTGCAATCCTGCAAAGTTTGGATGCCTTGGTGCATGTCCTCATGCTGCTACACACCCTGCACATCTTAGCTTGCTGAAGCTTAGATGTTACAGGGTGTTTGGAAGTTGTATTTGAGGTTTTCTCTATGTATTTGTTGTTAAAGAAAGTTGTTATATCACTCCAGCAACCTGCAATAATACAACAAACAAATCCAACCAAAAAAGAACTTGCACAAACTAGCAATAAAGAAGGTACCTTAGTAAGAGCTTTGGAGACTGTTATCTTTTTCCAAGTCGCTCGACTAACGTCTCCAATTATCCTTTTGAGCTGAAACTTCATGAGGTTTGCATAAATATCCTTTTCTTTAGCCATACAAAGTTTGAAGGCTTGTTTCCCAAGTTGGAGGATCCAAATTACTAAAGGCCCTCTCTTTAGGCTTAAGGCAGCTGAATTTTTCAATGTCGCTCGCCTAACGTCTCCAATTATCCGTTTGGGCTGAAACTTCTTGGGCCTTGTCAATATAGTATTTTCTGAAACCCTGCAAAGATTGGAGGCCTTTGGACAGGTCCACATGCTGCTGCTCACCCTGAAATTTTCCAGACCTGCAACTACCTGCATATGCAAAAGGAAAAGAAAGGAAGAGATAGCTACTCTAACCCCTAAATCTAATGGTATGGAGATTATTCTATAAAAGCAGTAAATTAGGGAGACTCTCCCTTTTACAATGGTCCTGATTATCATTATTTATTTATATCAGCTAATATTACAAGGTATGAAGAAGTTCCTTCAAGGTGGTTGATTGATCTTCTTCATCTTAGTTCTCCTGAAGCTAGCCATGCTAGCTTTGTCCATTTTGTAGTGTCCCTTTGTCTCTCTTGGAAGCTGTTGAAAGTTGTAGTAGTGTTGTGTATAGCTTTTCATGTGTCTTTCCTTTGAGAGTGAATCTGTAGTGTAATTAGTTTCCCTAAAGATATGCCTGCACTGGAAAGTTTCCAGTTTGCTAACCAATACCTGCAGTTCAGTAATATAAGTAATAATGTTCCATGGAGGTTTAACTTCTTGTTTAAGCCACTTGATTAGAAGTTCAGAGTCAACTTCAAGGGCTACCCTGCTGTATCCATGTTGTAAGCACCACAGAATACCAATAAGTGTTGCCTGCACTTCAGCTTGGTTATTAGAACCACAGCCTAGTGGAGATGCAAAAGCATATATTAACACCTCATTATGGTCCCTAAGAATGCCCCCTGCCCCTATCTTCCCTGGATTGTTAAGGGCACTCCCATCTGTGTTGAGCTTGATCATTGTAGGCTGTGGTTTAGTCCAGCATACTTTGGTTATTCTCAACTCATGTTGGCTTTTTTCAACCATGGTAACCAAATCTGCCCACTTACTTGGCAAATCAATATATGGATACACAGTAGAGATAAGCATATATAGATCTTTGGATATTGAGAATATTACTCTAGTAGCATTAGACTTCTTACCTCCATACTTGCATGCACATCTATTCTTCCATAGATTCCAACACACAAAAATGGGAGTGGCTTGCATTACTAACTTATGTAGCTCATTGTTAGTTTTCATTAGCCACCACCTCATCAATAGGTTTTTTAGAGGAGTGTTGCTGTGTTGTAGACCCCAGTACCCTGAGAAGTGCTTCCAAATATGTTGTGCAAAGTAGCCTGAAACAAGGATATGGTCTACATCATCAAGACCTGCTCTATAGCAGCAAGAGCATGCAGCAGGCTCCTATCCAAAGGCCACAATTCTGTCATTTGTGGGTAGCTTAAGTCTGAACGCTCTCCACAAAAGAAAAGAGACCTTGAATGGAATGCTATTGTGCCATATGTTGCTGTTAGTGAGAGATCTTGTCTTTTTCTTTCTTACTAACTCCCAAGCTGATGCACAAGTGAAGTTGCCATGAGAGTTAGGCTTCCAGATGGCTTGATCCTGCATATTTGGAATATAGCTAATGGGAGTGCTGAGAATTTTGCACACCAGCTGAGGGGGTGCATGTTTCCTTACTTCCTCTTACTTCCTCTGCCTTCCATCCTCCATTCTCCATTAGTTCAGAGACAGTAGTGTTATTCAATCTAGGGAGACTTTCATTGTGGTAAGCTAATGGACCTACCCCTAACCAATCATCCCACCACAAGCTGCTTGTTCCAGACTTGATTCTCCATTGTATATGAGGCTCAATATCTTTTTTATTGATCGTCATGTGCTTCCACATGAGGGAATGTCCTGTGTCCCACTTTTTTATGACTGGATGAGCCCTTTGGCAGTATTTTGCTTTAAGGAATTCCCCCCATAGTGTCTTATTTGATCTGAAGGTCCACCACTGTTTATATTGGAAGGATAAGCACACATCCTCTAATTTTTTAACACCTATACCACCCTCCTCATAAGGATAATTGAGAGTGTCCCAAGAGGCCCAGTGATATTTTCTTCTTTCAGTATCCCATCCCCAAAAGAAGTCAGCAATTAGTCTTTTGATCTGATTCATGGTGGTCTTGGTAGGACTGATAGCTGACAGCAGGTGTATAGGAATGGATTGCAGCACTGATTTCACCAAGGTGACTCTACCTCCATAGCTTAACATTTTAGTCTGCCATCCCCTGATCCTGCTTAGAACCTTAGAAACCATACTAGAGAAATATATGATCCTTTGTCCTCCTATATATAGGGGACAGCCTAGGTAAGTGATTGGGCCATGAGTGCATTTGTATCATGTGATCATGCTGACCCTTTCCACCACACCAGAGGGAGTATTTAGTGGCATCATGGTTTGACTCTTATCTTTATTGATAAGTTGTCCTGAAATAGCTTCATACAGTTTAAGAGTTTTGGTAATCAGTGTAAGTGAGAAGTTGCTGGTAGATGTGAAAATTATCACATCATCTGCAAAGCTCAAGTGATTTACTTGAGGACCTCTTCTTTCCATCTGGAATCCTGTATATAAATAATTGTGATGAAGATTGTTGAGAAGTCTAGACAGAACTTCAGCTCCAATGATGAATAAAGTAGGGGATAAGGGGTCTCCTTGCTTGAGTCCTCTTGTAGAGTGGAAGAAGCCATGCCTTGCACCATTAATGATGACTGAGTACCAATTGTTTGACATAATCCTTCAACTGTTATTGATTTGATATACCATATGCTAGAATAAATTATTTTATGATAATTGATATAGAAAAAAATAAAAATAAAAATATGCTACATCAATTATCTTTTTGATAGATATAAATAGAGAAAAAAAGAAAATAATTTCTATTTTGAAAACAAAAACAACCTTATTCAGAAGATAAAGCTTAATTGTATTAACTTGTACATTTTTGGTCTAAAGAGATGTACATATATAGATGACAAGGAGACACTAATATTCCTAGAGTCTTTTTGATTGCTAGTTAAGTGTTTGTGAAGTTCTATTTAACATCCTTGTAATTAGGCCTTCACTGTCCCCTTTTGATTTTGTTTCATGATTTTAATACAACTTGTTACTATCTCAAAAAAGAAAGCTCGGGGACAGAGTGTGTTCGTTGTTGCATGTATAGTTGTTTTTATAAGAGATCTAGCAACACAATGTAAGAATATCATTGGTATTTGACAATTTGTTAGGTTGTGCTGAATATCGCTCTGTCTATTTTTTTTAGTTGCAACTCTGTCTATTTTTTTTAGTTGCAAAAAAAAAAAAAGTATTCTCTCCCCCCCGCTTTCTAAAATGATAAATACAAAATCCGGGAAGCTACAGGTACTGTTGATCCTTTGTCATTCAATCAAGTTGCCTTCCCAGGCCTCATCGGTGTTGCCTATAGGTCGTGATATATCTTGAGATGGTTTGTTTTCATTCTAGTGAAAAATCTGCTCTCCAATTATCATCCTCTAGACATTTGAAAAGCAGGGAGTATGACAACTTACGCACTTTCCTTTAGTTCATAAGGCCTTCTCATGAGTTGAGTTGTGGCTAGAAATTAACTTAGCTTTGGCTAAAAGGCCTAATTTCTAAAAGCCCAACTTGTAAGGCACCCCTCTCGCACTACCTAGTTCTTGTGACATGGTACGCCTTATTTATTTTGGTTTTTTCCTCTACTCACAAGTAAAGGATAAGTCTCATGCATCACGCTAATCTCTATAAGTATTTGTTGTATGTCAGTCACCCCACCTAAACCAATCATCATATTGATCTTTCGGCTCATCTCAGTATGCCCAGTCCAGATTTGTGCAATTAAGAATATTATAAACAATCTTGTAAGGACAAAATGAAAAAACGATGTGTTTGACATGAAATATAAGTAAATAGAGAAAGGGACATTTTCAAATTATCTGTGGAAAAAGAAAGACGTGGATGGTTTACTCACCTAATAAGCCAATACAAAAGAGAGAAGGAATACAAGAAGCAAAAATCAAAGTCAAGTCTTATATTTCTGATATTCCTTCCCTCAATATGCATGGTCCACTGTCCCAATATGAGCATCAAAAGAGCATTCTAATTTTATTTTATTTTATTTATTAGTTAAAAGGACAGCCACTTATTTATCTCATACTTTGCACTCTAAATTAGTATTCTTGATTTCTTAACATACGTTAGTTTCTTCATCAGATCACTGTAAGAAATATAGGATAAAAATATTATTGAATTGTGTATCTACATTATTACACAAAAACCCTATGACAATACAATACAATCCTTTACCAAGTAGAATATTATTTACTATTTCTATACCTATTAATATTTCTATTACTATTCCTACTCTAAGTAGAATTGTTTATACCTATTCCTATTCTAACAATAACCTTTAAACTTGTAATATGGTTTTTGCAATTCCTACAGCTTTCTAAGTAAGATTTCAAACAACTATAGCCCTTCTAATTTCATTCAAAAAAATGGTAAAATAAACAAAAGAAGTGCATATAACAGACTGAATTCTCACTTCAGTGAAATGGGAAGTTATTAATTACAATACACACCTCTATTAAGGCAGTCCAAACCAAAAACACTGTTTTTTCTTTCATCAAACAGAATATGAATACAAAAAATACAAAGGAAGCAAACCATGAATCCATGTCCCTTCCTTAAAGATACTAAGTGACTCAAATTACAAAAGAATACATTTGACAAACGCCGTTACAACAACTAAATATAATCAACAGTAGTAAAAACTATACCATACACTATATACATTCACCTTATAATTAAACAGGAAGAAAGAAGGATACAGAAAACAGAAAAAAAGTACCAAAGATTGGTTCCTATACCCCTAAAATGCAATTTGAGTAACAACCTTATTCCAACTGCTGCTTATTGGACCATTGGAATTCTATTTCCAAATTCCTTGAGGGTCCGCTTTTGCTCTCGGGCAACAAGGTGTACTCCCCAGCGACTGCACCCAGCATAACTACACGGTCAATCTGGATCGTGACCTTCCCAAATGAACTCTGTCATTAAATTGGAACAAATTTAGCACAAGTCAAGAAGTATATTTTAGCAAAATGTTCAGTGTCCCATTACTTGTAATAGTAACAAGAGAATAGCTTGTATCCTCTTACCTTGCCCATTTTGCTCTTATTCTTGCAGGAAATATGGAGCTTCTGGCCTTTAGGAGGACTTTCAAAGGACCATGAAAAGCTCTCCTCGAACTCTGGATTAGGACCAGTTGAAACAACCTGACAGACGAGAAAAACAAGGAGTTGTGAACCATATGAGGGTGTGAAGGAAGCAACACGAAAAGATCTTCTATGCATATTGAGTATACCAAAGAAGTTCCAACTTAATTACTTTGTTGTTGGAGGAGTACAAGTGCTGGTTACCAATCATTGTTGAATCAAACATCACCAAAATTTCCAATGCATTGATTGTAAACAAGGCAAACTCACCCCACCACCCATCCCACTTCCAGGCGCCAAGAATGGGCCTTTCCCACTTTGTTCTCTTGGTAACTCGAACCCCAATCTCAAGGTTGGAGGTGGAGGTTCCTTATGTAAACAGATCCCTACTTTGTTTTCTAGAGTCACCTTGCTCCTACTTAATTTACAAGTTTGCAATTTAGGGTACTTCACTCCCTCCATCCCCTCTCCTCCACCACCACCCCGCCCCAACACACAAAAGTAAAAATTCTTTATAAAGTTAGAGTTTGATCGACGCTGCACAAAACACGTTCCAACCCCACATAGCAATGAGAAATGATACTTTACTTGGAATGAAAAGGCATTTGAAAATGGACGGTACCTTCGTTTGGCGAGGTGGATTATTTCCAAGGGTAAGCTTGCAATAAACGCTTGGATTTCCAACCGATTGTCTCATGTTGTTCCCTCGCTTTATTATTACCACCAGAGTCCCAGGCAAACATTGCAGTAAAAATTCTGATTTCTCCTGAAACCGAGGGGGGCCTGATTGTATCAGATACTGCAACAATGGAATGGCATCTGCAGCAGCAATTGACTGTGCTCTAGACACTTCAGCAGGACATGCTGACCAAGCTTGTCGGAGAAGAAACAGAGCATCCAAAGCAGCTTCTTGAGTTGCCTCTGAGCCAGTCTTCAGGGATGTCACTAGATGTGGAATACTCAGGGTTGCAGGTTCAGTAGCCCTTAGACGGGGGAAATTTCCAAATAGTGCATTCAGAGCCTTGAGGTACTCCTCATGTACAGTTCCCGAGGCCCATAAATCTTTCTCAATTGCAGCTACAAAGCCAGGAAATCAATTAAATTTATAAGCTATTAGCACTAATAAGAAATGACTCCATTCGCACGTATACTTCCAATAGTAAAGTTTATTAACTTTTTAGACACCAACACATCATCTCTTCACTTCTTCATGCTAGGATCCATAATAAACTGTTCTTTAATATTAACCAACCTGGATCAAGAATAATGGGGAGAATCCACCATCATTTTAGGAAAACTTCTATTTTTGAGATACTAATTTCAATATATGATTTGTAAAAGAAAAGATAGTTAGCCATGGATATAACACTTGTACAAGTTCCAGACAGAATTGTATCTTGTAAATTAGAAATTATATCTTTTGTATTATTTAATCCAACAATTGGATTTCTTAATTAAATAATGAGAACTAGCCAATTTATCTTTTTCCAGTCATTTTTATCTCATTTTTCTTCTGTAGTTGCAATGCCGATAACTCTGTAACAATGGAGTACGGGGAAAGGAAAGTTACCAGTGATAGCCCTGACAGTTTCACTTGAAGCATACTCTTGAATGGTATTATTGGAAAAGAGAAGCTTAACGAACATTGCTGCCTGTACTGATGTATCTGGATCACTTGAACCAATCAAATCTAACACAACCTGGACACCACCAGCTTCTGCAACTGCTCTCTTATTTGATCTGCTATACATAACAAGGTTCTGTAAGGCACATATAGCGACAACTTTCATTTCTTCAGTAGGCTGATCTTCAAGCAGATTCACCAATGCTCGGCAAGCTGAAACAGCATCACTGCTTCGAGCAAGAGCCTCATTCTGGAATAGGTCGCCAAGAGCAAGGGTTGCCAGTAACCTTGCTTGTTGACCTTGAGTCTGTGGATCCAAAAGATACTGTGATAAGGGCACAATTGCTGACTTGGTGGCTTTTGTTTCTCTGATCT
Source organism: Solanum dulcamara (assembly GCF_947179165.1). Classification (NCBI taxonomy): domain Eukaryota; kingdom Viridiplantae; phylum Streptophyta; class Magnoliopsida; order Solanales; family Solanaceae; genus Solanum; species Solanum dulcamara. Next base: position 13,592,650 of record NC_077237.1, on the reverse strand, counting down.
TCACATTGTTCAGCAAAACCTCAAGGAGTCTTGCAGCAGTTTCCTCACAAAGGTGGCATCTGAGAAGTTCTAAGAGAGCCTCGATCGCCCCACTTTCAGCCATAGCTCCAGCACTGGTGGAGTCATCAGTCTCCAACACAAGAAGAGCATTTAATGCACCAAGAACTGTGCCTTCAGAGCCAGAGCGAAGCAATCTTACCAACACTGAAACAGGTACTTCCAGAAAAAACTCAGAGCTAAATTGTAGAATATTGGATAATACTACAGCAGCTGACTCCCACAAGGCATGAGGGAGTGAAGGGTCAGCATTCATTATTACTTTAGACAGTTCATTAACGCCACCTTCTTTTGCAATTTCATTTGGCCAAGTAAGTGCAACACAGACCAAGGCCTTCACAGCTCTCTGCTGCAAAATGGGTATACCAGAACCAAGAACCCGTACGAGGGGACCAATCACTTGCTGGATAACTGGGTCCTTCTGCAGGTGCTCTTCCAAAAGCAAATGAGACAGAAGCTCAGCAGCCAGTTGTTGCACGGCAGAAGCGGGAGAATCAAGTAAGGGAATAAGAGGTTCTATAGCTTGGTGAGATGTCAAGGTATAATCAGATCGGCACTGCGGATGCTCCAGGATATTCACAAGGACCTGAAGCGTACTGTGTTGTCCATCAGGTCCAAACTCTGGTCTCGTCAGTAATACAAAAAGTGGCTCTACCACCTTTGCAGCAGATGGTCCCTTAGCAATGGTAGCATTGTTTGTCAGTATTCTGAGCAACTCAGCAAATGCAGCACAGAGGAAATCTGGTGCTTCATGCAGAATGTCAAGCACACTCTCAATAACCCCAGCCTTGACCATTTCCATCTTACAGGAAGGCCTGTCTTTTCCCAACTTCACAAGAGCTCTAGAAATAGCTTCATGAAGTAAATAGTTTCGGCCATAAAGAAGGCCAACAAGGGGAATGACTGCACCGTGTGCTGCAACTAGTTCCGCCAGCTGTTCGTCGTCCACTAGTTTATCTAATGCACGAACAACAGAATGATGAGCAGGACTAAATTCATTTACGAGAAGAGAAACCAAAGGCTCCACACATCTAGCTGCAGCCATTGTAGACCTTATTCTTGTATTTCCAAACAAAACAGAACACAACTCAGCTGCATCACCCTTCAGCTCCATTGAGCAGCTTGATGCAAGAATTCGGCAAAGAACATCCACCGCATTCATCTCGACATCTGCAACTGCAAGAGCTTTTGAAGGATTCTCACTGAGAAGCCTAACTAATGCAGCAATGGCTGCATGCTGCTCCCTCTCCAGACCAGTATTCAGAATCTCAACCAAAGGCTGAACAGACTGTCTAGCTGATTCTGCATTCCTGATGTGATCTGCTGAGAACAGGTTTTCCAAGGCTTTGGCGGCACTATACCTTGCCCCTCTTCCACCAAGACGTAAAACTGCAATTAGTTGACCAACAGCACCAAAAGCAGATTCGTGTCTGCATATTTCAGCAGTAGTAAATAGGATACCTAACAAATCAGTGGCAGCTTCCTCAGTTGCATCTTGTGGACCAAGTGAAAGGTATTTAGTCAGTGCTTCCAGAGCCCCAGATTCCACCATAACAATTTTATTTGAAGGACAATCTCTGGCAAGCTGAATCAGAAGTCCAAGAGCTAGAAAAGGTGCACCAGGACGATCAGGGATAGGTTTTAGCAAGTCAACAAGGGCTGGTATAGCTTTCCTAGAAGTTGCACCAACCCTAATATCATCAACCCTAAACAACCTTTCAAGTGCAACTTCATCTGGGTTACGAACCAATGCAAATTCCTCAGATAGTGCAACAAGGTCCTTTATATCCTCATCAGCACAACCAAGCAACGTTATGAGTCCGGATGGTGCTCCTGAATTTGCAACAGACAGCAGAGTTCCCCTGCTACCATTACAGACAAGGCTTGCTACGGCTTGTGCAGCAAAATACCTGTTTGCTGACTCTTCGGACTTCAGCAGATTAGCTAGCACGGGTATGGCTTTCATCGTTCCATTTGCTCGTATGATGTCTCTATCTTGAAATAAGATAGCCAGAAGCAATCCACAAATCCATATGCTGCTATCCTCCTTGAAATCAATCTGTAAAAGTTATAACAAAAGGTCATATAGTACTTTGGCACAAAAGATATAATAGAACAAAATCAAGAGTTTTGGGTTTAGATGTGGTTCTATCACAGAAAGGAAACACTTAAAAAGTGCTTACCTGTGTAAACTGTGTAAAAGATTGAGAGATTCTCTCTGTAAGAACTTCAATTGCACCAGCCTCCATAATCTCCGCTTTACTTGAGTCATCATGACTGGCAAGAGCAGAAAGTAGCCATATAGCTATATTGACTCCCGAAACAACTAAAGTACTTTTCTCTGTCTCAACCTTTCTTGATTCTTCTTCGGCATTCCTGGAGACGCTTATTGCAATCTTATCCGCCTGGTCTTCCAAATGTAGAGATTCGGAAGCATTTAGCATCCCAACAAAAGATTGAATGAGTGGAACACAAGACTTTGATTCATTTAGATCTTCCACCACTCTCTGATGATTCACTTTTGCAGTGCAAACAAGAAGAGCACTTCCTCCTATTTTAACCATAGCATTGGATGAACAGATAACCCTTCTTGCAACTGAAGAAATGCATCCATAGGCACAAGCAATAGCATCGCCAAGAACGGTGGGCTGAGCTTGGCAGAGTCTTGACAATATTTCAATAGCTTTGTCTTGCAACACCGATGAGGCATCAGCAATGCATGAAACCACAGGAATTACGCTATTTGGATATTCAGCTAGAACTGACCATGCAGGTTTGATACCACTAGCTCCTTCCAGCCTTGAGAGGAAACAAAGTGCATCTAAAGCTTCTGATATAGCAACAGAGTCGCTGCCAGTTGATTCTAGGAAATAAATTAATGCAAGAACTGTTCCACAACGGTTAACGCAATCAGTTAAGGCAGGATTAACCTCACTAAATTGAAGAAGACGAGCAATTGCTGCTGCGGCATGGGTCCTTCCACCAGTTGTGCCTTCACGAAGAACTCTAGTAGCAGGCAAGATAATTTCTTCAGGAACTGCTTTCTCAGACACTTCGGGATCCAAAAGAAGATTGGCCAAAGCACATACTGCTTGTTCTGCAACTTGTAAAACTGAGGACTTTGCAAGCACCATTAATGAAGGCAATGCATCTCTAGCAATTGCTGCAATGTCACGGCTTTCTCTAATAGAGAGAAATATTGCAGCAAGGCAGCGCGACGTGTCCACTAAGATGGATTCAGGTTCAACATTCAGAAGCTTCACAAGTGACCACAAAGTCTTCAAAGCAAGGGTACTTTCTCGCAGGTCCTTCCTGAGATGGAAAAGTCCAGCAAGAGCTGAAGCAGACTTAGCCTGAGTCTCTTCCTTGGTAGAGCTTAATATCTTTATCATCGTCTCAACTGCATCATTTGCTGCACTGCCTTCACGCAACATATCGCTCAGAGAGGCCACAGAGAGCAAACTTTTTAATGCATCTAAGACATAAATTTTAGACTCCGGAAGATCACTAGTTAATAGTGCAGTGAGTTGACTAATAGTTGCAGTATCTGATTTGTGAATCAAATGGTTCAGTGTCTTTGCAGCAATTTCCTTCCCGTTGGAACTACCATTCTTCAGAAGCCACAATAAAGAAGGAACAGCATCAGCACTTTCAACACAAGCACGGATATCTTCACTGTGATTACAGAGGTTTCCAAGGATAGTTGCTGCATCTTCCTTAGCTTTGGCAGACCCAGTCTCCAGAATTTGAACAAGTGGAGGTATGCCACCAGCTGCTGTAATGGCCCACTTACTTTCATCATTTTCATTGGATAGAAGACAAAGAAGAGCAACAGCACACTCCTGTTGCTGCTCTGATGAGAGTCCAAGAAGAGAGATTAATAGCTGAATTCCCTCACGACCTTGCAGTGCATGCCATAAGCTACCTTCATTTTTGCATAGAAAGAGAAGTGACCTTATCAACTCATCCTGAACTTCATTCGTGGCCATTGTGATCAAACCAACCAACAGGCGTTTTGCATCAGAATTCACAAGTTTGCTAGACAGAACAGAATTCCCGTACAAACTAGCAAGTGCTTCAATAGTACGCTCCTGCACTAGAAAGGGTAAGCGGGCCTTAAATTGCTTAACCAGTGTCTCTTCCACCTCCAAAGGATCTGATGCTCTTGAATTTTCTGCTTTGCTATCATATATCATGAGAGCTGAAGCTAAAGCCCCCAATGTATCAGCTACTTGTGCCGGTGAGGTGCAAGATTCAAGGCTTTGACCAAGACTTGAAATGACATATGACAAACCACCAGAAATATTTGCAAGCGCACACATTGCATGCTCCTGCAACGCTTGGGCATACTCACCCTGCATGAATTCTTTTGAAGGAGCTATGGTAGCATTTATCAAAGCAGGAATACCATTAGAATTTGCTATTTCCTTCCTGGATTCTTTGCTTTGGGCAGAAAGAGATTTAAGAGCGCCTGCAGCTTCTGCTCTAACTGAGGCTTCATTGCCAGGTCCAAGTAGTTTAAGAAGTTGCTTGGTGGCCTCTGCAGCTAAGACTTTTGAACAAACAGAAGAATCCTCCATCATCATACAAGCAAGGAGAAAGCAGATATTTGCCTGAGTACTTGGTTGTCCATTATTCAGTAGTTTAACAAGTATATCTACTCCTCCAGCTTGTACTGTTGCAGACCAGAATCCCTCAGTGCTAGTTGAGAGGTTTTTTAAAGCTCCTGTCAGTAAGTCGTCAACTATATTTCCAGCTTTTAGTCCCTTTTTTAATTGCTCCCATAATACTGGCACAACTCCTTCAGTTGAAAATATTTTTGAGCCAACATGATCCTTTGCACCACCTTGAGACACAGCATATATAGTTTTTGCTGCTGCAATCTGACTTTCGGCTGAGCTTGACTTGAGAAGACCAAGGAGAGGCGGTATGCAGCCTCCTAGTAGCACTTTCACTCGCAGTTCATTCTCTTTACACAGAGAACCCAAAACTGTAGCAGCCTGCATCTTTACCCCAAGTGATCCAGAACGAAGTAATGAAACAAGTACTGGAACAGCTTGTGAATGTGAGCCAACAGCACTAAATGCATTTTCTCGTGTATCAATAAGCTCCAACAGTTGCTTAAGTGAATTTTCTTTCTCTTGCATGGATGAGGAATTCTGCCGTAACTGCTCAATGCATTGAGCAACACTTGCTAATGTCCCATCTGGATCCTCCATGCTACTACGATCTCTGCACAATTTAATAGCAAAATGTCCTTTCAGTATTTGTTTGTAGTCTAAACCAGCCATGAATATCATGAAGTAAAACACTAATTCAGGCCTCATGAAGTTAGAAAAGCTGCATCATTTTAAATGATACTCTCTCTGTCCCAACATAAGTGTCACCTTAGCAAAAATCACGTTCATTAAGAAATCAACAAATACAATGTGTAGTTTACTAGATCACCCCTACTCAATAAATGTCTCTTGAAAATTGAACACTATCAAGAAGATGAAGTATAAAGGTATGTTTGGAAAAATATACTATTTTTTGTCTTGAATTCCTAAGGTGACACTTATTTTGGGGCACAATACTTTTGCTAAAGTGAGACTTATTTGGGGATAGAGGGAGTGTTACAAATTTTGTTCAATTGCTGCTTTTCTTACTGATAACAACTTCCATCAAATTAGTATCTTACAACAGAAAACAAAGGACAGGATATGGTCAACTGCAGTGTGAATATTTTCAGTTTTAAAACATAGCAGCAAAGACCAGCAATGTCCAAAGTAGAACGTAATCCACATTCCCCAAACTGATTGTTATGTGAATCTAGTTGCATCTTGGAGAATGGGAATCTACGCTATCTCTGGACGAAAGGTGAATAAATGGAAGCTTATCCATGATTTATGTTTTGTGCAACTGATGCATGTAGGAGTTGCGAAAAATGGATACTATGTTGAGATAAAATATTGGACTCTTTCAAACAAAAAGAAAGAATCTCTAAGATGAGTTTAATTGAGAATTCGTGAAGCATAAGAAACTGTATCAGCATTTGCAGATACAGATTCCCTGAGAAGAGAGTAACAGTTAGAGTCTTGCAAGGAAAAGTCCATTTTCATTATCCTCATGCAGTCATGCTTATAGCACGACAAAAACAACCATGTCGCCTGACTATACAACTAAAATGCTTCTCATTGAGTAAAACACAGATAATAGACCAGATCATTATGAGCTCCTAAACTGAAAGTGTTGATGCTTAGACTAACCTGGAAGATGAAAGTGTTGATGCTTAGACTAACCTGGAAGATGTTTTCATAAATGAATGCGGAGTTGGAGGCTCCATATCATGAGGTTTAGCATCCCCATTTCTATCCTGTAACAAGAAAAGAATTCATAGATATTGGTGAGGAATGAGCAACAGTCTAGAAAATCACAGCATCCATTGATGTCATTCAAGAAGGAAAATAGCACGAATATGATGTTGAAATCAACCATCAACAGCATAAGCCACTTTTGACTTTACGACTCAACAAAGTATGTAAATTTGTATAAATCTATAATTTTTTCTGAGTCACGGAAGCACAGAAATATACATTTGAGATGCAGCATTGAGTGATGTAATTCTTTTTAATTTAAAATGCTTACATGATACGGACAGCTTCTCCGACAAAAAGAGATGCAAAATAACATATTCCCCTCCCATTCATAAGGTTTACTATTTTCAAAGGAAAAAAGAATTGGAACAATGACAATCACCTGGATTTAGCTACAGAGTAATACTTAGAACACGTAGACTGAAGAATAAACTGCATTACAGTTCCAAAGAAAAACAAAGTAAACCACTACTAAGATAGCACAGAAAACTAGTTAAGACACACCCAGGTAGAGTGAAATGCACCAAGGGCATCTCCAGATCTTTGAGTAAAATAGTTCAACAGCTCACATATCAAATAAATCGTGAGGCAATTTACCAAATCAATTTCTTTTTCTTTTTTAAAAAAGGGAACTTTACCATATCACTAGTGGCAAGACTGCTGCCATTGGCAGCAGGGAACCTCCAAGCCAGTGTGGCCGCCAGCTTTGCTGTGATCTCGAGATCTTCACGGCAGATCTACCTCCAAGATACAGAAGAAAGCTCACAGCCTCCTGCAAAGCACCAGCAAAAAAGACATTTATTCCAGAACTTGAAGAAAAAACACAAAACTAACAAAATGAAGTACCTTTATCATACATTAACAAAAGATACAGATCAAATTGTAATAGCATAGTTTCCAAGAATGATAGTACCACTAGAATTAATTGAAGTCAACAGTGTATTACTTGACTAGTCCAAAGCAACACTAACCAAAATTCACATATGGAAATCACATAAATCTAAGACCAGATTCAGCAATAAATTCAAGTCAATAGAGAATAAAACATCATTTCCCTGTTTAGATTTCAACAATCCAGATCAAAATTCACCATAAACCCAACACCAATTCAAGAAAACACAAGATCCAGATCACCCACTATCAAAGCTCACATCTTTACCTCAAAAAACAAAACCCCAGATGAATTTTTTCCATTAAAACCAAACCCCACATGCACATTTCACCAAGATTCACAGTCTTCCACTTAAGATTAACTAGAAGATCTAATAAATGGGGAAAAATTGAACCTTTAAGACTATAGACAAACCAGCAAAATCTTGAAAAGAGAGAAGAGATAAACCTGTAAAGAGAGAAGATGCTTGAGTTCTCTTTGTTATTGCATTTGGGTAAAGAGGTTTCGTAGTAAAGAAGTGAAGAGAAAGAGAGGAAAGAAGAAAAAAAGTGAGTTAGAGAGAGAGAGAGAGATACAGCATTATGTATAGCAAAATGTATAGAGAGAGAGAGAGGAGAGTGGGTGAGCTAGCAAGAGGAAGAAGAAAGAAGAAGGGTCACCGACAGACAGCTGAGAATGGGGAGTGTGAGTGAGTGATGATGGAGCTAATAGCTATAGCTGGCTTTCTTGATTTTTCTCTTCACACTCCATCTTCTCACTTTCTTAATTTTGGGCAAAAGTTACCTTCATTTTGCATCCATTTACTTATGATTTTCTTTTTTAATGTGAAATTGAAATTAAGTTTTTTGTATTTCTTTTACAAGTCTTAAATTCTTGTTTTCTTTTTAATTTTATAAAATTATACTCAACTATTTTTTTTTTAGATTTTATTGTGTACGACTACATTGACTATGTTGTTGTTGTCATTAAAAAATTTTCTTTTTTTAAAATTTATATTTCTATTTTTTTATGTTGTAGGATATATAAACGGATAAGACTCAAGCATTTCACCTTAATAATGTAAACATAAGTTTTCTATTGAATTAGTGTACTTTCCGTGTTTTGAATGATTTTAAGAAAATATTAAATATATTTTTGAATCTTTAGTACACTACTCGATAGATATTTGAATAAATATTTTAATAAAAGAGAAAAATTTAAGTTATGATCTTGAGATTGCCTATTTGAAAAAAATTATTAAAGGGATATTTTTAAGCTCAATTTTAATTTAAAATTACTGATAAAAAGGGGGAAAACATAAAAATTGATATAAAAATGCAAGTAATTGACAATCTAATTATCAGAGCTTCATACTAAATTTAATAATTGTTATAGCAATATTATTGGTTCAACCAACATTATAATGTTTACTTGATCATAAGTCACATGACTTTCTTTATGTATAAATGACTTTGTAATAAAAATAAAAATATATTTAAAGTAAATTAGTGTCAAAAAAATACTTGAATTATATTTCAAAATAATTATGCACGAAATTCAAAAGTTAGAGAAATATATTCATTTTTTATTTTTTTATATTTGGTGTTCATAGTGACACTCATCTAATGTGTATTTGCATCGCATAAGATTCATTAACATTATGAATCTCATATTTAAATTCTAATTCTTATAGAGAACATTGCAAGAAGAGAGAATTCAGTAGCGATATTGAAATATTACTGTGGAGAACTGGAGATTATGCTTTTTGTTATAGAAAATAAAATATAATAAAATCACATTTTATAAAATGATATGTAAAAGATAAATCATGATTATTTAGTGACTGAGTGATATTTACCTACTCTCATTTTATAGAGATTATTAGAGTGACGAAGAATTAAATTTTTGAAAAAAAACTGCATGTAGCGTTGAAAATGTAAAATTGGTACCAACAATTGAATAGATATTTTTTCCTTAATTATATTTACTCAAGATGTAGGGTAGTAAAATTGGCAACATTAACACAGTTATTATTACAACATTATTGTGGTAATTACTAAAATAAACTGGAGTAATAACTCTCCGAAAGATAACTCCTCCTTTGATGTGGAGAAATTTAATAAATATTTTTTACTCACAACAATAATAAATTTAATACATATTAATCAAATATGTTACTTCATTATGGAAGAAAGGGAAGAGAAAAAAAAAATATGACTCTTCATTGTTCTTGTAATTTACACCTTATTTACGTTGTTAAAAAGAAAATTGATTTATGTATATATATAACTGTAATCATTTACAATTTATTAAATATAAATTTGTAGAATGGTTCAATTTATATTAAATTCAAGATATATTAGTCCAAATAAATATTTTGGATTAATAAAATTGGATCGATTATTTAAGCCCAATAAATGTGGATTTAATTAAAAACCTAAATCCATTGATTTGGGCTATAAAGATGACTCCACTTTGTTAAGCCCAATATCATCTCATCCTAGAGGCCCAAAATCATGTCACATGCCAAGGTTAGGTGGCAATCCAAGTCAAATTAAATAAGCCACTAGAATTATGTCATGTGTCAAAGTTAGGTGGCAATTCAAGTCAAATTAAATAAGCCACTAAAATCATGCCACATGTCAAAGTTAGGTGGCAATCCAGGTCAAATTAAATAAGCCACTAAAATCATGCCACATGTCAGAGTTATGTGACAATCTAAGTCAAATTAAATAAGCCACTAAAATAATGTCACGTGTCCATGTGACATGTTCTGACCAATCAAATTAAAACTCTTCAACAAAGAAATCTGATTGGTCAGTTCAAACCAACCAATCAAATCACACCCTCATACCACTCCCTACAACTATAAATAGGGGTCCTCATTATTCTGAAAGGGGAGGTTTTTGGGAAGAACAAGAAGCAAGAAGAGAGCTCGTGGATCAAAGACCGCAAATTCTCTACAAAGCTACAAAGTTCAAGCAATCAAATTCAAGTTCAAGATCAAGAACGAAGAAGAAGATCAAGATCAAGTTACTTGTTCATCTTTACTGTTCGTCATAACCATACAAGTGTTCGTGACGAATAATTCAAATCCAAATTCGAAGATGAAGATTCAAGTTCAAGCTATTCAAGCCCTTGACTCTAAATCACATTCAAATTCAAGTTCAACTTGTTTCATATTATTTGAAGAATCATAGGATTATTATAGAGATTGTAACCGCATTACATTTTGAAATCAAATACTACACTTTGTTACTCCAATTTTCCGATCTTGATTATTTATTTTTCTCGGCTCGAAAATTTGTTGTTTACAAATTTTGACACGCCCAGTGGGACAATCTCTACCTCTCATCTCTTTACATCGATCATCAAACTTCAAGAACACTTAAATGGCATCTAAGAAGTTTGATTCCAGGACTATTATTGCTAAGGCTACTGATTCCAAGTTTTCCTCTGAGGTGGAGAACATACTGGATGCTACTATGGGAAGTTTGGGACCCATCACTAGGAACAGAGCAAACTTGCTAGGACAACAAGCACTTCAAGTGTCGTCCGCATCAGTTCCTATTTTTGATCTTCCATCTTCAAAGGGGGCAAGATTCTTTCCGAATGAATTGGAAGAAGGAGAGAATATAGCTGATATTGTTGAAAAGACGTTGGCTCGACTTAGTCCTTTTAACACGAGAAATTGCACTATTCAAGATGAAGATGATGTCTTGATCACTAGATCTGCCTCAGTCACTCCACGTAACTTGTTTCAGACAGATTTCAGTTTGAGGGAAAATCCATGCTTTGCTCCATCATCCATAACGGCCATCCAAGCGATGATGACTAACACTTCAACTGTTGAAGAACAATTGGCGAGTTTGACGAAGGCAATTGAAGGTCTAACAAAATATGTGCAAGATCAGGATAATCGAATTGTCAAGTTGACGGACAGAGTTGAGAATGTTATGGAGGGAGACTCAAGTCATGCACCTGGAAAACGTCCGATGATACAAGAAAAGGGAGATTCAGTTACAAAGCAAATAAATGTGGGTGATGAGCTGCAAGTATCTGCTGAAGGAGGAATTCCCATTCATCAACTGAAAGACTTCATTATGGGAACTATCAAAGATAAGTATGACGTGTCTTCAAAGTCATCATTCACATATGCAAAGCCATACACTTCAAGAATCGATGTTTTGAAGATGCCTGCAAGTTATCAACCTCCAAAATTTCAACAATTTGATGAAAAGGGAAATCCAAAACAACACATTGCCCATTTTGTTGAAACCTGCAATAACGCTGGAACATATGGAGATTATCTGGTCAAGCAGTTTGTGCGCTCCTTACAAGGAAATGCTTTTGACTAGTATACGGATCTCGAGGCAGGCTCTATTGATAGTTGGGAACAACTTGAGCATGAATTTCTTAATCGCTTCTATAGCACAAGGCGTACTGTGAGCATGGTTGAACTCACAAATACACGTTAATGGGAAGATGAACCCGTCATTGAGTTTATCAACCGATGGAGAAATGCAAGCCTCAATTGTAAGGATAGGCTTAGTGAAACTTCCGGAATAGAAATATGTATTCAAGGAATGCGTTGGGGACTTCGTTATATCCTATAGGGTATTAAACCCAAATCGTTTGAGGAACTAGCTACACGTTCTCATGATATGGAGTTGAGCATGTCTGCAAGCGGGATTGATGAACCAATTATTTATGGGCCTCGCAAGGGAAAAGACAAAATGGAGGTAAAGAAAGGGGGAAAATCGGCACCTAAGTTTGGAAACAAGGAGTCGATGAGTGTTAATGCCGTACCTTTGAAAGTGGCTACAAATCTAAGCAAGAATCAAAGGGTGAAGACCACAACTTTTCAGAATAACGCTGGTAGAAAGCTGACTTTGAAGGAAATGCAGGCAAAAGAGTATCCTTTCTTGGACTCAGATGTTCCAGCAATTTTCGAAGAGCTTCTGGCGTTAAAACTCTTTGAGCTACCTGAAATGAAGCGTCCAGATGAGGCTGGGAGGACTAATGATCCAAATTACTGCAAATATCACCGTTTGATGGGTCATCCTATTGAAAAGTGTTTTATCTTTAAGGAAAAGATTATGGACTTGGCCCGTGAAGGAAAGATATTGCTTGAAGATGAGAAGGAGAGTTCAAATCAAGTCTCTGTCACTTTTGGTTCACTTGACCCCATAGTTCTTTGCAACTTTGTCGAAATACATGATAGTGGTGATGACCTAGCCACATCACCATCAAAGATGATTAAATTTGGTGACTTCAAACCAATAAAAGTTGATGTATCATCGCTTGTTCCTTTGATGAATAAAGTAATACGGGAAGATAAATCTCTAGAGGAAAACCAATCTTGCGGTGCTTATACTGATGATGAAGGATGGATTTTAGTGACACGACGAAGACGTCGTAAAATGAGCTTGCAAAGAGAACCAAATAAGCAAGTGACTAGAGCGAAGATAAGAACAAAGTGGTTCCATCCACCTACCCCTAAAACTCAAAGGGTAAAGAAGAATGTGAAGAAGTCAAGAGTCGAGGGAAATTACTATCAAAAGCAACGCCCTCCGGTGACATTAGAGGAATTCTTGCCAAGTTGGTTTCGTGAAAAGATTTCTCATCGTGACACCAAGGCCTCGTGTTGTAACATTGATAGAGAAGAGACGATGGTAGAAAGCTCATCACCATCATTACCTCCATCACATGAAGTCCCTATAAAGCCTCACTCTGAAGAAGTGGACACTTGTGATGCGAAGTTTACATTCACTAATGATGATCTTTTATTGGGTGAAGTGTTACATAATCGTCCTTTATATATGGTAGGTTTTGTGCGTGGACATAAAGTAAATAGGATCATGGTGGATGATGGATCTGGGGTCAATATTCTCCCTATTCGTACTGTGAAAGAACTTGGAATACCGATAAATGAACTGTCTGAAAGTCGTCTGATGATTCAAGGTTTTAACCAAGGGGGGCAGAGAGCCATTGGTGCTGTCAAATTAGATATAACGATGGGGGATATGCGTTCGAGTGCATGGATGCATGTTATTGACTCAAAGACCTCGTATAACATCTTGTTAGGAAGACCATGGATACATGAGAACAAAGTAGTACCGTCCACCTACCATCAATGTTTCAAATACTTTGAAGATGGGGTTCAAAAGAAGGTAGTTGTTGATGATGAACCTTTCACCGAGACGGAAGCGCACTTTGCTGATGCAAAATTCTACTTAAAGAATTCAAAAGAAGTTAAAGTTGATAACGTGATACCTGCTGATATCACAAAAGGGTTGATGTAGCACCTGCTAATGCGAGGGTCATGATTGAAAAGGATAAAACGCTTTCAGATATGAGTAAAGTACCTAAGATAAGTGAGGCATCTTCAAGTAAGAAAATGATTCATGTTTCTCACTATGTCCCAAAGACAAACAAAGTCAAGATCCCACCCTCTGAGTTGCAGAGTAGTAAGTTGACATTCCCTATCAAGCAAATTGATGCGATCAAATCACCTTCAAAAATGATACAGGGATTTGTCAGACCATCGAATCATGATTCACATGAATCACTCCCTAAAAATCATACAAATGAGGGTTTTGACCCGAATGCATATAAGTTGTTGGTGAAAGCAGGATACAATCCCAATGAAGCTTCTAAAGTAGGGAAGCTTCCAAATGAAGTTATTGAAAGGGCAAATCATGGCCTAAATCCAACTCAAAGGATGATGATAGAGAAAGGGTATGATGTCAAGCAATCGCGCGAAGGCCTGGGTTACAAACAACCGTCACCAATCTGAATCTCTATAAAAAGGATGAGCATCAACTATATTACCCCTGTGGAAGAATCGATGATGTTCAACAAAAAGCCTTCTGTGTTTGATCGACTTAGTGGCATGACTCCTAAGGTTTCTGCATCTGATCGACTAATAGAATCAACTCCAAAAATTTCAGTATTTGATCGATTGGGACCAATGAAGAAGAAATACAAGCGCCAAGGAGATTATAGAACAGTGGAAGAACGGGTATATGCCCGGGAGCATAATTCACCCAAGAATTGGCCCAGTTTGATCCCTTCTAGAATGAGGCGAGAAACAAAACTTGTAGTTTTATGTGGAGATGTTCTGAGAGCAAAAACTCATACCATAGTTCACACTAGGGAGCGAGATGAAGATGAAGAAAGTGTGGGATCATCAAATCACATCACAATTTGTGACGAAGAAAGTACTCCACTATATGCAAAAATTGATGATGGATTTGTTAATATTCATGCATGCCATCACATATCTTTTAATGATGGTGATCCTCAAGAAGATGAAGATGCTGAAGATGCGCCACCTGAACTCGAGGAAGGGATAAAGAATACTGTTGATGCATTGAAGGAAGTAAATCTTGGAGTTGATGATGATATAAGGCCTACATATGTAAGTGCTTCGCTGGATGACGATGAAGAGAAGAAATATATTGAGCTGCTTATGGAATTTAGGGATGTATTTGCTTGGAGTTACAAAGAGATGCCAGGGTTAGACCCTAAAGTTGCAGTTCATCGTCTTGCTGTAAAACGAGGTACTCGTCCTATTAAACAAGCGCAACGTCGCTTTAGACCTGAATTGGTTCCTTTGATCGAAACTGAAGTTAACAAGCTCATTGAAGCAGGTTTTATTAGTGAAGTCAAATATCCTACATGGATTTCAAGCATTGTACCTGTAAGAAAGAAGAATGGCCAAATACGAATTTGTGTTGACTTTAGAGATCTTAATAATGCATGCCCTAAGGATGAATTTCCTCTTCCAATCCCTGAGCTTATGATTGATGCTACAACTGGATACGAGGCAATGTCCTTCATGGATGGTTCATCTGGATACAATCAAATTCGCATGGCACCAAAGGATGAAGAACTTACTGCATTTCGCTCTCCTAAAGGTATATATTGCTACAAAGTGATGCCTTTTGGTTTAAAAAATGCTGGAGCCACTTATCAACGAGCCATGCAGAATATTTTTGATGACATGCTTCATAAAAATGTTGAGTGTTATATCGATGACTTAGTAGTAAAATCAAAGAAGAGTGATGACCACTTGAAAGATCTGAGAATGGTGTTTGAACGGCTTTGAAGATACCAACTCAAAATGAATCCTTTAAAATGTGCCTTTGGAGTTACTTCGGGAAAGTTTCTCGATTTTATTGTTCGACATCGAGGAATCGAGATTGATCAAGATAAGATAGATGCTATTTTGAAGATGCTTGAGCCAAAAAATATTCATGAGTTGAAAAGCTTACAAGGAAAATTAGCATATCTTAGGAGGTTTATCTCAAATCTGGCTGGGAGATGTCAACCATTCAGTCGCCTTATGAAGAAAGATGTTCCTTTTGAATGGGACCAAGCTTGTACCAATGCTTTTGAGAACATAAAGTCTTATCTAATAAAACCTCTAGTACTTATAGCTCCTATACCTGGAAAACCATTGATTTTATACATTGCAGCACAAGAAAGGTCAGTAGGAGCACTTCTCGCACAAGAAAATGATGAAGGGAAAGAAAATGCCCTATATTACTTGAGTAGGATGATGACACAAAACGAGATCAAGTATTCACCTATTGAGAAGTTATGTCTGGCACTCGTGTTCTCAATTTAGAAGATGAAGCATTACTTCCAGGCTCATATTATACAACTTGTCTCTAAAGCGAATCCTATCAAGTTTGTCATGTCCAAACCTGTCTTAAGTGATAGGCTAGCAAGGTGGTACCTCCAGTTTCAACAATTTGAGATTGTGTATATATCTCAGAAGGCAGTAAAAGGACAAGTGCTAGCAGATTTCTTAGCCAATCATCCAATTCCGAATGATTGGGAGTTATCTGATGAATTACCTGATGAAGACGCAATGCTAGTAGAAATTCAGTCACCTTGGAAGATGTATTTTGATGGTGCTGCACATTGTGAAGGAGCCGGTGCTGGAGTGGTATTTGTCACTTCCCATGGAGAAGTTTTGCCATACTCCTTCACTCTAACACAAAACTGCTCCAATAATATTGCTGAATATCAAGCACTCTTACTTGGGCTTGAGATGGCCATTGATATGAAACAATTGCAACTACAAGTTTTTGGGGATTCCAAGTTGGTGATCAATCAAGTCTTGGGTAATTATGAAGTAAAGAAGCCTGAGTTAATCCCATACTGCAATTACGCTCAAAAGATGATAGGGTGGCTTGGAGAGGTGACTATTCAACATGTCCCAAGAAAGGAAAATAAAAAGGCTGATGCATTGGCAGCTTTAGCTTCTGCATTAGTATCTCCTGATGAAATACAAGTTGTGGTTTGCCAAAGATGGATAACTCCACCTCCAAATGAGCATGAAGAAGAATTTCAACAAGTTATCGCCACTTCGGAAGCTGAAATTGACGATTGGCGACAACCAATAATAGATTACTTGTGTTATGGAATATTGCCAGAAAACCTTCGAAGAAGAACAGAAATCCGACGACGAGCCCCTCGTTTTCTTTATTATAAAAATACACTTTACAGGCGATCGTTCGATGGAGTTCTCTTACGATGTTTGGGGGCAGATGAATCTACTCAAGCTATGCAAGAAGCGCATTCTGGAGTATGTGGAGCGCATCAGTCTGGACCAAAACTTCATTTTCACATAAAAAGGATGGGATATTACTGGCAAACCATGGTGAAAGATTGCTTGGATTACGTCCGAAGATGTAAAGCTTGCCAATTCCATGCGAATTTTATACATCAACCCCCAGAAGTATTGCACCCAACTATTGCCTCATGGCCATTTGAAGCCTGGGGTTTGGATATTGTTGGACCATTGCCTAAGTCCTCTGGTGGACATCTGTACATCCTGGCTGCAACTGACTACTTCTCAAAATGGGCAGAAGCTGTTTCTCTTAGAGAAGTAAAGAAAGAGAATGTCGCCAACTTCATTCGAGTTAATATTATCTACCGTTTTGGTATTCCTCGATACATATTGACAGATAATGGCAAGCCATTTGATAACAAGTTAATGACGAAGATATGTGATCTTTTTGGCTTCAAGCAACGCAATTCCTCTATGTATTATGCAGTTGCTAATGGTCTCGCTGAAGCATTTAACAAGACACTCTGCAACTTGTTGAAAAAAGTTGTTTCCAAGTCCAAGAGAGATTGGCATGAAAGAATGGAAGAGGCTCTTTGGGCATATAGGACTACGTATCGCACGCCAACACAAGCGACTCCCTACTCTCTTATTTATGGAGTTGAAGCAGTTCTTCCACTTGAACGTCAAATACCGTCATTGCGCCTTGCCATTCAAGAAGGGCTCACTGATGAAGAAAATGCTCGGTTGCGCCTTGAAGAATTGGAGGCTCTTGATGAAAAAAGACTAGAGGCCCAACAAAGTCTGCAATGCTATCAAGCTCGTCTAGCTCGATCTTTTAATAAGAAGGTTCGTCTTAGATGCTTCCAAGTGGGTGATCAAGTTCTTGTTGTAAGAAGGCCCATTATTACTTCTCGTCGGTCTGGAAGCAAGTTCTCCGCCAAATGGGATGGACCATATGTGGTACAAGAAGTATACTCAAGTGGTGCTTACAGACTGGTTGACTAAGAAGGATTGCGCATTGGCCCTATTAACGGAAAGTTCATAAAGAGATACTATCCTTGAAGAAAAGGAACCACTCCTTAAGGTACGAGTATAAACTGCATGTTACTCCTGGCCCGCAAGAGTATAAACTGTGCACGGCACCCCCAAAAAAAAATGTCTGCTAGGTTGAAAATCTCGAAAGAGGCGGCCTAGGCAAAAGTTAGGACCAAAAAAAAAAAAAACTCTCAGAACTACATTATGACTTGATCCTCTTCACTTAGGTACGTAGGCGCTTAGAATTACATTCTGAGTTCAGTCGCATGAGTATCCAAAGAACTCATAGTCTCTCTTGACCCTCTCCACCATAATCCATGAGTTACATCCTAATTTTTAGTCTCATAAGTTCAAAAGAAATGGGGCACACTGCCATGAGCATCACAATGTTCTTGTATATTGTCATATATGACATATGAATTAAAGAGGGCCAATCAAGACAGAATTTGAATTGACTTCAAAGAAATATTCGTACAAATCCATAGAGCTATTAGCTGTGATTATTGTACATGTTGTAGTTTTTTTGGATTCTCTACACTAAGATACGAATATTTTCTTTTAATAAGAACATGTGAATGTGAATCTATCAGCTTTTCTGTATATGAAATTCATTTTTGAAGATTGCTTAGAACTATCCTGCAAGACTTGAACTATAAATTTTGGATATGTTAAGAAGTTTGGTTTCTGATAGATTGAACCTCTCCTGGATTTGGTGCTCTCATACAATGATATATCTCTCGTACTATCGAAACACACAAGGTAATAAACAACGATGTTTAGGGGAAAGTCCACACTTAATGTGAATTACATCAATGCATCAATATGAACATATAACTGTTGAAGCTGAAACGTAAAAAGAAATACTTAAAGAAATAGGCAACATAATGCAATCAAAAGGACTTATGAAAGAGTGACAGCTAAAAAAAATGATAATATATAGTTCACAATAAGCTAGCCTAAACGCAGCTTATAATTAGTTAAGTCTTGAAGAGAAACCTCTAAAACTCTCTTCTTCTTTTCCACATCATTTGAGGCATTCGCAGTAGCTAGAGAAACATCAGCACATTTGTTATACTCTTGTTCAGCTGTTGAGACTTTAGATTCGACATCTTCAACTTCTTTCATGGCAGCATCTCGAAGGGCTTTTAACTCCTTCACCTTCTTCCTCGCCTCCTTAAGAGATTGGCAGATGTCAGACAATTCTTTGGATTTCTCATTCTTTTCAATCAAGACAAGATCAAGGTGTCTTTTGGCATTTATATATGGCTCGGATTCTTCAATTTTCAAGGCTTTATCAAATAGGGATGATCGTGCTTGGTCGTAGGAGGTGGCAAGTACAAAGAGAGATCCCAATAAGTTCTTCAAAGGAGAAATATCCACACCTATTTCATCTACATCCTTAAGAATAACTTGGACCTCGTCCTCAAGAGAAGAAACACGTTCTGCAGTGAGATCAGCGAGCTTAGAACGAATCTTATTCCAAGCTCCTTTGACAAAATTCATTCGAAGCTCTGAGATGACTTGCTTTCCATCAAAAATGGACACGGACGTAGTCCTTTCATGTGGGACAAAAGTAGCCTCTCGCCCTAATTTGGGCGACGAAATTAATTTTCTTGAAGTCGACCCCTCTACAGATTCATTACTATCTTGTGGCTTGCTTTGACAAGAAGTCTCCAACATGCTAACGTCGTTTGCCTGGAAAAAAAAATTAAAAAAAAATAAAAAATAAAAAAATATCATAGTTAGTAGAATCGTGTGGTATCATGGAATATAAAAATAATAATAATAATAATAATAAAAAAAAATTATTACCTCTTTAATAGCTGTCAAAGTCTTTGAAGAACTAGCATTGTTGTCGGAAATCTCTATCGGATGTGAACTATCATCGTTTGGCGTGTCACAAGGTAGTTTCAACTGCTTCCAACAACGATCACTACGGGTGCTACTACTTTCATCTTGAGATGGCCGCTTGTGAGATGTCCGTTGAATTTGAGCTGAATACTTTTCATTTTCAACTTTCTCAAGGGAAAATCCCTTGATCTTGTCTGGAACAACAACTTTAGACTTTAAAATAGCAGTTTGACTCACCATTAAGACCTCCTCGTCTTTCTTTTGAAGAATATTACTATCCAGACCAACAGCACTCACCAAGGACTGTATATAATTTTCAAGAAAATTTTCATGCACCTTCTCCCACCAAGACTTGTAATTGAGCGAGAGGAATTTCTTCAAGTTGGACCCACTAGGAGGAAATGTTGCTCTGGCCCTAGATTTTGTCAGTACACAAATTTGTGCAAGTCTTAAGCCCTCGGCTAATGAAGCTTCACGAAAATCTTGATCTAATCGACCAGGAGCATCTTGAAAAAAGCCAAATTGACGACTGAATCTGTGGGGACTATAAGGCTCCACAATAAAGATATTTTCGTCCCTTAAAGTGAGATAGTTTGAGCGAAGGCTCATAAAGAAATTTGATTGAAATTCCTTTTTAGTGCCGTCGTCGCGGTAGTGGTGAGCATTAGGCCTTTGGATCAATGTTGCATCCCACACAATGGTTTCCCCTCCATGTATACGCTTCCTCGCATCCTCTTTATCAAAATACCTGGCAGCACCTTCACCAGAAAAAGAAGCCATAAGAGGATCAGCCGGTCCACCTGCTAGTGGGTAATGAGTTTTGAAGTAGTAGGCCAACCAACCATACACATAATGAATTGGAAAACAAGTTTGAACGAGATCAAGTCGTGAGCATTTTGAAATCGTATTTAGACCTTTGTAAATGCTGGCTAAGACGGGAACTGCAAGGCTAACTCTTCGTCCACATGCTAAATGACAGGCGATTCTGAAGACGCCCGGACGAATAAAGCCATCCTCCTTCGTAGGAAGCACAAAAACACACAACCAGCAAGATAAAAAAGCTGCCAAGTATATTTTATTTTTTTGTGACTCTTAACTTCCATCTGGTGAAATAAAGCTTCTTCAGCAGGAGACCAGTTAACAGATTCACCAATTACGCCATTTGGGTTATGCGATGACTTAAGATGGGCAGACTTCTTTTCTCTTCTCGGTGGGGGTTGTCCATATTTCATATCTTTCTTACACCAAAACTCTACCCATCTTTCCACAGAAACATTTGGGTCATGATTATTTTTTACTTGGATTCGATGAAAAGCATCAAATAAATGCTCACAAGAGTGAGGAAGAAACCTTTTACCCTTATCAAATGTGCCTAAAAGTTCTGCAATATTTGGCACGACTTCCTCGTAAAGACTTCCTGCTATGGGTAGACCACCAATCACGTGTAAGTCCCAAAGTGATATAGATAATTCTCCGACTGAAGTAAGTAGTGTATTTGTAACAGGACACCAAGCTTCGCAGAAGGCCTGCAAGATGTTAGTGTTACGATCATAAGTAAAAAGTGAACCATACACAGCATCATATATTTTTGCATCCTTCAAAGTCTGGCGATTCCTGCTAAGGATATCTTCAGTCTACTCCCAATAGCCTGGAATGTAGTGAAATTCTCCATCAAGTGTAAAAGTGTCATTCCATCGAGTCTCTCTATTAATGATTCGTCGCCCCAAACATGGTAAAGAAGTTGCAATATTTTTAGTACGATGATTAGGAGTACAAAGTATCCACGTCTTAGGAGGACGGCTGTTATATTCAAGAGTCCAATCCTCTAAACCAGGAAGTTCCCCCAAAGATGGCCATGGAGCAGCATATTGGCCAGCTAAGGGCGTACTTACAAGCAGTTTGGTCTCCACCTCACTGTCTTTATGATCTGATATCACAAGGTATCGCAACTCTGAAGAAGGATAAGTTAAATCTCTAAAGTAAACCATGATTCAATCTGCAAAAAAAAAAAAAATTAATAATTATATATATATATGTTTTGTTAGCTCATAAATTAGTAATTCAATAATCATGGTCATGCATCTTGATAACGAACGACTATATTCTTTGAGCAAGGCCTATGCCTAATTCAGACGGTGTAAAGTCTTTGCCATAAATCATATAAAGTCTTTGTCTTAGACGGTGTAAAGTCTTTAGCTCGGACTATGAAATGCTTCTGACTCAGACAGTGTAAAGTCTTTGCCACAAATCATGTAAAGTCTTTGCCTTAGACGGTGTAAAGTCTTTAGCTCAGACTATGGAATGCCTCTGACTCAGACGGTGTAAAGTCTTTGCCACAAATCATGTAAAATCTTTGCCTTAGACGGTGTAAAGTCTTTAGCTCGGACTATGGAATGCCTTTTCTTTGCCACAAATCATGTAAAGTTTTTGCCTCAGACGGTGTAAAGTCTTTAGCTTGGACTATGAAATGCCTCTGACTCAGACGGTGTAAAGTCTTTGCCATAAATCATGTAAAGTCTTTGCCTTAGACGGTGTAAAATCTTTAGCTCGGACTATGGAATGCCTCTGACTCAGACGGTGTAAAGTCTTTGCCACAAATCATGTAAAGTCTTTGCCTTAGACGGTGTAAAGTCTTTAGCTCAGACTATGGAATGCCTTTTCTTTGCCACAAATCATGTAAAGTCTTTGCCTTAGACGGTGTAAAGTCTTTAGCTCGGACTATGGAATGCCTTTTCTTTGCCACAAATCATGTAAAGTCTTTGCCTCAGACGGTGTAAAGTCTTTAGCTTGGACTATGAAATGCCTCTGACTCAGACGGTGTAAAGTCTTTGCCATAAATCATGTAAAGTCTTTGCCTTAGACAGTGTAAAGTCTTTAGCTTGGACTATGGAATGCCTCTGACTTAGACGGTGTAAAGTCTTTGCCACAAATCATGTAAAGTCTTTGCCTTAGACGGTGTAAAGTCTTTAACTCAGACTATGGAATGCCTTTTCTTTGCCACAAATCATGTAAAGTCTTTGCCTTAGACGGTGTAAAGTCTTTAGCTCGGACTATGGAATGCCTTTTCTTTGCCACAAATCATGTAAAGTCTTTGCCTTAGACGATGTAAAGTCTTTAGCTCGGACTATGGAATGCCTTTTCTTTGCCACAAATCATGTAAAGTCTTTGTCTCAGACGGTGTAAAGTCTTTAGCTTGGACTATGGAATGCCTCTGACTCGAACGGTGTAAAGTCTTTGCCATAAATCATGTAAAGTCTTTGCCTTAGACGGTGTAAAGTCTTTAGCTCGGACTATGGATTGCCTTTTCCTTGCCACAAATTATGTAAAGTCTTTGTCTCAGACGGTGTAAAGTCTTTGACTTGGACCAATAGAATAAAAGTTTATTGCATATGAAGTAATATTTTCATTTTAAAATAATAATAATAATAAAAAATAATAATAAAATATATATATATATATATATATATATATATATATATATATATTAAAAAAATGTACCTCATATGTCAATGAACTCAAGAGGATATGCAAAAAGGAGTATCAAAACTGTCAATACCAATGATGAAAATAAATAGAAGGAGAGAGTCTATTTATAGACAAATAGTGATGGTGAGAGAGTCCTTCTTCCAAAGTAATTGTAATTACTTTTTTGGTAGAACTCTAGTAAAATGATACAAATTTATTCTCTCCAAATCCTAATTGGATGTGAAATTGTGAAAATTTGGGCTATCCATATTCTAAAAGAAGTGTGTCCTTTCAAAATTCTAATTGGATTTGGAAGACAGAATAAAGGGTAGGCATTTGCAAAAAAAAAACGTGAAAAAAATAAATAAATAAATTATCTAGAACGGTTATGAAAGTATTAAATTATCAATTTTGGATATATTGTAAATCGAGAAGTCTAGTTTCTAGAAAATCACACCGTTCATGATTCTTACGTATCTACAATAAGATATGAATTTTCTACGACAGACATGTCAAGATGAGGAA
The DNA here is from genome assembly GCF_947179165.1 of Solanum dulcamara. Taxonomy (NCBI): domain Eukaryota; kingdom Viridiplantae; phylum Streptophyta; class Magnoliopsida; order Solanales; family Solanaceae; genus Solanum; species Solanum dulcamara. The sequence goes on along the minus strand of NC_077237.1, from coordinate 13,568,904 downwards.
AAGGTTGTTGAAAATCAAAGAAAAGAAAGAAGAAAGTACCACGGCGCTGATCGTCAAGCCACATTGCTGCAAAACAATGAAGGTCAGACATCTATTTATAGAGGTTTATTAGCACCTATTATAATTAGATTCAAACTTGAATTAGGCTTCTACAAAATTGACTCCTAATCGGATTTCAATTAGTGGTGGAATCTTGCATGACAAGTAAACACCAAAAAAAAAAACGTGAAAAAAAAACGTGAAAAAAATATCATTTTTTTCTTCTCTTTCCTAATCCTCATTGGATATAACTAATTTTCTACATTCCTACTCCAACAATGATGAAGGGGTGCATCAATATAGTATGAATTCACGGTACATCTCAAAATAAATGGCATGCCATTATCCTACAAGTAATACTTCAAGCCTAGTCTTCAAAAGATAAAATATCTCGACAAGACTTGAAGCAGGGGGCATTTGTAATCATTTACAATTTATTAAATATAAATTTGTAGAATGGTTTAATTTATATTAAATTCAAGATATATTAGTCCAAATAAATATTTTGGATTAATAAAATTGGATCGATTATTTAAGCCCAATAAATGTGAATTTAATTAAAAACCTAAATCCATTGATTTGGGCTATAAAGATGACTCCACTTTGTTAAGCCCAATATCATCTCATCCTAGAGGCCCAAAATCATTCCACATGCCAAGGTTAGGTGACAATCCAAGTCAAATTAAATAAGCCACTAGAATTATGCCATGTGTCAAAGTTAGGTGGCAATTCAAGTCAAATTAAATAAGCCACTAAAATCATGCCACATGTCAAAGTTAGGTGGCAATCCAGGTCAAATTAAATAAGCCACTAAAATCATGCCACATGTCAGAGTTATGTGACAATCTAAGTCAAATTAAATAAGCCACTAAAATAATGCCACGTGTCCATGTGACATGTTCTGACCAATCAAATTAAAACTCTTCAACAAAGAAATCTGATTGGTCAGTTCAAACCAACCAATCAAATCACACCCTCATACCACTCCCTACAACTATAAATAGGGGTCCTCATTATTCTGAAAGGGGAGGTTTTTGGGAAGAACAAGAAGCAAGAAGAGAGCTCGTGGATCAAAGACCGCAAATTCTCTACAAAGCTACAAAGTTCAAGCAATCAAATTCAAGTTCAAGATCAAGAACGAAGAAGAAGATCAAGATCAAGTTACTTGTTCATCTTTACTGTTCGTCATAACCATACAAGTGTTCGTGACGAATAATTCAAATCCAAATTCGAAGATGAAGATTCAAGTTCAAGCTATTCAAGCCCTTGACTCTAAATCACATTCAAATTCAAGTTCAACGTGTTTCATATTATTTGAAGAATCATAGGATTATTATAGAGATTGTAACCGCATTACATTTTGAAATCAAATACTACACTTTGTTACTCCAATTTTCCGGTCTTGATTATTTATTTTTCTCGGCTCGAAAATTTGTTGTTTACAATAACCTTTCTTTAACACTTATAATATAAATTTGTTATTGTAACAAAAAAAATTATGGACTTCAAAGTTTTTCACAATAATGACTTGAATGGTTAAATCAATTCTTCTTTAGTTTTTACTGATCATATGTAATATCCTAAAAATTAGTTTCTATTTCAACGAATTTCTTCTACCATGAGCGCTCTATATATATATATATATATATACCAACACAAAAAAGTTGTTTTTAAAAAATAAATGACGAATCAAGGTCTAGATAAGAATATTAGTTTATTTGTTGGTAAAAAAACAGATTGAAAGAGACAAATAATTTTATTAAATTGTTTTCATCTAAAGCAAATATTTCTGCATTTTTCAAGTGTTAAGCTCGTAGAGTTCAAACCCAATAAATTCTAGTAATATTCTATGAAAATTTGAAAATATTTGAGAACATCTAATCATAACAAAGAATTAATAATTTGAAGACGACAGAGTTACATATTAATAAATAATTTTTCTATGAATTAAACTGTATTTGAAATTACAAATTAACATTACATTCACATGCTCTATTATTATGCTTATTAAAAGTTGATCCACATTATTACAAAAGGATATATTTATATATATAAATAGATAGATAGATACTTGAGTATGTATATATATATATATAGATAGATACTTGAGTAGCATGCTTGTATACATTGGCTTACTTTTTAATTTCTATTTTTGAAAATATTCTGACCTGAAACCACAATAACTTAATCTTATCAACAAAAAAAATAGAAAATTAAAATTAATTAAGCAATAAAAACTTTAAAGAATACTTAAAGTATAAGTTAAAGTGTAACACCCTGCAACTTCTAAGTAAAGATCTGAACCCTTTTTATATGCATTTAAGTGCAAATCTGATGATCTCTAATTTGTACATGCATGTTAAGGTCTTTTACTAAGTGTAGAAAGTGTATTGAATGTTGTTTAGGGTCGTAAGGGACCTCTAGTACCAAATCAAGTTCAAAGCGTTCCTATCGACTAAGTTTTTTGCATGAGATCATGCAAGGAACTTCAAACAACCAAATTTTTCAGAATATAAAGATTTAGGTGGACCACAACCTACCAAGTTAAAGGTTTGTGAGCCTTCTTTCTAATGCCATCAAGTTTGCGTCAATCTAAATTTGGAGTAAAAAGTTATGACTGTTTTACAAAAGACACTCCCAACAAAAATTTTGGACATGAGTTTTATGGGTACATATTATGGGTCGTAAATCGAAGTACAATCCATAGTTTAGTCTCATAAAACCAATGTCAGAAACTTTTTTTTTTGCTTGATTTTTTTATGGATCCAATTACGGATCATAAATCCAATACAAATCGTAATTTAAGCCTGTGGAATCAAGTCCAGAAACTCATTTTTTTGCCTAATTTTCACGGACCAAGACTATGAGTCGTGAATTAAATTGCAAGTCGTGATTTGAGCTCATACAATAAAGTTCAGAAATTCAAATTTCAGCCTAACTATTCACGGATGGGATCTACGATTCATAGCCATAGATGGCCCTCATACATTGATTTTCGACAGTTTTCAGTTAGAATTGTTTCAATCTTTTTTCATTCTTTCTAAGACTAAGACACATCATTTTAACTTTAATTGGGGACTATTACCTAAACCATTATATTTCTTTTTTATTCTCTCAACTCTCCGAACTCAGAAACAAATTGTACGAAAGGCAAAAGTTAGGATTTCAAGGCATCCAAACAAGCTCTTCTTTCTAGCTTCCGTTATCTCAGATATGTAAGGCTTCAATGAGGGTATCCTTTCACTCTCATGCCTATATTTTATTTACTTTCAAGATTTTACCAATTTTGTCATGAATTCAAGATAGGTTTTTTATGAAATTCATGACTTTTCTTATAAGCTTATGTTCTTGATTAGCTTACTTCCATCTTTAAACCTTATTGAGCTAGTTTAGCATAATTTTTATGTTTTTTTTCAATTTTTATGGTTTTAGTATGAATTTAGCATGACACGGATTTCAACTGCAGTACATATTTATTGTGACATGATTTCTGAGCTAAGTCTCACACTTGATTTTCAATAGATAGTTTACATACTTATGAGCGTCAATATATTAACATTATTTTGGGAAAAGTATTTAGCACCTAAAGAATACGGATTTAGAAAATTCAAGTCCCATAATTACGTGCCACCGTAGGAATTTTGAGTATATCGCTAACGGTCAATTCCTTTAGCCCAAGAGACTCGGTAGTGAATCCATATTAAATAGATATGTCCTATACTCTGGCAAGATATAGGAAAACCCTTCCAACTAGGATTATAGATTGACCATAATGAACCCATATGGTGTTTGTCGGTTGTAAGAAATTCTCCAGTAAAAATACTTTTTATGTTATACTCTTAACTTATCATTGTAAAATTTTAGATATGACATCATATACATATGTTTAATGAATGGCTACCAAAACAGGCTCATCTTTATGTATTTGAAAGTATATTCTCAAATGATATTTATGCATTGATTTCAGAATGTCTTTTCGATTATTTCACTATGTTTATGATTATTGAAATCGCATTCATTCTCATTACACGTTGTCATCTATTATGATTACGCTTAGAGTCATCTTACATACTCAGTACATTCCAGCAACTGACCGCATACTTTTTTCTGCGTTGTATCCTTTTATAATGTATTTTGACGCTCGTTCTCAAACTCATAGCTAGACAGGTTGCAGCATTTTAGTCAGTAGTTGGTGAGTCTCCTCATTTGGGCACTTCATGAATTAGTTAGTAGTTACGATTATTGTTGGTTCTATTATTGATTTTAAGGTAGCTGGGTGGCCATGTCCCAACAGATTTATTTCTTCCATTCTATATAGTGAAGGCTTTATTTCAGACATTTTGTTATTCAGCTTCATGGATGTTTCCATCATTTTATTTAGAATTATATTAAACCAATTGCCTAGTTAGTTATGTTTCAGCTTCCACTCACCTTTTATAAAAATATCCGATTAGTTCATTAGTAACATGTCATTATTAAGGGTCCACTTGAAGTCATTCGTGATCTTGAGTGTCGGTCACACCTTGAGTGTAGACTTGATCGTGACATAAGGAGTAAATAATAATTTTGTTATTAACATAAAATAATCAAATCTCTCAAAACTACATAGAGAAACAAAGAGAGAAAAACTAATTATTTAAAAAAATTTCTTGATTCATATCATCAAGAACTCAAACAAATATTATTAAATGTATAGTTGCAACATATAAAAAATTATAATCATATTATGCATATCAAAATATTTTACCTCATTAAGTCAACTTGCAAGAATATCTAACAATTTTCATTATAAATACGTCTCATGTAATCTACAAAATCAAATCAAAAAATTGACCAAAGAGACAAAATATAAGAATAAAAATAAATGAAAATAGAATAACCATTCATATATTGCTCAAAATATATTTTTATTAGTGTGATGTTTAAAGTGTCATAAACTTGTACATTAAATAATTGAGGATTATGATATGAAAAGCTTGGGAGTTATAATGGCCATTACTAATATTAGTTAAGAAGAATTTATGTAATTAAAAAGGTATGAATTAATAAGATAATTTTGTAATAATAAAATAATTGAAAGAAATGAGAGAAAAAGTCCAAAAAAAGAGAAAAAAGATAAATACTTTTCTTGAACATAATGAGGCGTCATATTATCTAGTCTAGATCTAATTTTATATTATACATAGATTCTCACTTAATAGCAGAGATGAGAATCGCTTGAACAAATGAAAAAAAATTACTTAATGTATTTTATTTTTGCTGAAAATTAAAATTGATATTTCGTGATTTTCACTCACTTTTTTAACGTAAGTCACACCCTCCTTGGATGCAAAATAATCATCATTTTAGGATTAGAAGATTACATGTTCTCGAATATATTATTTTATAATAATGTAAGATAAAATTGCGCACATAAAATTTAATATTTTTTAATTTCACACAAAACAAAAATTTTACTCGTTTGGTGTGATATATAAAGTATTATAATTTCGAAATAAAATAAAGAATTATTTTATTCTGTGTTTGACTAAAGATATTAGATAGTTATTAAATTATTTATCTCGATATTTATACTATAATAAATAATTTATTCTGAGATAATTAATCTCGAAATAACTTATTATCAATCAAAGACCGTAATTTTTAAAAAGACTAGAACCATTTATGAACAATGAGTACAATAATTGTTTAGTAAAAGAAAAGAAGAAAGCAAGAGGCAACTTATACAGCTTTAGCCATAGGCAGCTGAATTACAGCTTTAGCCAAAGGCAGCTGAATAACAAGCTGGCTCATGCCTCTCTATTTTATTTTTGTTACTTTCTGATTTCTATGGGTTGGCACAAAATAATATAATCCACTACATATTTTTTATGTTTTTTTAATTTGCATCTAAAAAAAGACACAAAGATACACCTAATAAGGATAGTTCTATGTTTAATATATTTAATTGAATTGCATGTTCTCTCATGGATGTAACTATTAACAGTGTACTCTAGAAATGCCCACATGATTAATAATTAGAATGGCAACTTAATCAATAAAACACTCCACATGCAATTTGGGGAATAATTTTTGTACATAAGTTCTGTTAGGATAAATGTTTTCCAGTGATTAAATTAATTTTAGATTTCTCGCCAATAAATAAAAGAACCAAATAGTTTGATATATATAGCAATGTTTATATTTTAAGTAATTAATTTGTATACGCAATGTACACTTGAGAAACTCACACAATTTTTTTTTTAAAAATTTGAGTCGAGTTGTCTAATAAGAACATTTTATTATGTCTTTATGTGTTTAATCGAAACAGATCGTGATTCGAGTTAAGCTTGTCGATAATTATTTTAAAAATCGATTGAATCAAATCGTATCAAACTTATTATTAGATTTATTTTAATAGTATTGTAGGTTCTTATGTAAACTTATAACTATACCAACTAATTTGATAGATTTAAAATTTTTATAAAAATTAAGCTGTAACAAATAAATTTATATTAGTAAAATATATTTTTATATTAAATTTATAAATAAAGAAATGTTCAATTTTTCACCTTGGATTAGGAGCTAAGGAAACAACTATAAGCCAACAGATAATTAACACCCAAAGTTCTACTTCGAAACCTATTATGCTATCATATTGAAACTAAATTAATTTTAACATTTTGTGTAGTAAGATACAAGATATTCTGATGATCTTGAGTTACAAGTTACAAGATATTAAATATTTTTTTCTTTTGTGTGATTTAAATTTTTTTTATTGAATACTTAATTAATCTTAATAAACTCAGTTGGCTGAGTTCTATCTTGATTAGTTTTTTTCCACTCATATGATCTAATTTTTCGTCTTTATACTTCATTTTATTTTACACAACTCTAAAATAGTAGGGATAGATCTCTATTCTTGTCATTTTTTATTATTTCTTGATACACGACTTTTTAAATAGTAAAAATATTTAGAAAGTTTTTTGTCAGTCTTAATGAAGAATGCATGGTATTATGTTCTAACTTCTAGTTATGAGATTAACATGATATTTAGAAATAATACTAAAAATAAAGGGAACAGTATCAATACTAAAGGCAATTCAAGATGGTGGAATGATTTTTAAAAAATTAATTTTATTTATATGAAATAAAATAATCAAAAATTAATATGATAAAATTTTATAAAATAAGCAATCGAACGGTCCCATTAACCCCTCTAATTTGAATGTCTAAAAATCTATACCAAATAATAAGCTATTGAAATCATTAGCTTAGTAATGTGAAAGCCTAATTTCTGTGGGTTCTCTGGTGGGGTCTTTTTTCTGTTTTTTTTTTGTCCATTAGTAGACGTGAAAATTCATTTGCTCCAAAAGAAAAAAAGAAAAGGAAAAAAAGTTGATTTATCATGTGACATGTAGTTTGAGATTTCAATCACCACATCACTTTCTGGTCAATTGGAATGTAGTAATAGTGATCTTAGGATTGAAGTGTAATGGATGAGGCTGTTTTTTACTTAATTAAAAATTTCGGGTTTAAATTTTGAATATTAAAAAAATCTTTAATAGAAAGCGTTTCTTTTTGAATGAGGTCCTACACGGCGTGAATTTGAATATAAATAAATTTCAATACGGATATCGAACACTAGATGAAAAATAAAATAAAATAATATAATGATTTGGGTTTTTAATCAACATTTTTCTTGCTTAGTTTGCAATTTTTCATGAATTTCATCCATTTAAAAATCCATAAGTATCTTTAATCTCTTTAGCCACAGCAATTTTGATGGAGAAGAGAAAACTAAAATTACGCACTAAAAGTTGTTTAATATCAATTTTATTCGTTAAGTTACAGTTTACGTTCATTCAATTTTCAATACATAAAAAATGATTCAGTGCAATCATTGTCAAATAAAATAAAACTTAAAAGCATTTTCAAAAAAGAAATTCTCTATTGGAAATTGCAAATTTGTTTTTGGAAAATAGAACAATCTTTTTAGAAGTTAAATTAGATGAACAAAAATAACACAACAACAATAATAACAAATTCGGTGTAATTTCACAAATAAGATCTGTGGAGGGTATATTCATAAAATGTATGTAGACCTTATTCTTACTTTTCATGACTCTGACCCACCGTGATTGACACCCACACTAACCCTCCAGTGGGAGAATCACTATTACAACCCAAATCAATAGTAATCGCAAGAGATAAGTAAATTTAAGATGCAAAATAGGTTAAATATAAGATAATGGTGTTGAGTCCTCATAAACTCAGCCAGTTCAACTAAATATGTGAAAATATCCCTAGAATCTGAAAGTCGATGTACCAAAAATCTAATGAAATAAGAAGTCTAAAGGAGGGGGATGCAATCCCAAAAGTCATAAAAATAAACAAGTGTTTGAAAGTCTAAGTCCTGAATGAAGGACCAAGACAGAGAAGAACTTATGATAGCCGGAAAGAATTGACTCACCCTTGAAGGCGTCTTGTAATCAATAAACACAGAGCAAAAGCAGTATTAGTACACAAAAACAATTGTGTACTAGTAGGATCAAGCAACTAGGCAGTAAGTGAGACATGAGCAAGTAATTACAACACAGTAAACACATATATACAGAGTATCTTACCACTTATCATCTCATATCCAGTACTAAAACATACTCATAGATTAACATCCTAGTTATCATGCAATTTCAAGAAAGAGTCCTCTCATAGGACCTACAAACACCTATTATTGTGTCGAAACATGACACCCGATCCAAGATTGTATCGGAACATGACACCCAATCCAAATATGTGTTAGAACATGACACCCGATCCAAGCATACACAATCAACCACAATTACAGGGAATAGTTCAACAGTCATATCTACCAAGAACAAGTTCATTGCAAGCCAGAGACAGTACATAGCCATTTTACATGGCTAATTTCATCTTTTCCTATTCACACACATATATATATATGCATACGGTAAAATAATTATCAAGCACATATAATATATACGGGAAAATAAAACCATCACCTATCTCGAAATCAAGCTTTTGGAAATTCTAAACTGCTGGAGCTTTCTCTTTTCGGGTTCGTTCGGCTTGTTCTTGGTCTAAAAATAGTTACACATACACAAAGAATCAATAAAATGGCCTAATTTATCTGAATTATAATGAAATTCCCAACCTAGGCCAAACCCTTGATCCTATATCTGAATTATAATGAACTTCCCAACTTAGGCAAAATCCTTGATCCTAACCCCCATCTAAGGCTACTTCCCATCATTAAATTCAAGTCAAGAGTCCTCCCCTAAGTTATCCCCATGAATTCTAGGTACTAACAATCAAAATACAAGTTAGAGAGAGTGTTTAACTTACCTTTAGCATAAAATATGATGGAAAACTGCAAGAAATGGGGAGCAGTACAAAACATACAAAGGGAAAAGCAGTACTGACAACAAAATAATGTGATAACCAAGGCACAAAACACACAATTGATAACCAACAAAATCGAAAAATAAGAAACTATGAGAATAGTGCTAATACACAGGTAAGAAAGAAGGTCTAAAAATGACCAACATGCCTATCTCACAGGAAAGCAAGAAAACACTCAACTACCAACTAACCTTCTACACTAGTTCGCAACATCCAAACTCTTTTATTTAAGGTTATGTTCTCGATAAACTCAAAATGTGTTATGCCATGTCTAGTTATCTCCCCCCAATACTTTTTCGACCTGGCTCTACCTCTCATGATGCTTGTCATTGCCAACCTCTCGCACCTCTTCACTAGAACATCAACACTTTTTTTCCACATGTTCAAACCATATCAACCTCGTTTTTCTAATATTGTCCACCATAAAGGTCTCCCCTACCTTGTCGCAAATATCTTTATTACTAATCTTATCTCTCCTAGTAGGCCTACACCTCTACTTCAACATCCTCATCTCTACAACTTTCATCTTCTAAGCATGTGAGTTCATGATTGACCAACACTCCATCTCATACAATATAGATAATCTAACCACCTCTACGTAGAACTTACCTTAAAGTGTTGGAGGTACCTTCTTATCATAAAAGACTCTGAAGGTGAACCTCTATTTTCCGTTCCCACATCAATACGATGTCTGATGTCATCGTCGATTTCCTTGTTACCTTGAATTAAAGGCCCTCGACACTTGAAACGTCCTCTTGGGGATGGCCAAAGTATCAAGCCTCACTTCCACACCCTCATCATGTGTAGCATTACCAAACTTACACTTCAAGTAATTTAGTACTCCCTCAGTCCCATTTTATGTGACATCCATTTCTTTTTAGTCCGTACAAAAAAGAATGTCACTTTATTATAATTAGAAATAATTCAACTTCAAAATTCCTCGTTTACCCTTAATGAAATGTTTACAGCCACATAAATATCTAAAGATTATTTTAGACCACAAGTTTTTAAAGTCTTTCTTTTTTTCATTAAGCATCATGCCAAGTCAAATGTTTGCCACATAAAATGAGACGGAGAAAATATTTTTGTTTTGCTCATCCCAGACCCTTTAGACTTAAGAGTTTGTCTTTAAATTTCCAACTTAACGTTAACTGTACGTGACTACTTGATTTAGTACGGCTGGATTCTTATATTTAACATAATCTATTGCTCCTAATTAATTCTTCAACTTTTGCATTTTGAATTTCAGATAATTAGTGAAGTAATAAAAAAATTACCGTCTTATAATAAAATAAAGAGCTGAACTTTGCGAAAAAATCTACATATATTCTCCGTTTAAAGTTTGACTTACTGATACACTTGTCGTTAAACTTTTGACGCTAAACTATTGATAGTGTCCGTGGTGGCATCTCTCTTTTAAAAGTTCCTGCACTTCAGTGAGACATTAAAAAGATATTTATTGTGAAAAAAAATAATCTAAGAATGAGCTCAAAAATTATGTCGATGAATGAGCTAAGTACTACACGTATTTTAATGTTCAAATTGAAGAGGAGTAAAATTGAGGTCCCAAAGAAACTAATTTGCATGTGAAAAGTGGTTGATTTGCATGATTAAAAGGGTTGAAAATCAAGCTCAAGATGGACTCTCTTTGGGTATTTTTCAATTATTTTGCTAGTTGGAGATTAATTATTTTTAAGCAAAAAATGTAATTATAAGGATATTGTTTTGTCAAAAACATAACAGAAGGTAGATATAATTCATTTTGAATAATTTAAGGATATATTTGATTCTTTACACTAAATAAAGATGACTTGAGTGTTGTCTAATCACAAAATTATCTTATATGTTGGTTGCTAACTCAGTCTCCTCGTTGAAGGAAAGCATTAGAAATGGTAAATAAAAATATACATAAAAAATTGTCATAAATTTTAATTTTATCCTCATAAAATGAACATTTTTTAGTGAGTTTGGTGTGATAGATAAAAAGATTATAATATTGGGATAAATTTTCAATACCTCTTAATTCTTTGTTTGGTTACAAAGTTTGGGATAATATATTCTAAAATTAATAATTAATATTGGGATAAGTTATTTCTGCTTCTGGATAAAATAATAATCCTGAAATAACTTACCTAGGATGAAATAGTTAAAATGACAAAAATATTTCTTCAAACCCTTTTTATACACCACTTTTACATTTTTTACATTTATGAATAGTATTTTTGTAAACAAACAATTATTCTTAGAAATTAGGATATTCTTAAAAGGGAAAGTTTGTGAGTAGCCAACTAACCATCATTTTAGATAACTAAACAAAATGATAATACATAATCTATTTTCTTTCTTTTAAATATTTTAAGTAGTTGGAAAAATAATAAAGACATCAAACCAACATATATTTTTTTTATTATTTATAAGAAAAATTAGTTAGCTTGTCTTTGTGGCTTGAAACGACTATCCAACTTAACCTGATCGATAATCAAGGCTAACAACCGAAGGACTTAACTAATATGTAATATATGCAAAAATTAATACGACATAGAGGAACCAAAATATCCACAAATATTTAAAATCACCGGTATGGATTATGGTGGGATGATTGAAATCCACTCACCCTTAAGTAGAGATTTTGGGTTCGCGCTTCTGAAAATGAAAAATATCTTGTTGAAATAGATGCCTCTCAAAATGGATCCTGCAATACGCGAATCCACATCTAATCGAACCTCAATACAAATATATGCAATACACGAATTCACATCTAATCAAGCCCCTAATACAGGTACCTGATATTGGGCGGAAAAAAGAAAGAAAAAAAAAGAAGAGGTTAAAAGTCGTTGGTTTGTAAAGGTCAACCAAATTATATTTAATGTTAGGAAATTAGTTGGAAAAAAGGGGACAATAATCAATTTACTCCTATCTATTCCTTTTTAGTTGTCATGATTTTTTTTCAAAGTCAAATGATGTGAACTTTGATTAATATTTTAAGATGTAGTTTTTATTATATTGATATGAAAAAAATTACAATTTATAATATTTTTCATATAGTTTTTGAATGTCTAAATTTTTATTTTAAAATATCAAATTAATGTAATCTAATTTAACTTTAAAAATTAGTCAAATTAACTCTCAAAAAGCACAACGTGACAACTAAAAAAGAACGGAGGAAGTAATTAATATAATAATCTTAAGAGGGATAGATGACAAATTAATGAAAGGTTATTTTGATTATGGGTGAACGAAATTGAGTTACGAAGGGATTGGTTAGTAAATCCATTTGGATCATTTCTCCCGATAATTACTGATGCACACCAAGTGTTCACATCAAATGTTCAATTTTTTTTTTTTTTTAAAAAAAAATAGAGATAAGGAAGGGAGAAATGGTAAAGAGGGTCATACCGAGAAAAAATGAACTTTCACCATAATAAGGTGAAAGTTTGAATAGTCAATTAACTGAGTTATGAAGGAAGATCATGAGGAAGATTGAAAAGGTGAGAGAGTTAATTACTAGAATAGTGGTAATAGTTTATAACACATGCTTTTCAATCAAATTATAGATGTGTAATCTTTTATAGTTTATTTTTTCATGATCACGTTACACAAACTAACACCATACATATTGAGAGACCTATCGACCAGGACCTATTTTCTTTTTTTACTAATCATGCATTCATAATGTAGTTATCACTTGAAAAATGTATAATATATATATATCATATGGTATCACATTTGTCACGCTCCAAAACTAGGGGAGGCGTAACAGACATTCGATATAGTGTTTGACCGAGTTAGTCACTGAAACATACTAACTAACTAAACTGTGGGCCCGAAACATCAGGCAGCACAACATTTGAAATACTAAGCCTGGACTGTTAAGGTCATGACCTGAATAACAATAAGTCATATAAATAAGTAGACAAGCTAAAATAATAAAGTACTAGCTAGTCGACAAAGCCGCAACTAAAGACGTACATACATCCATACATATATATATACATGCCCAGCCAATGACCTGGAGACTGAAAGTTGCAAAAAGGAAATCTAGAATACTGTGTCCACAATAGCCTCTAATAATGTCATAAGTACTGTCAGGACAATGCGCCGACTATACCCAAACTCTACAACAAAAGTAAACATCCTATGAAAGCTCCAAGAAGAGGTGGAGCTTACCAACTCATAGCTGAACCCTGAATCCTAGCAGAGGGGTCGATTAGAATCCCTACCTGGATCTGCATGCACGAAACAAAAATGCAGTGTCCCAGGCAACAGGACATCAGTACGAATATTGGCATGTAAGGCAGAAAGTAAAATCATAAATAAATACCGTACAAAGGGTAATCGAGATACCATCTGACACTGAAACTCTGATAGCCTCCATGGCCACCATCTGACCTCATAGTAAGCAAATATGTATGGTATGCTCGTGAATACATATATGTATATTGATGCAAATGTATGACATACCCAACCAAATGCTAGTAATAGCGGTCTCTTTCGGTAGCTAACCGCCATCATATTACCAATCTGTGGTCATATGTACAATATACAAATAGGCCCCTTACCTCCGATTATGACTCAGAGTCCATGCATAACATGTCATATATGCTATGAACTTTGAATGCACATATTAGGCCATAACAAAAACTTAGCCAATCTTGGCTCATTAGTACTCTTATTCTCATAATTCCATAATTACTTTCGTTTAACATGTAAACGCCTCGTGGAACCTCATATTTTTCTCACTAAGTGAGAACTTAATTCGAATAGTGGAAAAATAACTTAACCCTAAAGATGTTCATAAAAAGCTTAAGGTGCTTCACTTAATTTCTATACCCGATTCCTTGATAATTTGTAAAAGTAAAGTATTTCAAAAACCAAGTGTTTTAGCAGTTTAAACATACAAATTATATTTGAGAGTTTTGGGAGTTGACGTGTACTTTAAAGTATTTTAGAATATGCTTTAGCAGGGAAGAAGGACTGATCGCAAATATTAAATGCCTTTCATAATATTTTTAAGTCACACCATCCAAAGACAAATAAGAAATTCATACATATGGACATATAGTCAAGAAAGCCGACAAAATGACATACATAAATGTCGAATACCCTAGTTAATCGAATGAGTGAATTGTCAACCTAATAGCATCATGAAAATACTTTAGCTTCTATCCCAATGTCTTTCACATAAGGTCTTTCTAGCATTAGAATAGTATAATATTATATTTGGCTTTTAGAAATTTCCCCGAATTCGTTCTAAAAGAAAGAATGAAGCTTAACCTTAATATACCTTTCAACCAAACGTTCGAATGCCCATAATTTCTTCATAAAGTTGTTATTTACGTCCCAATCTTCGCAAACACTAACGCAACTTATACGCACATATAAACAGTTCATAATTGAGCTTAAGTTGGCAGATTTGCCATACGATCTTAGCTTGATGAAACATCTGTAGAACTTCGTAAAAATGATCATAAAAGAGTTCCAAGATGATTACCTTGAAAAATCAAGTGTAAATTGAAAACCAACAAAAACAACAAAGTCCTATCTCCCCAAAATGGCTCCAAACGCAACTAATAAAAGGGAAAAATAATTGCAAAGCGTAGCGATCACATTTCTAGACATGAGGGCAAACTTTAATGGTAAAAATTGCTAAAAACGCACCTTAATCACTAAAGAACTCCATTAGAACCCTTTTTTAAGTTATCTCACTATTTTGGGAAGGAAAGAAAATCTTTTGGTGTCTTAAAAGTCGAATTGCTGACTTATATCATCTTTTTGATCCGACCCGGTTTTTCTGGATAATCCACGGTAAAACAGTCATAATTTTTTACTCCGATGTTGGTTTGTTGTGCGATTTTTTTGGTTGCAAACTAAACTCGTAGAAATTCGATTTGGTAGGTCGTGGACCCCCATAAATATTTTTATATTGGGAGAAATGATCATAGACATTTGGCCCAAAGTTCAGAAAGTTTATTAGAGAAACTCACGATAACTTTTGCCGACCTTTATTTTGCAACTTGCTTGACTCCAAAACTTAACATATGACCATTGTGATATTATAGTACCTCATAACACATTATTGTTAGCATATTAGACACTCTTAGTCTTATTTCGAAGGTGCAAGTTATTTTAAACCTTTTGAACAGGTGGCGTGCTATCCGAGCCATTTCTTTAACCACAAACCTTGTTTAAGGGATGACCTAAAACTTTAGTTTAGTTCCTTGATATTATCACACATTTGCAGTCTTATTCTCCCCGTGTTCTATACTAAATTATAAACACCTAATATAACCACGCTACATTACGTATATTATGTAAGAGAAGAGAAAAAATAGATGGGGTCTCATAGTCTCCCCTTCTTAAGAACATTCATCAGTGAATGGATTGAGGCAATTCCTTGGTTGAATTTTTTTCCCGCTAATATGTTATTTGTGAGGCTGTATTTATTATATTTTCTAAGGTTAAATCAAATTCTGAAAATGCCAATTACTAGGCTTCGTATAGTTATCTCACAATAAGACCTATAAATTGCACTTTCAAGTCATTTAAAATCCAATTAAGTTGTAAAAAAATAATTTCACATTATTGAAATGCGACTCACCTTAAGTCTTAAGTAAATGGGGGTAATTCATCATCATTTCCTCATCGGCTTCTCAAGTCATTTCCTCGATGATGTTATTTCACCATAACACTTTCACGGAAGCTACTTCTTTAGTTCGAACCTTCCTTATTTGTCGATCTAAAATAGCTACTAGTACCTCCGTATAAGACAAGTCTTCAGCAATGCAAATATCCTCAATGGGTGTAATACGCAAAGGATATCCAATACACTTTTGCAACATAGATACGTGAAACATAGGATGGACTTTCTATAATTCTAAAGGCAAACAAACTCGTACTCCACCTTACCAATCCTCTGAATAATCTTATACGGTCCAACATACATGGGACTGAGCTTTTCTTTATTTTCAAATTGCACGACACCCTTCATATGTGATACCTTCAAGAAAACCTAATCCTTTACATTAAACTTTAAGTCTCATCATCGAATATCTGCATAAGACTTTTGCCAGATCTGTGTTGTATACAGCTGGCCTCTAATAAGCTTTACCTTTTCAAGCTTGCTGGACTAGATTAGCACCTAGAAACTCTTCTTTACCGACCTCAAACCAACCGATTGGAGATCTATACTTCTGCTCGTATAGTGCTTGATGTGTCGCATATTTATGATACTTTCGACGCTAAAACATATGGATTAGTGTGGAGTTGCAAGCATGTTTTTATAGATATGATGTGTGTTTTGTTTATTTCGCAGTAAAACTAAGTCGCGCATGAGTTTGGATGTTTTTTGAGGAGTTGAGACATTTCTGTTGAGAATAAGGGACTACGAGTGCTACCACGGACCATGGTGCCTTATGGGCTGTGGTGACTGGAATGATTCTGATATAGATGAAGCCTGAAGTTAAGGAAATTTTGGCTAAGTGGAACTCCATGAGACCCTTCACTAGCCTTGGAGTCCACCATGGGATGTGATCAAGGCTCGTGAAAGACCTACTGATGGAAGATGAAAATTGACTAAAGGAAGCACCATAGACCCCAGTATAGGGCGTAGTTAGGACCACGAGGCAATGATTTCCCGTGAAGAAGCTAAGGCCCACACAGTGGTGGAGCCAAGTTAAACACCACATGGCATGACCACGGGGTATGAAGGCAAGTACGGATCATGATGCCTTGGCATAAATTCTGCTGACTTAAGTTTTGCTTGATGATTTAGAAGTAGGTTTTGTACTTCTATAAATACCCAAATTTATTTTATTTTGAGGTTACACGTTTTATTCTGATTTTTGATATATTGTGAACATTGTGAGAGCACACTTTGGTTACTTTTCAAGATTCAAACGTGCAATCTAATCCTTTGTTTGTTCTTGATTCGTTTTTCATCTTATGATTCAAGGTTTACTTTTCTATAACTATAATTATTGTTTTATGAATTCAAACTAGGGTTATGGGAACCATGACACACTAATGAAGTAGGCAAGTGTATAGGTGATTGTCGTTCAGTGTTTAGCATTACATTGGAGTTTTCTTTATCTTATTTTCCTTTTAACGAGGGTCCGCGTTAAAATTTGCTTGTATTCATTACCTTATTAGGAGAGGGGTAATGATTAGGAAAAGAAAACTACAACAGAGATTAGAAGAATAACCTTCATCTAAGAACTTGAGCCCAGGATGGGGTAGTTTTCTGAGATAAAAAACAAGAGTTAGTTGGCAATACACTCTGAGACTGGGAGGATATGAGTGAAATATATTTAATAGGACCGGATGGTGTTTAAATGTACATGTGATGCACTGATACGATATTATAAATACCTAACAACTACTGAGTAACATGTCATGGGGAACACAGTCCTAGCTACCTTCTCGTATTGTTAACAACCTTAAGTTTGTTTTATTCTGTTACTGAAAACTTTTATTTATTGAAACAACAAATCCCCCATTTACTTTATGCATGTTTACTATTTGAAAATATTGACTACAACTGAGTTTAAGTGCTAGTAGACTTATTTCCTCCGCATTCCTTATGAGTTTGACCCCAACCTAGTTGGGTTCTATATTTAACAAAGGCCACTTTATACTTCTTAATTGAAGTGTAAGTTTGGCGTTTCAAATTTTGGCCTAGTTGCCGTGGAATACGACTTTGAAATATTCTATTAGCATTTATTTCAGCTTGTAGTCTTATTTCCTAATTTTATATTTGTTTCTTATTTTTGTTCATACAGGGTACATGTTAGTGCATACCCAATACCCTAAGAAAGGGTGAACCACTGCTCCCTTACGATCCTGAGCTAGAAAAATCAATTAGAAAAATTAATGCACAAGAGCGATGTTCAAAGGTTAAGAGAGCTTACAGAAGCTCAAGCCAGGGGAAATCGTGGTAATAATGACAATCTCGAGGATAAGAACGATAATGTCGAAGATCCACTCCAGCATCATCCACCTGTGCAATGAGGTATAGCTCAATAGAAGCCCATTGATTTTCTATGCAAGATGGTGATATAGACATGGATAAAGTTGGTGCAATTGGGGCGATAGTTTTTCCTCCACTACTACTAGGCGTGAAGTTCACCATCACTAGCACTATGCTTCAGCTCTTGAACTTGAAAGGACCATTTAAATGAATGATTGGAGAGAAGGCACATCAACATTTGATTAACTTCATTACTACATGCAAAACTTGTGACATCCTTGGGGTTAGCCAAACTACAATTCACCTACGACTATTTCCATTGTCTCTATATAAAGAGGCAATCAAGTGGCTAAAAAAGCTCTTGCATAACTCAATCACAAATTAGAGAGAGCTAAAGGAAGCATGTCTAGCTTCTTTCCACCTTCAAGGAAGTTGCAAATCAAAGATGAGCTCAAGGCACACAAGTTAATTCCTCATAAAGTTCTACATGACTCATGGCACAAATTCAGTCAAAAGCTGAAAATTTGCCTAAATCATATTCTCACATACGAGAATTTGATGGAGCTATTCTATAGATCGTGCAACTATGTGACTAAGCTGATAGTTAATCAAGCTTGCGATGGATCCTTCATGTCCAAAACCTTTACGGAAGCATCAATAATCTTAGATTAGGTTTCAAAGACTAGAAGGTCTTGGCACACCACAAATTTTGAGGTTGGAGGCATGGGCTATACATTTGACATGTCGGCTGAGCAAAGAAAAAGAGGAGTAGCGTGATCAAGATATGGCTCACATAAATAACCAGATGGATTTATTGACTAAGCGCTTGTTGACACCCATTTTTTACCCTCAACAACATAATTTTTACAAAAAAATAATAATAATAATAATAATACAATAATAATAATATATATATATATAATTAAATAATAATAATAATAAAACGAACTATACATATATGGTATCATCGTTTTAAATTAATTTCTCTCTATATATATATGGCTATATATATATTTATAAAAAATAATTCTTGAATATAATATATTTTATTATTTATTCAAAAAAAAAAATTGTCTCAAAAGATTTTTATTTTTAAAATAAATAGCTCTGTTAATTAGTTTGATTTAATTAATAGACTCATATTTCAAGTTAATTTATTTAAACCGAAGTTAATTATTTACTTTGTCAAAAATGAGAGGTTTGTTAATTAATTAATGCATACTTATCTTATTTTAATTTTAGACTTCTTCAATTTTAATTAAATTAAAATAATTGGCTTTTATAAAACCATGCATATTTTCAAGTGTATTTTTAATAATTTGTCATCTTCATAACATATGCATTTTTTATTTTTTTTTTGTTGTTTGTTATATAGTCATTATCTCTTAGTAATATTTAAATTTGACTTATAAAAAAGAAAATTATTATTTACCATAATTAATTATTTCGTAAATTAATAATTAGTTACAATGAGGTTAATCATTTTACTTTTGTTAAAATTAAGAAGATCGTAAATTAATTCGTCTAATTTGATAACCAATTTCACTAATTAATTTTACGTTTTCATTACTTCTCCTAAATAACAAATAATTAATATTGAATTAACAATTTTTTTTATTATTTTTATTCTTCCATTAATACTACAACACGCAAATAATATATATGACATCTCCTCGTCAAAAAATAAAAAATAAATAAATAAATAAATAAATAATAATAATAATAAATAAAGAAATTAAAAATATTTATATTATAATAATAATAAACATTAAATAATAATAAAATATATAATTGTTTTCTTTTCATCCAAATAATTTTTTAAAAAAATGAATATAATATATATATATATATATATATTAATCCGATTTTTTTTATTATTTTTTTTATTTATCTTTTTAATAAAAATTAAAACATTATTTTAATCCACGCGTGCCCCGCCCATCATTCTTTGTCCATTTTTTAAAAAATAATAAAAAATATATATATATTATAAAATTCATCCGATTTTTTTTTAAAAAAATAAATAAAAAAATTTAATAAAATATATATATTATTATACACATGTTTTGTCCCCTTCCCATATCCCTATAACATTTTTTATTCCACGCTTGTCCCCTGTACATATACCCATATTAATATTATATCTCTTTTATACCCTCTAACCGACACTAGTTCAAAAAAATAAAATAAAAAATCTCCAACCACTTTTCAGAAAATAAAATAAAGAATATATATATATATATATAATAACAATCCTTCCCATACCCCTTTGTCCCTTTTTTTTTTTTTTTTATAAAAATAAATTAAATAATAATATAATATATATATATATATATATACTTTATCCGAATTAAAATATAATAATAATATAAATAATAATAATATAAAATTCGGCCGCATGCACGCGTGTATTACACCAACATTTCTTGTCCCCCTTTATTTATTTATTTTTATTAAATATATTAAAAAAATAAATAATTCTTCACAAATAAAACTATATATATATATATATATATATATATATATATATATATATATTATATTCGTCCGAAATAAATAAAACAAACAAATAATTTTTGTCATAATCTATTTCAAAAAATATATATATAATAATACTCATTCCGCATTATTTTAATATTCCGCCCATTTCGTATTAATTAATTATTATTTTTTTCCGCCGATCCGTATTATTTTAATAATCCATCCATTCCACATTATTTAAATATTTCGCCCATTTCGTATTAATTATTATTTTTCCGTCGTTCCGCATTATTTTATATTTTCGCCCACTCCGCATTATTTTAATCATCCGTTATTATTTTTATTTTTATTTAATTTCTATCTCCCTATAAATAGAGGGATTAGAGAAAAAAACGAGGACAGACGGAATAGGGAAGAATTTTCGAATTTTCTCTCAATTTGAACTCGATTTTACTCGAAAAACAAGGGTATATTCGTGACCAAAGCATTTCCGTTCACTGCCCAGCAACAGCAAAAATGGAGTCTTGATCTGAGACTCGATATAATCTTCCTACCCTCACATGGAGTCGATATCCTAGATCTTTTAAAAAATAGCAAACGAATAAGATCGCCATATTCAGTGTCAATCCGGGCTGTTTATATTTTTAGCATTTATTATTATTGTTATTATTATTCTTAAAGTGTCTGTTTATTTGATGTCGTTATTATTGTTATTTTAATTATTATTGCTATTATTAGTAGTAGTTTATTTTATTTTCTGTTATTACTATTATTATTATTATTTTCGCTGTCAATATTATTAATAGAAGTAGTAGTAATGTTTATTTTTCTGTTAGTATTACTATTATTATTATTATTATTATTATTATTATTATTATTATTATTATTATTATTATTATTTTCGTTATTCATATTAATATTATTATTTTCATTATTAATATTATTAAGAGAAGCAGTGGAATGTTTATTTTTCTGTTAGTATTACTATTATTATTATTAATATTATTATTGTTATTGTTATTATTATTTTCGTTATTATTATTATTATTAGTAGTAGTATATATTTTTATTATTACCGTTTTTATTATTATTATTAGTAGTAGTATTTTATTTACTGTTAGCATTATTATTATTATTATTATTAGTTTATTAATATTTTCGTAATTATTATTATCATTATTAGTAGTACATTTGTTTACTGCTATTATTATTAATGTTACCATTATTATTATTATGTTATTATATGTATTATTATTTTCGTTGTTAATATTATTAGTAGTACTATTATTATTATTATTATTATCATTTTCGTTATTATTATTATTATTATTTGCATTATTATTATTATCATTTCGTCATTATTATTAATAGCTATTTTTTTACTATTATTATTACTTCGTTAATATTACTATCATCATTTCATTACTATTATTATTATTATTATTATTTTCGTCATTATTATTATTAATAGTAACAATGTTTGTTTTTTTATTCACTATTATTACTATCATTGTTAGTATTTTTGTTATTATTATTGTTATTACTATTATCATTACTAGTATAGTTATCATTATTAATATCATCATCATTATCATTATTATTATTATCATTATTTATTGTTATTATCATTATTTATTGTTATTATCATTATTATTATTATCATTATTATATTTATCGATATTTTATTTATGATTATTATTATTATTATTATTATTATTATACTATTGTTATTATTTTATTATTATTATATGTTATTGTTATTTGTTATTAACGTTATTATTTATTATGCTTATTGTTATTATTCTTATTCTTATTATTATTATTGCTATTGTTATTATTATCTATTTATTATTATTCGTATTATTGCTATTATATTTACCGTTATCATATTATTATTATTATTATTATTATTGCTATTATTATTATTGTTGTTGTTATCACTATTTATCATCATTATTATTATTATTATTATTATTTACTTATTATTATTATTATTATTATTGCTATTATTATTATCATTATTATACTAGTATAGTTTATTTACTATTATTATTATTACTATTATTGTTGTTGTTGTTGTTGTTATGAGTTGTAGTTGTATTTTATTTTACTGTTAGTATTATTATTATTATTATTACTATTATCATTAGTATTAGTAGTATTTCTATCTACTATTATTATTATTATTATTATTATTATTTTCTTCATCATTATTAGTAGTACTAATAGTAGTAGTAGTATTTTCATTTACTGTTATTATTATTATTATCGTTACTATTATTATTCGTAGTATTTTATTTTACTATTATTATTATTAATATTATTATCGTTATCTTTATTAGTATTATTAATATTAAATTCGTTATCATTATCATCATTAGTATTTTTATTATTATTATTATTATTATCGTTATTAGTATTATTTAGTGTTGCTATCATTATTATTATTATTATTTACTGCCGTTATTAATATTATTATTTCTATTATTATTATTATTATTATTATTATTTTTGTCGTTGTGTTCTCACTAATACAATAGCTAACATTATATGGATATTTAGATTTGTGAAAACTTTAATTAAAATGGTTCATCATAATAAAAAAAATCAATATTTTTCTTTAAGGCTTAGTTATTAAAATATATATATATATATCGCATTTAAACACTCACTTAGTTACTAAGCTTTGTTTTCAAAACTTTTTGAGCAACCTTTTTATAATTTTAATCATTTAACCTAAGTTTGGCCGGTAATCGTTTTTTAACGAATCTTGAAGGATGCCTAACCCCTTCCCTTTAGGATAACTAGAACCCTTATCTAGAATCTCATAAGCTAAGTAGACCACTAATCGGAGATCATTTTTTAGCATTGAATAAGTTAATTATTTAGGAATCCTAATTTACCTTAAAAATAATTAGGTGGCGACTCCTTAAAATTAAATAATTTAGGAATCATCAATATGTTGTACACCGTTTGACCTCGAGTTAAAATGGGGTATAACAGCTTGGCGACTCCGCTGGGGACATAAAGGTTCTAAACCATAACAGACTTAGGTTAATAATTTGAATTTCTTTATATTTTTAGTTTTTCTTTTTTTTAATTGTTTGATGATTTATGTTATGATTATTTATTTGCTATTGCTTGATATTAATGTATGTTTGCAATTATTTTGTTGCTTTATATATTTGAATATTTGTTACTGCTTTATATAAACTGTCATTCCGTTCATACTTCCTCCAATTCTGGAAAATTGACACTATCACACGTACACGTAAGGTGTGTTTTGCGCACCCACAAAGTTTTTTTCAAAAAATCCCAAAATTTAGGAGAGTTGGCGTATGCGCGGGGTGTCCGGATCTTTTTCCGTGTGGCCGCGTAGCCTTCTCACTCGAGTTGTCCACTCGGGAACCTTTTGTCTAGTAAGCCAAATCTTAGAAAAAACATAAGATAGAGCTGTGCTTCCCTTCGAACTAAGTCATGCATGCATACGCCTTAGGTGGATTGACCCAAGGTGTCAATTCCACATTTAAGAAACCACACATACGTCGACGGGTTTCATGACCCAACGACCAATAAGCATATTTTATGGAACGTGATAATGATAGACTGATCCAAGCCAATTTTGACATAATGAGTTTGGAAAATATGTCCTTATTTTATTAATTTGTATTGTAGGATGGATTCAACTCCCCAAATACCCAAAATTAGGATGGTCGAGGGTGTCCCGTACAAATTGAAGAAATGGTGGGAAAATTTTAGCCCCATCGAGAAATCAACAATTACAAAAAAATTGGGCTTCCTCCCTATGCTATTCAAGGTCTCCCCGGATAATCATGTGGTTAGCGCATTACTTCCATTTTGGGATCCAGATCGTGTTGTGTTCGCATTCAAAGACTTTGAGTTAACACCCACATTGGAGGAAATCTACTATTTCACTAGTTTGAAGTATCGAGGGAGAAGTCAAATTATCCCACACGGTCAATCAGGGAAGAAATTTCTTCGATACTTAGGATTGAAAAACACTAGGAAACTAGGGTGTTTCAAACACAATTGGGTTTCCTTGGATTACTTATATGGGCGGTATGGATGTTCGGACAGTTACAAGTTATTCAGAAAAGAATTCTCTTGCACCTCTACCCATTGGCAAGCTAACCGTCCTATTGCATTTGCTGTGGCTTTACTAGGAACCTTGGTATTTCCACAAGAACATGGGAAGATTAGCACTTGTATATGTTATGTGGCTAAAGCACTTTTCAAAGGAGTCGACGGAAAAGAAATCACTTTGGTTCCTATGATTTTGGCTGAAATACTTCAAGCCCTTGGAAAGTGTAAAAGAGGAGAAACAAGTTTCTTTGAAGGTTGCAATCTTCTTTTGCAAATGTGGGCGATGGAACATTTTTACCAACGTGATGACATGGTAGACATATGTTTTAGTAATACAAGTCATATTAACAGTTTTTATGATAGGATGAAAAGGTTTGTGTCTCCAGTTGGTACTAATGATTGGTACGAATTCTTGATTTCTCGCACTAGTGACCAAATTCAATGGAAATACCCACTACTCTCATGTCCTACTGCATTCATAAGGTGTAGAGGATTTTACTACATCGAGCTCATTGGATTGGAAGGTCTCCAACCATACGCCCCAATATGTGTGCTTCAACAGTTCGGTCAAACACAAATGATTCCTCTACAAGCAAATATGAAATCTTCTGAAATTTCCTTCGAATCAGACTTTAAAGTCCCTAGAGTTGATAAGATTCTTCATGAATGGGATAATATCATCACGCTAGAGATAGGAGATGGACCAGCAAGAAGAACTCCAGAATATCAGGCATGGCTTCGAGAAGATCGCAATAGCATAAGCCCAGAAGGTGAACAGGGCTTTGAGGATATTAGGACAACGATTTGGATACGACACTGTCATCTTGGAACCAAAATAGTTACACCAGAAATGTGGGCTCAAATGGTGAATATAATACAGATTCTGGATAATGCGAGAACAGGATCTAACAGTGTTGGAGCATCATCTTCATCCACTTCACCATTCTGATTAAGAGCAAGAATTAGGCTAAGTCTTTGTTTCCATTTTTTGTCATCTTTCCATGTATTTTGTTGATTATTGTACCCTTTTATTGTTGTTTAATGAAAATTGGATTTTTTTTTTGTCTTCCAAACTCAAATTATCTCAAGTTAATGGCTTGGATCAACCTATCATAAATCTCGTTATTTGGCATTTAGGCCCACCTTTGGCATAAAAGAGGTCCCGTGCATATTAGGTCACATTTGTACCATTAATTTCTCTTCTTACTATGTAATTTATTTGCTATGTGGTATATGTTCCCTTATTTGCCAACATTATTTGCCTAATTGTTTATTCGATTTATACTAATATATTTCTTTTCTTTTTGTTTAACAGAGGTTTCTTTTTCCTTTCTAATTTATTTCCCCAAAGGTTGATTCGTGTTGACTGCGAACTGGCGGATCATCCATACTTCACTAGATCAAAAGGTCGATCACCCGCCGACATGACTGGTTCAAGTGCATCTGATCAAGATGGTTTAGGACTTGTCACTATCCCAAGAGATGAACCTGAGGCTTCAGAAGGAAGGGATCCTATTTCTTATAATGAACATATTGCTAACCTGATGCAACAAATGGCCAATATGCAAAGAGAGATCGATCGACTTCGAAACCTTACCAATTTGTCCATTAGCCTAAATACACCACTTCCCGAACATGGGGCAGATGCAACTATTCCACCGGTTGACTCTCCCTCGCCTCAAGACTTCCTTCCAAATCCTTCCCCTTTCAAAACCAATATGACTGCTCCTAAACAACCCGTCAACCAACCACAAGTCAATTTCGCAAACATCAACTCACAACAAACCAATCCACTACCTTTCACTACCCCTTATGTTTCCCAAACTCCAGTCCTCCAAACTACACTTACCCAAGCTCCACTCACTGAAACTAACCCACTTACCCAAAAAGCCCCACTCACCCAAACCAACCCGCTCATCCAAAAATACCAAACGATCCAACATATACCTGTGACACATACTACAACTCCTAACATGCAATATATGCCACAAGTATACGTAACAGAAGCTCAACCTTTCGTTACTCCAATACCAACCATGCCAGAAGTCGATCCATATGAGGAGATGGAGAGGAAGGCCAGATCAAAAACAGATGAAAGTGTAGCTAGGGAGATTCATGATTTGAAGAAAGCGTTCAAAAGTATCCAACTTCACAAGGAGTGCGAAGGGTTTGAGTATGAGGATTTATGTGTTCATCCTGATGTCGAGTTGCCTGTAGGATATAAAGTACCAAAATTTGATGTGTTTGATGGGAAGGGAAATCCACGAGCTCATTTAAGATCGTATTGTGACAAGCTAGTTGGAGTGGGGAAAGATGAGGCCATTAGAATGAAATTATTCATAAGGAGTTTGACAGGAGAAGCATTGGATTGGTATACAAGTCAAGATCCGAAGAAATGGCATAGTTGGAGTATCATGGCACAGGATTTCATGGATAGGTTCAAGTTCAACACTGAGGCCATACCAGATAGATTCTATTTGATGAAATTAGAAAAAAAGTCGACGGAGTCTTTTAGAGAATATGCCATGAGATGGAGAGCAGATGCTGCAAAGGTTCAACCTCCGATGACAGAAAGTGAGATGACCTCCCTTTTTATACAATCTCAAAAAGATGCAACGTATTATGAAAAGATGATAAGCGTGGTAGGACAAAAGTTCTTTGAAGTTGTAAGGATGGGAGAATTCATTGAAGAAGGTATTAAAACTGGGAGGATCACTAATTTGGCAGCCTTACAAGCAACAAGTAAAGCAATTCAATCAGATTCAATTGGAGGAGCCTTTAAGAAGAAGAAGGACGGAGTGTCCGCTGTCATGACCATCCAGGAACGTAGGCCAAACCAAATGTTAACATACCAAAACCCTTTACCCCAACCTTCATACCATAGTCAGTATACCCAAGTCCCTCAACCATATTACCAGCCTTCTGTCGCCCCTTATCCAGTTTACACTACTCAGCCAATATATTATCCATCCAGAGCGCCCACTTATCCAAATCCCTCACAATACCGACCTACATACCCACCTCAATCCCATTATCAAACACAAATTCGCCCATCAAATCCACCAAGGCCCTGCCCAAACTTTGAAACAAGACCACCCAAAACCTATACACCTTTAGCCGAACCTTTATCCCAACTATATGAAAGGTTGAGAACCGCAGGGATACTCCAACCAATCCAAGCACGAATTCCCAACCCCCTTCCCGGATGGTATGATGACACTAAGCATTGCGTCTATCACTCTGGAGCTGCTGGACATGACACCGAGAACTGTCTTACTCTCAAGGACAAGATTGAGGCATTAATCAAAGAAGGAGTTATTCAACTCAGAGGTGCTGCCCCCAATGTAAATAACAATCCTCTTCCAAATCATGAGAATGTGAACATGATCACCATTGATGAAGAATGCAATTTGGAAGGGACTATTTTGCCAATCAAAGAAGAGAAGAATGTTATGGCATCTGCCTTTATTGCTCCCATTATCACAATCCAGGCGCGAGCGCCATTTGAAGTGGAAGTTTTGGTTCCTAAACCTAAGATTACGGTTTTGGTTGCTCAATCAACTCATTTTGATACTAAAGCAGTTCCCTGGAGTTACTCAACTGGCACAAAGGACAAAGGGAAAGGAAAGGTAGTTGTAGAAGTTGCTGCTGCCGGAATGACAAGATCGGGGCGATGTTATGCCCCTGAAGGTGTTGCACGAATCGTACCGAATAAGGAAGTTAACCAAAAGAAAGTTGTGACAGAAGCTGAAATAGAAGATTTTTGGAGGAAAATGCCAACAAAAGAATATTCTGTTGTTGAACAGTTGAAGAAGACTCCCGCCCAAATTTCCTTGATGTCATTATTGATGAGTTCTGAAACTCACAGGAGCGCTTTGGTGAAAGTTCTAAGTGAAGCTTATGTTCCGGCCAATATCACAAGTGAGAATCTTTCAGCCATGGTAGGGCAGGTTTTGGAAGCAAACAAAGTCTGTTTTCACGAAGAGGAATTACCATCTGAAGGTTTGGGACATAACAAAGCATTGAACATCACTGTCAGGTGTAGGGACAAGTTTGTTTCTAGAGTTCTGATTGACAATGGTTCAGCTGTTAACATATGTCCTTTCAATACCCTTCGAGCTTTGGGAATTAATATCGGGAAAATTCGTGAAAGCCATGTGAGGGTTAGAGGTTTTGATGGAACACAAAGGGGAGTCATTGGCGAAATTGATTTGCCACTGCAAATTGGACCCGAGGAGTTCGTGGTAGAATTCCAAGTATTGGACATACCTGCTAGTTACAATTTATTGCTTGGGAGGCCTTGGATCCATATGGCTGGTGTGGTCCCTTCTACCCTGCACCAAAATTTGAAATTTGTTTAGAACCACCACGAGATTATTGTTCATGGAGAAGGTAGTAATTCCATGTATCCTGAGAATTCAATCCCTGTTGTTGAAAGTATGGAAGAACTGGATGGGTCTGTGTTCCATACTAAAGAGATTATGTGTGTTCATCAAACCGAAAGGGTAAAGTTACCACGTGTGCTTGTGATGGTGGCTTGGGAAATGTTGAAGAATGGTTTCATGCCTGGTCGAGGTCTTGGAGTGAACTTAGGTGGAATAGTGGAACCAATTCAATTGTCGGGCCAGAAATACACCTTTGGTTTGGGATACAAGCCTACTCCTGAAGAAGTCTCATTGGCCGATCTCAAAAGGAAAAGTGACATTTCATTGCCCCATCCCATTCCGCACTTGAATCAGTCATTTTCCAAGGCATATATTATAAAGGAATCAGAGGAAGACGCTGAAAACACCCTCGTGGAAGGACTCAAAAACTTATTTATAGAAGAAGCGAAATGCAACATGATCTTGGAGGATTGTACCGAGATTCCGACCATATGGGATGTGGAGCCTGGAGATGCTTTGAACAATTGGACTTATAACCCATCCCCGTTTCCTCGAAAATCTTGGTAGATGTTTGTACTAGAATTAATGAAATAACATGATTCAAAATTGAGGCCTGAATCATGTTTAAGAATCTTTAAATGTTTTGCCTCCACTTTTGAAATCTTAAATGCCACATCTAAGCCATATTTTCTGCTTTAAAATTCAAAATTTTTTACTTAATTATAAATTTATTTTTTACTCCCTTTCAGCGAGCAAATTAATGAATCTGCCAATACCGAGAATGTGACATGTAATGAAATGAGCAAACAAATCTCAAATACTGAGCAATCTTTTGCGGAATATGAAGAAGAGGTGCAACCTGAAGAGTTGACTGAAGATTTTGAACATTTTGAGAATAAAATAAAGCCAAATTTGAATGAAACTGAGACGGTAAATTTGGGAGATTCAGAACTAATGAAAGAAACAAGAATTAGCATCCATTTGACTCCGTCTCAAAGAAAGGAACTTATTGATCTTTTGGGACAATAGATGGATGTATTTGCATGGTCTTATGATGATATGCCGGGTCTAAGCACAAACATTGTTTCACATAAGTTGCCAACTGATCCATCTTGTCCCCCAGTCAAGCAAATGCCAAGGAAGATCAAGCCTGATCTGAGTTTAAAAGTTAAGGAAGAAGTTTCTAAGCAAATCGACGCCAACGTCATCCGAGTCACAAAGTATCCTACATGGTTAGCTAATATAGTGCCAGTGCCAAAGAAAGATGGAAAAATCAGAGTATGTGTAGACTATCGAGACCTCAACAAGGCCAGTCCGAAAGATGATTTTCCACTTCCAAACATTCACATACTTATTGATAATTGTGCAAAGCATGAGTTGCAGTCATTTGTTGATTGCTTTGCAGGCTACCATCAGATTCTAATGGATGAAGAAGACGCTGATAAAACGGCATTCATCACACCTTGGGGAGTGTATTGTTATCGAGTAATGCCTTTCGGACTCAAAAATGCAGGAGCAACATACATGAGAGCTATGACTACCATTTTTCATGACATGATCCATAAGGAGATTGAAGTCTATGTAGATGATGTCATTATCAAGTCACAAAAGAGCTCCAATCACCTCACAGATTTGAAGAAGTTCTTTGATAGGTTGAGGCGGTATAATCTGAAATTAAATCCTGCAAAGTGTGCATTTGGTGTCCCTGCTGGAAAGTTGTTGGGTTTCATTGTTAGTAGGAAGGGCATAGAATTGGATCCTTCAAAAATAAAGGCTATTCAAGACTTGCCCCCCCCCCAAAGAGTCGAAAGGATGTAATGAGTTTTCTTGGTCGACTAAATTACATTAGTCGATTCATTGCACAGTCGACTATAATTTGTGAGCCAATCTTCAAGTTGTTGAGGAAAGATGCTGCCATTAAATGGACTGAAGATTGTCAACAAGCTTTTGACAGAATCAAGGAATACTTGTCTAGTCCGCCCGTCTTGGTGCCTCCAAAACCGGGGAGACCATTGCTACTATATATGTCAGTATCGGACAATGCATTTGGATGTGTGTTAGGACAACATGATGAAACTGGGAGGAAAGAACAGGCTATATACTACTTGAGCAAGAAATTCACGCCTTATGAAGCCCGATATACTTTATTGGAACGCACTTGTTGTGCCTTGACTTGGGTTGCACAAAAGTTAAGACATTACTTATGCGCGTATACCACTTTTCTCATCTCAAGGATGGATCCACTCAAATACATATTTCAGAAGCCTATGCCAACGGGGAAGTTGGCAAAATGGCAAATTTTACTAAGTGAATTCGATATTATTTATGTCACTCAGAAGGCCATCAAGGGACAGGCGCTTGCTGATCATCTTGCTGAAAACCCTGTGGATGAAGAGTACGAACCTCTTAAAACTTATTTCCCTGATGAAGAGGTGTTATTTATTGGAGAGGATATTTTAGAAGAATATCATGGGTGGAGAATGTTCTTTGATGGTGCTGCAAATTCTAAAGGAGTCGGTGCTGGGGCAGTGCTTGTCTCAGAATCAGGTCAACATTATCCAGTCTCAGCGAAATTCAAGTTTCTATGCACTAACAATATGGCGGAGTATGAAGCTTGTATTCTTGGACTTAGAATGGCTGTTGATATGAATATACAAGAATTGTTGGTTATAGGTGACTCAGACTTATTGATTCACCAGGTACAAGGCGAATGGAGCACCAAGAATGTGAAGATACTCCCCTATTTGCAATGTGTGAAGGAGATATGCAAGAAATTTATCAAGATAGAGTTCAGGCATATTCCTAGAGCTCAAAATGAATTCGCAGATGCCTTGGCAACCATGTCTTTTATGATTCAACATCCAGACAAGAATTACATAGATCCAATCAAAATCAATGTGCAGGATCAACCGGCCTATTGTTTCCATGTGGATGAAGAAATGGATGGAGAACCATGGTACTATGATATTGTGAGGTATCTCAAAGAAGGAGATTATCCAGAAGGTATAAGCAATATTCAAAAGAGAACACTGCGGAGGCTTGCAAATCACTTTTTCTTAAGTGGAGAAATCCTTTATAGGAGGACTCCAGATTTAGGTTTATTAAGGTGTGTTGACTCCCAAGAGGCGAGCAAGTTGATTGAAGAAATACATGGGGGTACTTGCGGGCCACACATGAATGGTTTTACTTTGGCAAAGAAGATTGTGCGGGCCGGATATTTCTGGATGACTATGGAAACAGACTGCATTCGCTTTGTGAGGAAATGTCATCAATGTCAGATTCATGGTGATTTGATTCGAGTTCCACCGAATGAACTCAATGTGACGAGTTCTCCTTGGCCGTTCGTAGCCTGGGGCATGGATGTCATCGGTCCTATTGAGCCAGCCGCATCAAATGGACACAGGTTCATTTTGGTAGCTATCGATTACTTCACAAAATGGGTAGAAGCATCCTCACATAAGTCTGTGACAAAAAAGGTGGTGACAGATTTCGTTCGCAATAACATAGTTTGTAGATTTGGCATCCCCCATTCGATTATAACAGATAATGGAGCTAACCTCAATAGCGGTTTGATACATGAGATATGTGATAAGTTCAAAATCATTCACCGTAATTCTACTCCTTATCGACCACAGATGAATGGAGCAGTTGAGGCTGCCAACAAGAATATCAAAAGAATATTGCGAAAGATGATTGATAATTATAAGCATTGGCATGAAAATTTACCGTTTGCCCTCCTTGGCTATCGCACCACGATTAGGACTTCGACTGGGGCAACACCTTATCTTTTGGTTTATGGAACAGAAGCAGTATTACCAATGGAAGTTGAGATACCATCCCTGAGGATAATCCAAGAAGCTGAATTGAGTGATGCCAAATGGATACAAAGCCGATATGAACAATTGATGCTCATTGATGAAAAGAGAATGAATGCAGTTTGTCACGGACAACTTTATCAACATAGGATGGCCAAAGCTTTCAATAAAAAGGTAAGACTCAGACAGTTCAAGCCGGGACAATTGGTGTTAAAACGGATATTCCCGCACCAAGAAGAAGCTAAGGGGAAGTTTGCGCCTAATTGGCATGGGCCTTATGTGGTTCACAGAGTGTTGACTGGAGGAGCGGTGATTCTAGCAGAAATGGACGGAAAGACATGGCCGAAAGCCATCAATTCAGATGCGATTAAGAAATACTATGTCTAGGAGCCTTTATATTGTTTTTATGTAATATTTTATGTAATATTGAAGAACTACGTTCCGCCCTGATTCCCTTGGCGGGATACGTAGGAAACCCATATCGGGTCTGGTCACTTAGGAAAAATTATAAAGAAGATCCCATTGTTATGTACTATGAACTACGCCTGGCCTGATTCCCTTAGTGGGATACGTAGGCGGCCTGTATCGGCTTCGGTCACATTATGAGAAAATTTTCATTTCCCTCCTTCTTATTATTATTTCGTATATGATAATTACGCATAGTCTAGTTCATGTTGGATACCTAGGCAACCAGTAAAGGACTCGGCCCCTTTGTTTCAATTCTCAAGGAATGTATTCACGAATTACGTATGGTTCGGTCTTTTCGTTATCATGATGAAATATCATTATCTCCCTTTACCAAAACTGGGACAGTTTTGCGGGCAACATTAGAAGAAGACGTCAAGAAAATTGAAGAGTATGTGGGAAATAGAATAATCAGGTTGAAGAAAGAAAAGGACGTTTGCTTCGTTTCACGACATGTCGCAATCTAAAATTTTGCAGAAATCCTTTACTATTATATATATATATAATTTATCTTATTACTTTTAATATGGACCTTTACACCAAATATTTTCCTGTTATTTATTAGCCAAGATTTAGAATAGACGGGGATTGCAAGTACAACTAAGTTGAAGAAAGAAGGAGTATGAAGAACCAAGGCTTCAAAGTCAATGCGAATCAACCTCCCCCCAAAACTCATAATTTTTCTTTGAATGCAGGCTTGCCAGAATTATCGGCCAATAAAGAGGTCAACATATTTACAGCCTCGGAAGGATCATATGTTGAATGGTTTGAATTACTTATAAATTTATGTTTTAAATCAAGCTTCTCGAAAATTCCAAATATCTTGATTTCATAAATATTTTCAGTTGTACTACCTATGATATTAAATGCCCCGCATAAATATTCTCAAATGCACTCCACGAATACTTTCAAATAATTTTAAGTGCAATACGCCATACAAATGCTTTCAGATATCTTCGAATACATCGCACAGATGTCTTGAAATCTTTTCAAATGCACTGCATAAATGCTTTTAATTATTATCAAATGCACTGCACAAATGCTTTCAATTATTATCAAATGCACTACACAAATACTTTCAATTATTATCAAATGCACTACACAAATACTTTCAAATATTATCAAATGCACTGCACAAATGCTTTCAGATATTATCAAATGCACTGCACAAATGCTTTCAATTATTATCAAAAAGCACTGCACAAATGCTTTCAAATATTATCAAATGCACTGCACAAATGCTTTCAAATATTATCAAATGCACTGCACAAATGCTTTCAAACATTATCAAATGCACTGCACTAATGCTTTCCAGTATATTCAAATGCACTGCACAAATGCTTACAATTCATTCAAATGCACTGCACAAATGCTTTCGATATATTCAAATATTTTATTGCGCTCCACATGGCTTTCAATTGCTTTCTACTGCTTTGCACAAATGCTTTAAATATAATTGTATAAAACGCTTGCAAAGTTGCAATATTTGCAAAGACGTCATTTTCATTAATCATTGACTTGAGAAGTTGCAATCTTCATAAATTATTTGGGTTAAAGCCTCATTTCATTAATCATTGCTGAAAGGCACCATTCTCATGAATCATCGGCTAACCCTATTTTCATAAGCTTTATTTAATCATTACGGTTCGCAAGACCGCATTATATATACTCGCACCCTAGAGGTGTCATTCTCATAAGCTTATTGCACATTGCTTCATATTTAATATTTACTAATTGTCTTATCAAGTTTAAGTTTTGCAGAAATCGCAGCATAACGTGGAATTGTTTCTAAGCAGTGAACGGGGATGTTTGTTGGAAAGTCAAACTCACCAACAATGGTCATGAATCTACTCTCGAACGCTACTCAACCTACTTCCATAATTCAGGTTTTAAAATCCAGTCTCGCCATTATTCGTTATTGGGACGATTTCTTTGGGGTTAGGCTTTACTTCGTTCTTCTCAATATTCTCGCCCCTTGTCGAGTCCAGGTTTTTAATTCCACTTTTATCTCTTTATATTGTCAATACGCTCCCTTTTGCTTCACTTCATTTTTAAATAACTCTTCACTTGTTCAAATCTTATTCTTCTCTGCGGCCACCTCTGTCAATATTTTCTCATTCACTAATACTGACACGATTTTATAAATGATGGTGCTTACAATTCGCTCCACCTTATTCTGGCATAACTTCAAAGCTGCACTTGGCTTGAATCCCAAAAGATTCGAGACTTGTTGGTAACTCAAAAGGAAAATTCATCCACAATTTTGTTTTTTTTCCACAACATTGATGGCCGGGACAAAATTGGCTATTATGTCAACTTCTTTGCCCAAAAACTCTTTCATCGTCTTCGGTCAAAGAGGGACAGCTGTTGACACCCAATTTTTACCCTCAACAACATAATTTTTACAAAAAAATAATAATAATAATAATAATAATACAATAATAATAAAATATATATATATAATTAAATAATAATAATAATAAAACGAACTATACATATATGGTATCATCGTTTTAAATTAATTTCTCTCTATATATATATGGCTATATATATATTTATAAAAAATAATTCTTGAATATAATATATTTTATTATTTATTCAAAAAAAAAAAATTGTCTCAAAAGATTTTTATTTTTAAAATAAATAGCTCTGTTAATTAGTTTGATTTAATTAATAGACTCATATTTCAAGTTAATTTATTTAAACCGAAGTTAATTATTTACTTTATCAAAAATGAGAGGTTTGTTAATTAATTAATGCATACTTATCTTATTTTAATTTTAGACTTCTTCAATTTTAATTAAATTAAAATAATTGGCTTTTATAAAACCATGCATATTTTCAAGTGTATTTTTAATAATTTGTCATCTTCATAACATATGCATTTTTTTTTTTTGTTGTTTGTTATATAGTCATTATCTCTTAGTAATATTTAAATTTGACTTATAAAAAAGAAAATTATTATTTACCATAATTAATTATTTCGTAAATTAATAATTAGTTACAATGAGGTTAATCATTTTACTTTTGTTAAAATTAAGAAGATCGTAAATTAATTCGTCTAATTTGATAACCAATTTCACTAATTAATTTTACGTTTTCATTACTTCTCCTAAATAACAAATAATTAATATTGAATTAACAATTTTTTTTATTATTTTTATTCTTCCATTAATACTACAACACGCAAATAATATATATGACATCTCCTCGTCAAAAAATAAAAAATAAATAAATCAATAAATAAATAATAATAATAATAAATAAAGAAATTAAAAATATTTATATTATAATAATAATAAACATTAAATAATAATAAAATATATAATTGTTTTCTTTTCATCCAAATAATTTTTAAAAAAAATGAATATAATATATATATATATATATATATATATATTAATCCGATTTTTTTTATTATTTTTTTTATTTATCTTTTTAATAAAAATTAAAACATTATTTTAATCCACGCGTGCCCCGCCCATCATTCTTTGTCCATTTTTTAAAAAATAATAAAAAATATATATATATTATAAAATTCATCCGATTTTTTTTTAAAAAAATAAATAAAAAAATTTAATAAAATATATATATTATTATACACATGTTTTGTCCCCTTCCCATATCCCTATAACATTTTTTATTCCACGCTTGTCCCCTGTACATATACCCATATTAATATTATATCTCTTTTATACCCTCTAACCGACACTAGTTCAAAAAAATAAAATAAAAAATCTCCAACCACTTTTCAGAAAATAAAATAAAGAATATATATATATATATATAATAACAATCCTTCCCATACCCCTTTGTCCCTTTTTTTTTTTTTATAAAAATAAATTAAATAATAATATAATATATATATATATATATATATACTTTATCCGAATTAAAATATAATAATAATATAAATAATAATAATATAAAATTCGGCCGCATGCACGCGTGTATTACACCAACATTTCTTGTCCCCCTTTATTTATTTATTTTTATTAAATATATTAAAAAAATAAATAATTCTTCACAAATAAAACTATATATATATATATATATATATTATATTCGTCCGAAATAAATAAAACAAACAAATAATTTTTGTCATAATCTATTTCAAAAAAAATATATATAATAATACTCATTCCGCATTATTTTAATATTCCGCCCATTTCGTATTAATTAATTATTATTTTTTTCCGCCGATCCGTATTATTTTAATAATCCGTCCATTCCACATTATTTAAATATTTCGCCCATTTCGTATTAATTATTATTTTTCCGTCGTTCCGCATTATTTTATATTTTCGCCCACTCCGCATTATTTTAATCATCCGTTATTATTTTTATTTTTATTTAATTTCTATCTCCCTATAAATAGAGGGATTAGAGAAAAAAACGAGGACAGACGGAATAGGGAAGAATTTTCGAATTTTCTCTCAATTTGAACTCGATTTTACTCGAAAAACAAGGGTATATTCGTGACCAAAGCATTTCCGTTCACTGCCCAGCAACAGCAAAAATGGAGTCTTGATCTGAGACTCGATATAATCTTCCTACCCTCACATGGAGTCGATATCCTAGATCTTTTAAAAAATAGCAAACGAATAAGATCGCCATATTCAGTGTCAATCCGGGCTGTTTATATTTTTAGCATTTATTATTATTGTTATTATTATTCTTAAAGTGTCTGTTTATTTGATGTCGTTATTATTGTTATTTTAATTATTATTGCTATTATTAGTAGTAGTTTATTTTATTTTCTGTTATTACTATTATTATTATTATTTTCGCTGTCAATATTATTAATAGAAGTAGTAGTAATGTTTATTTTTCTGTTAGTATTACTATTATTATTATTATTATTATTATTATTATTATTATTATTATTATTATTATTATTATTTTCGTTATTCATATTAATATTATTATTTTCATTATTAATATTATTAAGAGAAGCAGTGGAATGTTTATTTTTCTGTTAGTATTACTATTATTATTATTAATATTATTATTGTTATTGTTATTATTATTTTCGTTATTATTATTATTATTAGTAGTAGTATATATTTTTATTATTACCGTTTTTATTATTATTATTAGTAGTAGTATTTTATTTACTGTTAGCATTATTATTATTATTATTATTAGTTTATTAATATTTTCGTAATTATTATTATCATTATTAGTAGTACATTTGTTTACTGCTATTATTATTAATGTTACCATTATTATTATTATGTTATTATATGTATTATTATTTTCGTTGTTAATATTATTAGTAGTACTATTATTATTATTATTATTATCATTTTCGTTATTATTATTATTATTATTTGCATTATTATTATTATCATTTCGTCATTATTATTAATAGCTATTTTTTTACTATTATTATTACTTCGTTAATATTACTATCATCATTTCATTACTATTATTATTATTATTATTATTTTCGTCATTATTATTATTAATAGTAACAATGTTTGTTTTTTTATTCACTATTATTACTATCATTGTTAGTATTTTTGTTATTATTATTGTTATTACTATTATCATTACTAGTATAGTTATCATTATTAATATCATCATCATTATCATTATTATTATTATCATTATTTATTGTTATTATCATTATTTATTGTTATTATCATTATTATTATTATCATTATTATATTTATCGATATTTTATTTATGATTATTATTATTATTATTATTATTATTATACTATTGTTATTATTTTATTATTATTATATGTTATTGTTATTTGTTATTAACGTTATTATTTATTATGCTTATTGTTATTATTCTTATTCTTATTATTATTATTGCTATTGTTATTATTATCTATTTATTATTATTCGTATTATTGCTATTATATTTACCGTTATCATATTATTATTATTATTATTATTATTGCTATTATTATTATTGTTGTTGTTATCACTATTTATCATCATTATTATTATTATTATTATTATTTACTTATTATTATTATTATTATTATTGCTATTATTATTATCATTATTATACTAGTATAGTTTATTTACTATTATTATTATTACTATTATTGTTGTTGTTGTTGTTGTTATGAGTTGTAGTTGTATTTTATTTTACTGTTAGTATTATTATTATTATTATTACTATTATCATTAGTATTAGTAGTATTTCTATCTACTATTATTATTATTATTATTATTATTATTTTCTTCATCATTATTAGTAGTACTAATAGTAGTAGTAGTATTTTCATTTACTGTTATTATTATTATTATCGTTACTATTATTATTCGTAGTATTTTATTTTACTATTATTATTATTAATATTATTATCGTTATCTTTATTAGTATTATTAATATTAAATTCGTTATCATTATCATCATTAGTATTTTTATTATTATTATTATTATTATCGTTATTAGTATTATTTAGTGTTGCTATCATTATTATTATTATTATTTACTGCCGTTATTAATATTATTATTTCTATTATTATTATTATTATTATTATTATTTTTGTCGTTGTGTTCTCACTAATACAATAGCTAACATTATATGGATATTTAGATTTGTGAAAACTTTAATTAAAATGGTTCATCATAATAAAAAAAATCAATATTTTTCTTTAAGGCTTAGTTATTAAAATATATATATATATATCGCATTTAAACACTCACTTAGTTACTAAGCTTTGTTTTCAAAACTTTTTGAGCAACCTTTTTATAATTTTAATCATTTAACCTAAGTTTGGCCGGTAATCGTTTTTTAACGAATCTTGAAGGATGCCTAACCCCTTCCCTTTAGGATAACTAGAACCCTTATCTAGAATCTCATAAGCTAAGTAGACCACTAATCGGAGATCATTTTTTAGCATTGAATAAGTTAATTATTTAGGTATCCTAATTTACCTTAAAAATAATTAGGTGGCGACTCCTTAAAATTAAATAATTTAGGAATCATCAATATGTTGTACACCGTTTGACCTCGAGTTAAAATGGGGTATTACAACGCTTATTATTCGAAGGTGCTGAGAAGGTAAATACAGTTAGGGGTGTGAACATGTATAACGAGCCAAAGACAGATTCTGGAAATCAAGGTCGGAACTTTCAAAAGGATAACTATTATGAAAAATTTGGTAACCATGATCAAGAAAACTAGAAAAGAAAATACACCTTCAATAATGAACGCAACAATGTGTATGTGTCTCCTAGGAACAGAGATCGAGCTGCGACTGGTTCTAAAAACTTGAAGATGGAAGACATGTTGGCAAAGGTTCTGCAAAAGGTAGAGTTATGTTATATGATAACACTCAATTACACCTCTCAAAAGAGATATATACAATTATTAATAGTATATTTTACCCAACTAAGAGTCGGGGTCGAACCCACAGGGAATAGGTTGAAACAATTCTATTAGCTATCATAATTCAGTTGTAGTCTCTACTTCTCAAAAATAAACATACATAAAGTAAAAGTGGAAGGTTTTGGTTTTAGTTTTAGAATAAATAACAATACAAAGACAAGTAAACAAGATTAAAGTTGTAACAATATGAAGACTAGAATAGGGTTATGATCCCCATGACATATGACTTAATAGACGACTCGTATTCATGATATCATTTAATGTATTGCATGCAAAATCTAGCAAGTTAGGTAATATCTAATTCATCTCCCGTCTTTCTTAGACGTATCTCATTTATCTCCTCTCGGTCTCAGAATGTATACTATCCTAACCCTTGCCCTGGATTTCAGAGTACTAGCTCCTTCCGGTCTCAAGTAACTTAGATGAAGTTTATCCCTTCTTTCAAAGCCAGAC
This sequence comes from Solanum dulcamara, assembly GCF_947179165.1. NCBI lineage: Eukaryota > Viridiplantae > Streptophyta > Magnoliopsida > Solanales > Solanaceae > Solanum > Solanum dulcamara. The sequence continues at coordinate 13,527,435 of NC_077237.1, read as the reverse complement.
TCTTCGAATTACTGTTATGATAGTGTTTTCCTAATCACTACCTCCCTCCCAGGCAAGTAATGAATACAGGCAAGTTCTTAATGCGTGCACTCACTAAGAAAGACTTTTGAATAAAGAATTCGCAATACATGAAAAAATAAATAACGAATATCAATACTATGTTTGCCTATTCTAGTTAAGTCGTCATGATTTCCACAACCCTAGTTATGGGATTAGCCTTGCATGATTATAATGAATAACTCAATAAACAATGAATGAAACATGTATTAGAAGGATTACAAATAATAATGAACCAAACTCACAATTGATGAATAAGATTTAGAATCAAATCACTAAAACTAGAACTCAAAGAATCTAGGTTGTGTGCTCTTCTTCCAAATCTGTCCAGTTACGTGTGGATGATGAAGCAATGGAGTTTTGGTAGTTTAATGAAGACTCTAAATAGTAGGAAAAGTGTATGAAAAGTGCATGTCAAGCTCTCCTAAAACATAGAACAAAATAGGGTATTTATAGAATTGAAATCTAATCCTAAACAAACTAGGAAACCAAAGTCTTGTTGGGCTTGGATTGCTCTGGACGGGAACCACCATATCCAGTGGTGAGCACCATGCTCATGGAGGTCTTCCTTGGTCATTACCTTGTCCTTTTTTGGTAGGACACCCCACCATGGAACTTACCATGGCCAGTGGTAAGCACTACGGCTCGTGGTAAGGTCCGTGGAGTTTGCCTTGGCCATTTTGATGGCTTTTGCTTGGTGGATGCCTTCTTCATGGATGGAGGGATTACTTTCATGGCTAGTGGTGTGCACTACGGCCCTTGAAGGGTCTCGTGGTATGCATACTTGGTCCAAACATGTAGCTTTCACCTCCAAGTGTCCAGTGCAAGATACGTCAAGGCCTGGTGAAGTTAGTTGTTGTCAATCCTTGCCAAGCTCAAGTAAATTTAGCACTTCTTGCATAATTTGTTTTCCTTGTGATCTCTCCTCAAAACTAAGCTTCCAACTTACTCCAATATCAATCGAATCCCCATATAAGCAAGCCAAAGTTCATCAACCCAAGCGTACTTCAATTCCCTGAAAATTGACCAAAAACACATATCAAAATAACAAAATGTATTTGAGGACTTATAATAATACCATGTTCTGAGCTTCGTAAGTGTCGTATTTTGGCGATATATCATTATACCCTAAAGTGTTTTAAGCTAAGACCTGAGCCATTCTTCTTATGTGTATAAGCCTGACTCTGATGACTTCTAATTATATATATGTTTTAGGATCAATTCCTAAGTATTCGTGGTGTATTAGAGGTGAATTAGGTCATAAGGAACCTCTACTACTAAGTCGTGTTCAAAGATCCTTTACCGATTAAGTTTTCTTATAAGATCTTATAAGGGTCAACTTCAAACGACCATATTTGTCAAAATATTAACATTTAGATGGTCCATGACGTATCAAATTAAAGTTCATTGAGTCCTTTTTCCAACACCACTAAGTTTGTCTTATTTCTAGTTCAGAGTAAAAGGTTATGGCCGTTTTGCCAGAGACTATTGCTGTAGTAATTTGGGGCCTGGGGTGGCGCGCCACTAGTGCTCTCGAAACTAACTTCAATACTTTGGACCCTGATGTAGCAGGCCAGCAGTGCACCCGAGCTTATTTTTCAGATTGTTTTTAATGAATGGCATTCCATACTTTTCCTCACCTTTTCCAAACTTAACCCAAGCCATTTTGGGTCTAAAGTTCGTCACTTATCAATATCCTAAGGGTATGTTCTCTAATTTAACACTTAGAACATTTAGATAAGAGAATTGAAGAGAAAAAAAAAGCCAGGGTTCAAGGTTTTCAAGCCAATCTTTCAAGCCTCGATTATTCATTTTAATTTTCAGGTATGTAAGGCTAAACTAAAGCAAGGACCTTGTTCTTCCATCTGCCCCATGATTGTGGTAGGTTGATTTGTGAATGCATTAAGTCCCAATTGTTGTGTTTCTTGAGAATTTCCTTAAATTTAACATATTTTACATAATATTGCGTAATTGATGTTTTTCACAAATTTGTTTCTTGAAAAAATGATTTAAACTACTTATTTCATAAACCCTAATAGTATTTTAACTAATATCTGATATATATGTCTAAGGATTTAGTATAGAGCTTTGAACTTGTGAATGCATAATTGTGATTGGGATGTGAGCTGATAGTCTTGATGAACTTGATAGTTCTTTCCATCTTCATAATTGAACCCAATTGAATGGTCTCAACTAAATATTGCCATAAATGATTGTCCCAACTACTCTTAAATGATTGGGAATGATTGGATGATTGTTTGGTTGAAAGGATTGATTGGATATAACTGATGAACTAATAAGAGTCCATATGAGACTTATTGATTGGTTTAATTGGGATTGATTGTATTGTGAGAATTGATTCTTGGGAGGAGTATCGAGCACTGAATTGAGTAAGAGTAAGTAATAACTAGAGCTTAATAACTATGCCACCAAATGTAGGAGATGATTGAAGTCAGATATTTCCTATTTTATTGTCCTGACAAGATAAGACTTGATTGATTGTTGGATCCATGATTGGTTGATTCGTCCTTTACCTTGACAAAGTATTGGACGGCTGTGGCAATAAGAACGAGCTTATTGTAGGATCACTAGCTCATAAGTGATTGTTGTCGGATAAAAAAAACTCTCATATAGGTCTTAATAGTACTCTGATTAGATTGGATTGCATATGATTGGTCTTTGTCTATACCTTTCTCTTGATTTAGACTTGTGACATCATAATTGAGTTTCTCATCTTTTTGATTTGAGATGTCTGAATCGATATTAATCTACTTTGATGCATGTTTCATTTGGCCGTATTATATACTCGTACATTCCATGTACTGACGTCTACTTGGACCTGTATCGTTTAATGATGCATAGACATATTATAGAGATCATCAACAGGCGCACCATTGAGGATCTGTTCATATTCTACCTAATTGGTGAGTTCTCTCTACTTTCAGAAGATACCATTCTTTTGTCATCTAACTTTAGAGTTTAGACTTGTTCTTTTATTTTAGTTAAGGTAGCCATGGACCTGTCATTGACACCACTTAAACAGTTGATATGAGCTTCATATACTAGATTTTTGATGTGTTGATTGGATATTATCTTTTGGCTAGTTTCATTCATACAAGTCTCACTAATTGGATTAGATGGATTGTTGGCCTTTGGAATTATTCTACAAGTTATATATTTGGATATTATGTTGAGTCACTTTCTTGATGAGTTAAGTCTTCTGCTGATAGAGTGTGGATTAAGTGAATGTGTGAACAAGCAGAATAGTCTTCTAGTACCGGCCACGCCGAGGGTACCCTATCAGGGTGTGATAAGTCAGCTGGTGTAGGTGTCAAAGATTTAAAGGGAGATATGTCCAACATGGGTCAGTCGGTAGATTCACACTCCACTGCTATCAAACAGTTAGAGCACCAGATGGGCCAGTTATCTGTATCACTGAATCAAAGGAAGAATGTCACACTTCCTAGTGATGTTGTACTAAAACCGAAGAAAGAAAGGAAATGTATGGTAATGGCAACTAGAAGTGGTAAGATGATTCAAGGACCATCACCTACAGGTATTGAGCAGGATAAAGATATTGTATCCAATATCGATGAGCAGCAAAGGAGTGGGTCACATGATGCAATTCTTGTTGATGATGACGATGATGTTGATGAGATAGTGGTAGAGCCAAAGATGACAAAGAAGGCAAAAGGTAAACAACCATTCGAAGCAGCGGTAGCACAACCATTTCCACCAATTCTCAAACTGCCTTCTCCATTCCCACATAGATTGAAAAAGAAGGCTGAGATGGGAAGTTCTTGAAATTCATCGCCATGTTGAAATAGCTGTCCGTGAACATTCTATTTGGTAAAGGCATTGGAGAAAATGTCAGGTTATGCAAAGTTCATGAAATGCCTGGTTACTAAGAAGAGGACTGTTACCTTCGAGTTCGCTGACAACCTACACCATTATAGTGCTATTGCTATAAGGTCGTTGGTTGAAAAGAAGGAGGACTCAGGAGCATTCACTATCCCATGCACTATTGATGTATTTAATTTTGTCAGGGATCTATGCGTCGTAGGAGCTAGTATGAACTTGATGCCACTTGCGATCTACAGATAGTTGGGCTTGGGAGCCCCCAAACTGACTACAATGAGGTTGTTGGTGGTTGACAGATCGGTGAAGAAGCCCATCAGGATCCTATGTGATGTGCTAGTGAGAGTTGACAAATTCATATTCACTACCGATTTTGTCATCCTGGACTGCGAGGTGGACTTTGAAGTCCCCATAATCCTAGAAAGACTATTTTTGGCCACGGGCAGAGCATTGGTTGACACGGAAAGCGGCGAGCTCACCTTCAGGCTTAGTAATGAAGAAGTAAAATTCATTGTTTGTAAAGACATGAAGCAGCCTAGAGACATGTATGTGATGTCCGTGATCGACCTAGCTAAGGAAGCAATTATTGAGGAATCTATTAAGGAGAGGTTCACTGTCGAGACATTGGCTGCCGTGATCATGAACTTTGAGGGTGATTGCTTAGAGGAGTTTGGTGAGATTGTTTTACAATCAGGCAATTGAATTATCAGTGCCATCAAGTCATAAATAATTAAGGGTTGCTATAGGAAAGCTCTAAATGCTAAAAAGATCGTTAAAATAGAAAAAATGACCTGGAGGGTCATTACAACATCCACCACTAAAAGAATCACCTACTAGGGTTCAAAACATGCAATAGTGCTGCTAATGGCTCAGGAGTCACACCTAGTTGGGAGAAAGTTATATAGATACATATGAATAGGTAAAAACCTGGATCAAATAGAGATGAAGCTGACTGTTTGCATAAAAGAACTGTACCTGTGATAACATCATCCGATGCCTCAATCTCTGTCCTCACTAGAGCAATATAGAAATAGCCCTGACAGACTCCCCCTCTAGCATCCTCTCATCCGCCTGACCTGCCTCCCTTGAATCCACCTCAGGCACCATACAGATCACCCCTACAGTCCTGGCCCTGATCCCCGCCTCTAGCTGGAGATGAGCGGGTTGTCTGAGAAGAGGAGGGTCTCGCCCTCCGCCTAGGATAGTCTCTAGACCAGTGTTCTAAGTCACCACAACCATAGTATTCCTAAGAAGATCGAGGAATGACAAGTTGGTGTGAGAGAAAGTTGGCATAACCCGATTACTCGAGCTGTGATAATACCTACCATAACCCACCAGTAGGTAAGCCAACTCATAACCTGAAATAGCTAGTAATGGGTATATGGGTGGAGACTGAGTAACAGAAACAAAGAAATATAGAAATAATACAAGGCAAGCCAAAAATATATACATAAGCAAAATTAATCTCTCCCAGAACTGAAAGTCACTAGTATAGAGCCACTGACAGAGTACAAGTCCTAAAAGTGGACCAAAAATATATACAACCACAAGGAACTTTCTCAAATGCAAAAGATAAGTCACAAAATAATAGAAGGAGATGATAATGATCTATAACGCTGTGTGCTCACCCTCAACTTTGAATCCTGGCTACTAATGGCTTGAATGACGATGGTGATAACAAGTACTTGATCCTGTATCATGAAAACAGGTGGAGTGTAGTATAAGTACCAATAAAAAGGTACCTGCAGGCATCATACGTAGACCAAGTAAGAAAAGTAAATGCAATAGGAAATTCTAGAATAAAAATAGAGACAAAGATCAAGAACAAGAATAGTAAAGGTATGCGCACAAGTGTAGAAGAACAACTAAAATCAAGAACTAAACCCAACTAAGCCCCCATAAGCCCAAAAGGTACATTCATGCACAAGTTAAGGTAAAAACCCGGACGGACCCCTATAAGTACGACAGGTACACAGAAATGCTAAACTAAGAATAAAAAAATTGGTGGAACTAAGATATTTTACAAGTGCCAATAATTATGAGCTCTAAATGGAATGAAGCATAGAGCCCAGACCTCGAACCGCAGATGAGTCTCCTTGCTATAGAATGTCAATAAATCAGACCTTGTAAGGGTTAGCGTAGAGCCCGAACCTCGAACTGAAGATCTTGCATTCCCATAAGTGTTGTGATAATATCAAATGGGATGGATTCTCGATGTTGACTCCATGTAGGAGGATGTATCACCAAATCAAGAAGTACAGAGACCAGACCTCAAACTGCGGATGAATCCTTTTGATAATATCTTACCAAGAATATTCAATTTGAAGTGAGTCTCTCAAAAGTTTCCTTTACCAACCATTATCACGCTAGTCTCTACTAATCTTCGTCTACTCTATCAGAATAAGCCCAACATAGATGAGGGCGTTTTGTAACTGATCAATTTCTCCAAAAGGGCCCAAAAAGATGGACGGAGATGCCTAAGTTGGGAAGTATGGGGATTATGGATAATAAGGCTTCGATTTAAGTTACTGCCTAGCTAAGTCCCATCTTTATTAGATCCAAGTCTGCTACATCAGTCTACAGGGAGTTAAGCCGTCCTATAGGACGCCGAAAAAATAAAACAAGGCCTATCGGCACTGAAATATCGCAAGTCTATTGGAAACACTAGCCTAAGCCTATAACAAGACCAAACATTCTCTAATATGATATACAGGTCAATACAAGAAACCAAAGATGCAAGAAAATTATAACTATTCACATACTCGCCTAACACAAAAATAGTTCAAAATATGAATTTTATCAAGCATTGCCTACTAAATAAGTTCCCCACCCTAATATTAGTGTAAATCCACATACATTCACATATTCGAACTTAATCTAAAAGAAGGAAAGTCGTAGCCTACCTGTAGGCGGATCATGCATGCTCCAAATTACAATGCCGAATCTTTTCCCTTCCGTACGACCTCTGAACGCTGCCACACCAAAAATAAAATTACAACGTCATTATGGTCATTTTGACACTAAATTTTCTAGAAAAAGAGACGGATCAATTTTGAAGTCCAAAACAAAAATATAGGACCCACGTTGGAAATTCTCGAATTGACTGTAAAATAGTACTGAATATTTCTCCAAACTTTTGTTCCAAATGAAACATAATTTGAGGCTCGAAAATCAGCCATGCTGTAAAAATACAATTTAAGCGAAGAAAATACGCTAGGGACAACAACTAAATCATGACTTTTACCTTAAATAGAGCCTCTTCAACAATTTCCAACCAAACCACTGTGTTCTCCCAGAGAATTCCCACAATTTAGCCTTTTGAATCAGTCAATTTGGATCTCTATAGATCAAGATATTCAAATTTGAAAATTAGAAAAAGAATCTGAAAATGGGCTTTCTTATAGGCGAGGCTGCACCCCATTTAGCACCCCAACAGTTTTTTTCCCATTTTCATTGTCTCCGATAGGGTGTTAGAAATTAGTTCAAAATCCTGTGAGTGCAAATAGACTGTGTAACCCATTAAATTTAATATTAAAGACTCAATGCTGCAATCAAAATTTCCATATGACATCATTTCAAAAAAAAAAGGGTCCCTCACCCAAGCGCCATTTAAAGCCAAAATCCACAAGGAGGCTCGGAATAAGACCAGAAGCCTCGAAAACCGCACGAAGGTCATTCTAGATCAAAATTGACATTTCAAAGCTAACCTTTCTCATAAAATTTCAATCCATGCGTGTTTTTCAAGAATATTTACCAAAGTCAACCTTAGGCCAAATTTAAAAGGCTAAAACGCCAAATGACATCAAACGCACACCGAATGACTTGATACTCAAGCCGACCATTTAACTACCCTAATTTGGCCATTCCGGAGTTGATAGAATAGTCAAAATTCTATTTTGAGGTTGTTTTCCTAGAGTTCTAACCGAAGTCAATCGTTGAAACTCTAAGAGCTCTAAAACAGGGAAATATGTATAAAATCCAAATGAACGACTAGGCGACCAAACTGTCAGTGTCAGCAAGTCATAAATGACTTGGGACCGCTAAATAAAAGTTCTAAATGCTAAAAAGATCATAAAATATAGGAAATGACATGGAGGGTCATCACAGTTTGGTCCTTTGCCTTTGTTTTCACTATTTCTTAGTAAGGACTAAATTAAAATGGTATGGGATTTTACAATATCACACCCTTGGTATTACTCATCCTTGAATGATGACCACGTGAAGGGTTTTCATCAAGCACGAATGTAATGCAAGAACTTCAGACATCACACTAAAGGATACTCACTCAATTTCATCAAACTCAAGAAGGTACTAACTCATAGATGGGAATAGGAATATTACCTTTAACATTGATACTAGGAGGAATGAATAGGTGCAGGTACTCTAATTTTATATCTATAATGACCTTGAAGGTCACCTTTTGGAAATTTTTATAAAATAACTATTTTACCCCTCTCAATGGTTGTCTCGAGTTATTTTTGATTAATATTGGGTGTTGGTTTTGAGAACTTCTTTTGAAAAAGTTATGTTTTAGAAGTTTTGAGATTTTAAAGGATTAGAGTGTTCAAAAGTGGTATTTGGGACCAACAAAAGCTATGAGTTTCAGAATAAAATTTTATTAATTTCATCAACTCTAAATGTGGAATTTGATCTAAGAGAATTAACAAAATTAGATTTGGGGTTGTAATGAAGATTTGAGGTTCTAAGTTGGAAATTTTTGAAATTTTGATTATAGAGTTGAATTTGGTTAACATTTGGAGATTCGATGCTTGTAATGGAATTTCGACAACTCTATTGGGGTTAAAAGATGGTTTTAGGTCTAGAAATGGTCTTGGTTGAATTTTTGGAGGGCCCGAGCTTGTTTTGGTATTTTGGAGGCTTAAGTTAGTTTAGTTGCAACTTTTTGAGTTTTGGATCAAGGAGACTTCAAATTTGAATTTCGATGGTTCCATTGAGTCTGAAATGTTAAAATTAGTATGGTAGTATATAAGGTTTGTATGCACGGGATTCAGAATGAATTTCGAGATTGATTCCGTGATTTGGAGACTTTGTGTTCAATGATGTTAACTGGTGCCTAGGGCCTAACCCTTCATGTTCGTGGAGATGGTGACCACATTCGCAAAGGGTAATGCGTGCAGGCTCTGCATTCTTGGAGGCTCTACCGCATTTGCGAAGGGTCGGAAAGTTTGATCTTCGCATTCGCGGGAGACTTGCCGTGTTCGCGATGAATAAGTGGGGGCTGAAGTCCCTGTTCGCTGAGAGTAAATGCCTGGAAGACTTAAACATTTCCCAAATCGGGAAAAGACCCCATTTCCACCATTTTTGAGTTCTTAAGCTCGATAGAAGCGATTTGGAAGGAGTATTTTCGTGGGGTTTTAATGGGTAAGTCTTTTTAACTCTAAATCATCATTTTTCCATTATTAAATTGTTGTTTTCAGTTCGAATTTGGGGATTTTAAGTTGAGGAATTGAGGGTTTTTCAAGAACATAGAATTTTTAATATTTTGATGATTGTGAACTCATTTTAAGTCCAAATTTAATTTCGTTTTCAATAATAGATTCCAAATACTTAAAGGATCGTGTCAATGTAAAAATTTCTAAATTTCCCCTTCATTTTTGGAATCGGGTTTTTGGGTCGATTTTGGCTTATTTTTCAAAAATTATAATTTGGGTGTTGTTAGAATTGTATTCTTATTGGGATTACATATTTGAATAGATTTTATTGATTTGGAGCATTTCTGTAAGGTCAAGGTTCAAATTTTGATGTAGTTCGGAGTAAATTCGAGGCAAGTGAACTTTTAATCCTTCATTTAAGCTTGTAGAATCTTGTATTCTTATTTTATATGTTGGGAAAGTAATGAGAAGTGGTTTGGGACTATTTGATTATGTGATTGAACCTGATAACAATAAAATAGGGTAATAAATAAAAAAATTGATGGGTTATAATGATGTGGTCGATATGATTAAGTCTCTAACTAATTATGGGTATGTGAATAGATTGTTGTGACATGAGTTATGACTTGTCATTGATATCATTTCATTATTGTGATTGACATGAACATTGCCTATTTGAATAGGTTCTGATATATATTAAGATGGAAATATGGATAGATTGTTGTGACATTAGTTATGACTTATCGTTAATATCATTCCATTATTGTGATTTACATGAACATTGCCTATTTTCATTGGTTCTGATATATTGAGATGGAATTTATTTGAAGATTATACCGAAGGAAAATGGTTCCTGCAATGCGAGTGTTATGTTGAAGGAAAATGGTTGTGACGATGCCGAAGGAAAATAATTTTAGTAATTGATATTTATGCCGAAAGAAAATAGTTTCGGTAGATACATGATCCATTTGTGGCTCCCATGACTACTAGCCTGCTAATTAGCAGATGTGTATCATTAGGACAGACATACATCAATATACGTGATATTGCATTGCACTACATAGGATCATACATCTTTTGTCATTTGTGGATTGTGTTTACCTCTAATATTCTCGTAATTTATACTATTAATTGGTGTGATTTAACCGAGACTTGAGCTGTATTATTGATGATACATATATACTTGTGCTGTCAGAATTGTTAGACTGGGCTGATTTCTATGTAGGTTGTAGTTTGAGGGGTTCTGTTTGTATGACAGAAGTACTTTCATTCTATTAGCTTTGCTTAGTCTTAGTTGTTTACTTGTTCAGTACCGTATTTTTGGTACTTTCTCCTTGCTAACTACACTTGTGTAGGTTCTGAGCTCGGATAGTAGCCCATATTTCTTTTGTTCATCCTAGGTTTTTTAGAAGAGACTTGAAAGGTAGCTGTTGATGCTGTCGATCTTTCTTGTTCCTCTTTACTTTTACTTTGTTCTATTTGAGAGATAAAGATTTGAGACTTATATTTATTTCAGTATCATTGTATTTAGTGGCTTGTACATATGACAACCAGTCCTTAGAGGATTTTATAGTTGACTAAAATTTCCACTTTTGTCTATTATCTATTTATTTTAAACTAATTTCTATATTTTATTCCGTCATTATTGGTTTAGGCCAAGTTATCCAGTGGGAATGGATAAGTGCCATCATACCCAAATTTGGATCGTGATAAATGGTTTAGAGCCCCAAGTTCATAGGTTTCACATGTACAAGTCAAGTCTAAATAGAGTATTGAGGATCGGTATGGAGACATTTGTACTTATCTTCAGGAGGCTATGAAGACTGTTAGGAAAGAGATTCAATTCTTGATTTTCTATTCTACGTCCTTGATTCAAATTAATTTCTATCGCTTTACTCCATCTCTTATAGTGATGACTCGTGCTTGGTCTTGCGTACATGTAGTTTAGATGTCATCGCTTGGTTTTAGTGTTAGATATGGTATGTAGGTAGAAGAGATATACTTAAGGAAATGATGTGTGGTTAGACTTGGAATGCTTTGCTATTCGAAATGAATGAATGAGGTTTTGGTTCAGTGATATGTTTTGAGGATTTGATATTGGAAGGTGAATAAATTTTGAGAGACTGTGTGAACATCTCATCCTTTCTGTTTAGTTATTCAGCAATGAAAAATAGCACTTGTGTGGCTTATTCGATATCTGAAGTAGTTTGACAATGAAAAATGGTATAATTAGAGGAATGTCTATGTTGTGAGCACTGTGCCTTTGGGGACTACAACCATTTAAATTTATCATAAAAAATGGGTTTTATAGTGTATGATGATGATGATGATGATACGTCAATCGACATCAAAATATTTACGGTGGTTTTATAGAGTGGGTGTATATCAGAAAGGGTTGTGATACGTCTATTGCCGCAATACCTGTGTTTACTTGGGTGAGGTTATGGGCTATGTTGCTTTTGCTATTGACCTGACCTACAAAAAGGTACATGTCAATTTCGGCTGGAGACTGAAATGTTTTAGCAATGTATGACAGTTCCATAATGGGTAGAAAGATGTATTCTAGTGGTGTATCTCTCACGGTATGGTACTAGAGATATATGGGAATGGACACATCGGTTGGCTAGCATGATTACTTTCTAGTGAAGAGTTATCATTTGGTTCACCTACTCAGGCAATAAAGTTCGATATTGCATTCACATTTGAGAAACCAACTGGTTGTTACTATAGACGCTTGATTTAGGCATGGTTTATAAGAAAAATTATAGTGGTCGATCTTTAGTGAGTATTAATATGTTTGGATGGTGACATGTATTTCGAGGGTCTAATTGGGGATTGGTGAGTTGTTTATGAGCCAAAAATGGTGGATTGACATTTAAAGAATAAGCTTATAGGTAAAGAAAGTTCCATCAAGTATACTTGTGTGAAGGCAAGTGAGTGTACTCGCGAGAGAATACATATGGGAATTGGTTAATTCACAGGATTAAACATTATAACAAGTTTGAGGTATCAGGTAGACGATAAGGTTAACTCCATGATGATTGCAATGGTGACTGAGTATAGTAATAGTAGTTCGAGATGGACTCTGATTAGGATGCAACTACGTAGTGATGACTTTTGGTTAAGGGGATCCAGTATGATAATGACAACTTGTGAGTATTTAAGGTTGCAGCTGCTACCACTTAATAAGTAGCATAGTTATATGGAATGTCGTATGATGTGTTAAGAACCACTCGAGTAGAATTTAAAAGAGTTTTAGCTTATGATGGGAGAATTAGTGGGATATAGTTCGGCCTTTAGAATGATGAAAGGACAAAAATACTTACTTTAATTGCAGAGTTCAAGGATTTAACTTCAGGGATGTTGGAAAGTTGGTTTCAGAAACACGTTGCTTCGTCCGCTTGGTTTTGGTTATAGAAATAGTATCCAGTGTTCGTCAGTCGGGTTGAGTATGCTTTGAGAGTGGAGTCTACGAACGTTCGGCTCTAGCATTGTGGTAAGTTCTATAGTGGTCTCAAGTTTAACAACTAGAATGATTTGGGTTCCTAATGAGGGACAAGGTAAGATCGACATAAAAGAGTTTGATGATAAGCTAAGTTATGTGATTGCATGAAATCTTCCAGGTATGGGCTAATGTTGATTGATAAGGGGATTGGTTTACACCCTTTGAATTGAAATCCAAGTTTTGCATCCTAATTCTACATTGAGGTGGTTGGGTTTTTTCAAGGTACGAATTGACAAAGTAAGGAATACTCGATTGTGTCGATTATTGAGCATTTGGAAGAACTTGTGCATGTTTCGAGTTATGGAGTTTTTTACTTTCTATTGTAAAAGAGTTTGATGTAGTCTTCATTTGAGAAGTTTGATTTAAGGTAAAATATAATATGCTATGGTTTTTTGTTCATGAAATAATAATGATAAATGAGTTAAGGACAAGACCACGAGTCTAGTGAATCAAAGAGTTTAAACATTTGGTATTGAGTCATGAGTATGAGTTAAGAGTTTGAATATCCTATTAATATTGCGCAGTGGATACAAGCTAAGAAATGTGAAGGAATAGGCCCTCAGGTGTAGATCCTTTGGTTCAAAGTTGAAGGTTGTATGGGTTTTTCCTTTGAGTTCAGATATGACTATACAACGTGGACTGGTTCAACACAGACTTATGAGGGATGTAACGAAGACTTTTCTGAAGGTTTTTTTTGGTTTGGGTGAGAAATAGTGAGTTATCAAAGATTTTGTGTTTTATATGGGGTTAGATTGTTCAAAATTTTGGTGGGTGACTTATGAATATACTACAGGATGGGATATAGTTCTACATGGTTATTGAGGATTTTAGGCTGGGATGATAGTTCTGTTGATGGGCCTACACAGGCTATGGTGATGCATTTACATTGATGATGTTATACCCACACCTTTGTACATTGGAGCATTTTTTTTCTCTAAATGATTGCCATGTGATGCAGGTTATCTATGAAGTTCTACGTGAGTAGTGATGGATGGGAAATAGGGTTATAAGAATCCAAAAGGAGTTGGAGGCCGAGTAATGAGTCGTAAGACTCGATTTACTTGCGTAAGCTATTAACTTGGATGTCTTACATACTTAAGCTACTTGAGTGCATGTTGAGCTTATGTAGCAAGGATTACATAGGTTCTTAAAGTGAGACGAGATTACAAACCCACGGAAGAGGAATAAGGAGACGTCGCACCTACTTGAAATAAGTAAGTGATGCACCTACTTGGACAAGTAAGTGATTCACCTACTTGGACCAAGTAATTCACACACCTACTTGGGGTGGACCCCACGCTGCCACGTGACAGCATATGAGTGGCCGCATGGATGAGGTGGTGCCCTAGGGGGCTTCCACATGTCACCCCTAAGGGGATGCCATGTGTCACCTCCTAAGGAGGTATATATATGTATTACATGCTATACATAGTTCATTCTTCAGCATTTAGAACAAAAAAAAGAAAGGAAAACCTAGAGACTAAGAGAGGCAGCCACGAATTTGGGTAAAATAAGGTAAGCCCTCCGATTGTTTTCCATGAATTAATTATCTATGATGTAGTATGATGGAATGAAGGTGTTAATAACATAAATTTTCTGTTTGGAGCTTCACCAAAAGGGTAACGAGCATCCACCATATTTTCAGCCGCGTTATGGAATTCCGAGGTAAGTTTTGGCAAGTTTTGGTAAGGTAATGTTCTCCCTTTTAAGTTAAAGTTAATAATTTTGTTATGAAGTATGTTACATGTGGGAAATGAATCTGGAAATATGAAAATTGCATAAGTGTGTTTGGCGTTAGAAACAAACTAAATTGAAGTCATTTTAGTTAAATCGAAGTCGAGTAGTGTGTTGTGATTGTGGTGCTGCGGATTGGAGGTTGTTTTGTTGCGTGTTGCAGGGATGAAAAGTGTTCTAAAAGGGGTGTGGGTGCTGTTGGTTTTAGCCACACGACCCTACGTTTCGTATGATTAAAGGTTTTATGAAATAAGGATTAAACACCCTATTTTGGTATCGTAATTTTAAGCGAGTTGTTTGGAGTTTGTATTCTGTAGTGTTGAAGTGGTTTACTTGTATATAAGCTACTTATTGTTGTTGTTGGTTGGCTGTAGTAATTGAGGATGTAATTGAAAGTTCGGATAGGGCAAGTTATAGGGGAGGTGCTGCCCGATTTCCGTTAGCTTTGTAACTAACTTATAAACTAGTCGAGAAAGGCGAATAAGGAAATGGTTCCTATGGATACTTGAATACAAATGTAGGAATTGGAGAGTCGAAGGTTATTAATATGAGTATTATTTTTGTGTTAAATAGGTTCAGAGGATGATAACACGAACGTGGTTACGAGTAACCCATAAGAGGTATGTAAAGCCTATCTCTTCTTTCTTTCGGCATATCTTAGTCTTAAGTGGATTGTATATGTAATATGGGAATAATTCCATTCATAGAACCCCGAGTATGGTTCATAAATCTTATTCACTTCTTGATGTTAGAACTCCTGCGATAGTTGAGTTATTGTCTTATAAGCTTTTTACGTGATGAAAAGTAGTATACATGAAGCCTATCCATTGCTTCTCTTGAAATGGCTTAATGTAAGTGGAACGATGTATGATATGAGTTAGAGGTAATTCCATTTATAGCTTCTGGGTATAACTCATGACCTTTACTCACTTTTGAATAGTAAAGGTCTTAAAGTAGTTGGACTACAACCCTCGAGCCTTCTATATGCTGAATAGTGATTGAATGCGTAAGCTCCTATACCTAGAGGCTCTTGGACATACTTTATGATGATATTTGAGGGATGTTTGGTATTTTACCAAGTTTTACATGCACATATATGCATTATTATACGATATATGGATCGGGCTATCGTTCCTCGGCATTATTATATGATATGTGGATCAGGCCATCGTTCCTCGACATTATTATACGATATATATATATACGGATCAGGCAGTCGTACCTCGACATTATTATATGATATATAGATTGGGCTGTCATACCTTAGCATTATTATATGAGATACGGATCGGGCTGTTGTTCCTCGGTATTATTATACGATATATGGATTGGGTCATCGTTACTCGGCATGTATTTGCTATATACGTGAATCGGGCTGTACGTTCCACAACGCTAATGGTACATATGTGCTTATGATGATAGAATGATTTAGTTGTTACACTGAGTCCCCAAACGGGCCGGTTACAGTACGTGATGATAGTATGCATGACTTTATTTTATAAGATGCAGGCACGGTAGATGGCTAAATGTTATACTTTTCCCCTACATCCCTATTTCAATTGTAATTTCTTTATAATGTTTTATTCTTACATACTCAGTACATATGTCGTACTGACTCCCTCTTTTCGGGGGAGGGGGGGCTGCATTTCATGCCCCATAGGTACTGATGTTTATTTTGAAGATCCACCAGCTTAGGTTTTCCACTCAGCCATGTTGGAAGTGCTCCACTGTTCTAGAGTCTAGCTTTTTGTGTACTGGTCCTCCTATGTATATATTTGTTTATTCAGGCTGTCCCCCATATGTTATCATTACTATTCTTTGAGGTCTATAGACATGTGTATGTGGGTTGTTTGTAAGTTTGTTTCAATTGTACCTATGCGACGCATTGTAAATGTTTTAATGTTAGGGCAGCCTTGTCGACTTGTGTGCCCTTCCATGATATGATACGAAGGGAAGAGGCTACATGTACATGAAAAGGTTTTGACCCATTGGGGTTTTGTGTATAGTATCACATTATACAGAGTTTAACTTAACTATAGCCAATAAATACGTATACGGGGATCCAGGTTGGAACCCGGTCGTGGCCTACAGGGTTGGGTCATGACAAAAGTGGTATCAGAGCAGTTCGTCCTTAGAGTGTCTACAGACCGTGTCTAGTAGAGTCTTGTTTATTAGTGTGTTGTGCACCACATCTATAAACAGGAGGCTACAGGATATTTAGGATATTACCTTTCTTTCATATCTAAGATCGTGCGATAGAGCCGAGTCATAGGAAATGAAATTCCTCATACTAACCTGTGATTTCAACAGAAGGACAACATCAATAGAAGCAAGTAACTGACGATATTGGAAGTTACAGAGCATGCAGGTAAGATGTGGAAATATGATTGACATGTAAAGTTGAAAGGTGAAAGGAAAAGTAGACAAAAAAGTGTAACATGTGCAGTTTGAGTAGACATACGAGGTAAGTCTACCATTTTATACTATCATTGATATTGGAAGCCTGGTGTGGCTGCGATATGATATGATATGAATATATATGTTGGCCCTGTGAGGCATTATTAGCATTTTTTGCGTGCAGATTTGAGATAATAAGAAATATAGAGGAAACTCTGCCTAAATTTTCCTACAAATGAAAGGAGAATGAGATATAGGTTGTAGTATGCCTTGCCCATCACAAGAAGGGGATTTGACTAGACTATGAGTATGGCTGACCTCGAGGAATAAGTTAACTACTGAAGTGATAGTAATGGTAATAAGGAGGTCAATATTGGTATGGAAAAAAATCTAGAAATGATTGGAGAGACTAAGAGATGATTTAGAGAATGAATAAGAAAGACTTACAAAGATCTATAAGAAAGGTTCAGAATAAAAGGTCAAGTGGTAACAAAAGTAAAGGTGAGCTACAAGACAAGATGAATGCCAGAAATGACTGGTATGCTAAGAACAAATAGAGGTAAATAGAAGATATTTTGGAAACAAGAAATGAAAGGACTACTGAAGAAAGCACTCAATATAGATGTAATTACTTAAGTGTGAGTATCGGACACAAAGGGAAATAGTCAGTTACGAACTGAAGGTATAGTGCGATGAAAAGGTAATAAGACAAGACCGCTATTAAAACCCAGTTGCTATGATTTTGAGTGAGAGTAGAAGATAGCATTGGGTACACGACATGGATGAAAGATCATGAGGCATAAAGAAGTATGGCTAGTATTATGACAAAGCTTGAGACACGAATCATCAAATTATAAGTGCTCTCGAGTGGAGAATTGGAAATGGTTATGAGCACGAGCTAATTATTAATTGGGATGAATGGAATGTGGCTTTGAATGCACTGTTACATTAAGGATATTACTCGAGTACCAGTATTCAGACTAGATTTGATACTGTATATCGAGGATTCTAAGCACCTCATGATTGTATTAAGGTTTCGTACATGGGTATACCCTAAAGGGGGAAGCGTATAAGAGAAATACAAGCGTGAAATGAAGCCAACCGACACTATAACATGTTAATGCAAACACTAAAATTTGAAGTGAGATCCCATGTTAGAATGAGCTAGCAAGATCTAAAAGCCAGCAATAGACGAATAAAAACCAAGATGATATCTGAGACAATGCAGAGAATTATTGGGAAGGACCTTGAATAGTATGCCATCAAAGGATGGGCACATACAAAAATGGGTGGATACGACAAAGGAATGATAACGAGTAACTTAAAGATATTGTAAAGGATAACAAGGATATACTTGAATAAAGGTCAAGATGTTGGCAACTGAGTTACTGGCTACTAATATGGTGATGTACAAGTAGCAAAAAGAGAAAGGATAAGAAATCTCTCCTATGATAGAATATGAGAGAACTTTAAAGGTACGCAAAGGGAGCAAAACAAGTGTGACCCAAGAGAGACTTCAAGTACGAGTTAGTGCAATGACACATGTAGAGCAGAGTAAGCCAAGAGCAGGAAAGACTATGACTAGAATTGCATGCACTTTCTACAAATGGTACAAGAATAGTATGCAACCTACGAATATTGGTATGCTAAGAATGAGACCGAGTGGTTACTCGATAAAAAGAAGTCGATAATAGCAATATGATTGCAATGTGATGGGTGGTAAGAGAACTAGAAGGAACATCTGAGTAAGAGCGTAGTAGGACATGCCTAGAGTGTTACAAGTTAAGAAAAACTGTGCGATAGCTTAAACAAAATAGAGCATCAGAAGCTTGATAGCCTATTACAAGGGATGAAAATCCTGACTCAGAAATAAAAAGTGGTTAATATGGATTATAGTACAAGCTGACCCCGCATTCTGTGAAAGTATGAGTTCATAGAGGTTATGGTAGATAGGCTGACAGAATCAACCCATTTTCTTCCAATTAGGAAGACACATTTAGCTAAAGATTATGAAAGGTTATATAACAAGAAAATAGTAAGCCTTCACAGAGTTCCCATATCTGTTATCTTAGACAGGGAAGTTTAATTTATGGCTAACTTCTGGAGATCATTCCAGAAGGGATTGGGAACATAGGTGAATCTTGGTACAACATTTCACCCCAGACTAATGGACAGGCCAAGCGTACTATCCAAACGCTAGAAGGTATATTGCGGGCCTGCATTACTAACTACAGGAGTAGCTGGTTACTAATATATGGGGCACTTGTATGCCAAAGCCCTTCAACATTATACCAGTTAATAATAGATAAAACCCAGAGCGTCTATAAAGGTTGTTGTGTGAGGGAACTTTAGCACCACTTAATAGCCAACTCTGAGGGGCAAAAAGCAAAACCAAAAGGGTAGGGGTACCAGTTGATGTCCTCTAAAGAAGGAAAGAAGTAATACACAAGGTCGAAGATTCCACAATTTGACCTTGGTTAAAAAACTCACTTTGCCCTCTATGGACGGATGATTCTATATGAAATGTTATTCGTCGATTACCAATATCAGCCCATGTTTCTTTAATCAAGGACTACTTGTTCAGCCGAGACTGTGTGAAGTTATAGGTCAAGAGGGTAGTGAGGCTGTGTGGAGTTTCCATAGTTATTATCTCAGATGAAAGAGCCCATGTTACAGTTAACTACTGAAGATCAGTCCACAAGGAGATTGGGAAGAAAAATAGGTCTTCGTGCCCCATGTTACCCTCAGGCCGATAGATAGACTAAGCTTGCTAGCTAAATGCTAGACGATATGTTGCAGGCATATACAGTTGACTTCAAAGGTATCTAGGATAATTACCTACTACCTGTAGAGATTACCTATGATAATAACTATCATTCTAGTATCTAGATGGCCCTGTATGAGGCTTTGAATGACAGAAAATACAGGTCGCCCATTGGTTGGTTGGATATTGGTAAAACACAACTAATAGGCCCATACATGGATGGTTCAACAAGTTGTAGAGAAAGGCTTGTACATGACAACTATTACAGAGAATTCCTGAAATCCTTTTTAGACCTTATGAGAATTAACATTCGAGGACGAATGTTCTAAAGGGGGGAAGGATGTTATACCCCACACTTTTATACATTGGAGCATATTTTTTTTCTCTAAATGATTGCCATGTGATACAGGTTATCTATGATATACATATGAGGACCAGTACCCTAAAAGCTAGGCTCTAGAATTGTGGAGCACTTCCAATATAGCTGAGTGGAAATCCTAAGCTGATGGATCTCCAAAATGAACATCTGTACCTGTGGGCATGAAATGCAGCCCCTACGAAAAGAGAGGGTCAGTACGATATATGTATTGAGTATGTAATAGTTGAAATAGGGATGCAGGGGATAAGTATACTATTTAGCCATCTACCGTGCCTGCATCTTATAAGATAAAGTCATACATACTATCATCACATACTATAACCGGCCTATTTGGGGACTCGGTGTAACAACTAGATTATTTTGTCATCATAAGCACATATGTACCATTAGCGCTGTGGAATGTACAACCTGATTCACATATATAGCAAGTACACATCGAGGAACGATGGCCCGATCCACATATCTTATAAGAATGCCGAAGAATGACGGCCCGATCCGTATCTCATATAATAATGCTAAGGTAAGATGACCCGATCCGTATATCATATAATAATACCGAGGTACGATGGCTCGATCTGTATATATATATATCATATATGGCAGGACAGGGCCCCCGCCATACCCCTAAACAAACAACTACGTGAGTAGTGACAGATGGGAGATAGGGTTATAAGAATCTGAAAAGAGTTGGAGGCCGAGTAATGAGTCGTAGGACTAGATTTACTTGCGTAAGCTACCAACTTGGATGTCTTACATACTTAAGCTACTTGAGAGCATGTTGAGCTTACGTAGCAAGGATTACATAGGTTCTTAAAGTGAGACGAGATTATGAACCCACAAAAAAGGAATAAGGAGACATGGCACCTATTTGAATCAAATAGGTGGAAGGGCACGCAAGTCAACAAGGCTGCCCTAATATAAAAACATTTACAATGCATCGCATAGGCGTAGTTGAAATAAACTTACAAACAACCCGCATATACATGTCTACAGACCTCTAAGAATAGTAATGGTAACATGAAAAGGTTTTGATCCATTGAGGTTTTTGTGTGTAGTATCATATTATATAGAGTTCAACTTGACTATAGACGATAAATACGTATACGGGGATCCAGGTTGGAACCCGGTTGTGGCCTATGGGGTTGGATCGTGACAGATACTTGCTGGTAAATAGAAGTTACATACCCATAGTACATAAAATTATTGGGGAAACCAAGAATTCCTCTAAGTTTTCGCATGAGGTACATGATAGTTTGAATAGTAGTTGAAATTGAGTTAGTGTGAGATTGTGTAGAATTGATATTGATCGTGATTCAATAGTTTTATATCAATGGAAAAGTGCTATGAGATTTGGAAATTGGATTATAAATATTAGGTGGGGCTTATACCTATGATGGGATTCTTAAATAGGAGATGAGAGGTCCATAGTTTGAAATTGTGGAGACAATAATATGTTGCTAAGAGGACCTGGATACTAGTGATGGTTCGAGAGTAAAGTAATTAGCCTGTGTGATCATAATGTTCTAATAGTATTGTGAGTGTTGGATTCAGTGGAGTACTGTAAAGAGTATGTGGAAGTTGATAAATCAAGTATATCTACAATTATTATGAGACCAGGATAGTTGATTATGAAGTTAAATGAGTGAGAATACATGCTATGGACACTATGGAAGGAATATCTTATATTATTTGACTTTGGTTCTGTACACTCTTATGTGAGCACCTAATTTGTTTCAGAGATGATTTGGAGTATGATTCCCTTTCTATGCCCATGCGTGTTTTCACTTTTGTGGATGAATTCCTAGTGGTGGATCCAATGTACCGATCTATGCCCTCTTGGTAGGGTAAGATGCTTGCACAAGTTTGGTTAGTTCAAACATGGTGGATTTGGTATTGCCTTTGGGCGATGGAAGGCTTTTGAAAATTCTACAAGTATCACCTTTCTTTTGAGAACTTATCAAAGAGCTACCATAGATATTTGCAGTGACTAGCAGTCTTATGGTATACCTCATCATTGAGTTCATGTTTCGGCTATTTATAGTTGAATGTGAGGGGTCATTGGGCCTAGTGCTACCACTTCGAGGGGTTGTTTACAATCAAAACTACTGATATGGCAAGTTTGATAGTGTTGTTTAAGGTTTTTTATGCTTGGGGGTATCTCTCGCTAGATAGTTGCTTGACCATTTCATTCTTTGGGTCAGATAAATTAAATTTCCTAGTTATGAGTAACCGATGTCTATGAATCAAATTTGTATAAGTTAATCTTGTGGAAAGAATTGGTTGTGAGAATAGAATTATGCTATAATTTGTAACAATTTGTGTGTTAAGAGTGTTGGTAGCTGATTTAGGCCCACCCCTGATTTTAGGGGGTATTGGTTCAAAAGCTTTCTCGTGGTTATGTAATGAAGGAATTGTCCTGATGGTTATCTTGTGATTTTGACGAGTTTGATTTAGATTTGGTTCTTGAGTTAGTCCATGACTTGGAATTACACCTAACTTGTAGATACACAAAAGTTTGATTTGAAAGTTCTGCTGGTAGTGGTTTCTGATGATATGGTCTAAGGAGGGGTTCACTTGGGGAGGAAAAATACCGAACTTGGAGGTTACGCCTCAGACTCTTGGCAGCGTCGAGTACCTTCTTTCTTTTACTTTATGTTCGAGGATGAACAGGTTTTTAGTGGTGGATGATGTAATGACCCTTAAGGTTATTTTTGGAAATTTTCATAAAAAGACTATTTTACCCCTATCAATGGCTTCCCCGAGTCATTTCTGATCAGTATTGGGTGTTGGTTTTAGGAATTTATTTTGAAAAAAATGGGTTTTGGAAGTTTTGAGATTTTAAAGGCTTAGAGTGTTCAAAAGTTGCATTTGGGACAAACCAGAGCTACAAGTCTCAAAACATAATTTCACGAATTCCGTCAGCTCCGAAATGTGGAATTTAATCTGGGAGAATTGATGGAATTAGATTCGGAGTTGTAATAAAGATTTGAGGTCCTAAGTTGGAAATTCTTGAAATTTTGATCATAGAGTTGACTTTGGTTAACATTTGTAGATTTGATGCTGGGAATGGAATTTTGATGACTCTGTTGGATTCGAGAGATGGTTTTAGGTCTAGAACTAGTCTTGATTGAATTTTTGGAGCTCCAGAGCTCATTTTGGTATTTTGGAGGCTTAAGTTTATTTAGTTGTGGCTTTTTGAGTTTTAGGTTAAGAAAACCTTGAATTTTAATTTCGATGTTTCCATTGAGTCTAGAACATCGAAATTAGTATGGTAGCATATAAGGTTTGTTTGCACGGGATTCCAAATGAATCCCGAGGGTTGATTTTGTGATTTGGAGACTGTTTTCAATGGAGTCAACTGGTACCTAGGGCCTAACCCTTCGCGTTTGCGGAGATGGTGACCGCGTTCGCGAAGGGTAATCCATGTAGGCTATGCGTTCGCAGAGGCTTTACCGCATTTGTGGAGGGTCAGAAAGTTTGACCTTTACATTCGCGGGAGCCTTTCCATGTTCAAGAAGAATAAGTGGGGATAACCTCCGAGTTCATGAGCAGGGGTCCGTGTTTGCGGAGAGTAAATGCCTGGCAGACTTAAACATCTCCCAAATCGGGAAAAACCCCATTTCTATCATTTTTGAGTTCTTGAGCTCGGTAGAGGAGATTTGGAATGAGTATTTTTGGGGGATTTTAGTGGGTAAATCTTTTTAAATCTAAATTATCATTTTTCCATTATTAAATTATTGTTTTCAATTCGAATTTGGGGATTTTAAGTTGGGGAATTGGGGTTTTTTCAAGAACATTGGTTTTTTAATGTTTTAATGATTGTGAACTAATTTTAAGTCCAAATTTTATTCTGTTTTCACTAATAGATTTCAAATACTTCAAGGATCGTTTCCACATAAATATTTCTAGATTTTTCCTTTAATTTTGGGATCGGATTTCTAGGTCGATTTTGACTCAATTTTCAAAAATTATAATTTAGGTGTCGTTAGACTCGTATTTTTATTGAAATTGCATATTTGAATAGGTTTTATTGATTTGGAGCATCTACATAAGGGCAAGGCTCAAATTTCGAAGTAGTTTAGGGTAAATTCGAGGTAAGTAAATTTTTAAACCTTTGTTTAAGCTTGTAGAATCTTGTATTCTTGTTCTGTATATTAGAAAAGTAATGGGAAGTGGTTTGGGACTATTTGATTATGTGATTGAACTTGATAACAACGAAATGGGTAATAAATGGAAAATTTGTTAAGTTATAATAATGTGTTCGATATGATTAAGTCTTTGACTAATTTTGGGTGTGTGAATAGATTATTGTGACATCTGTTATGACTTGTCATTGATATCATTCCATTATTTTGATTAACATGATTATTGCCTATTTGAATAGGTTCTGATATATATTGAGATGGAAATGTGGATAGATTGTTGTGACATGAGTTATGACTTGTTGTTGATATCATTCCATTATTGTGATTTACATGAACATTGCCTATTTTCATTGGTTATGATATATTCAGCTGGAGTTGATTTGAGGATGATTTTGCCGAAGGAAAATTGTTTCGAGAATTGATATTTATGCCGAAGAAAAATGATTTTGGCGGATACATTGTCCATGTGTGGCCTCCATGGGTTCCGCTTGCTAGTTAGCAGATGTGTTTCATTAGGACAGACATGCGTCACTATATGTGACATTGCATTGCACTATATTGCATCATACATCTTTTGCCATTTGTGAATTGTGTTTTCACCTGATATTTTTATGATTTATTCTGTTGATTGGTGTGATTTGATTAATATTTGAATTGTACTATTAATGATATATATATACTTGTGCTGTCAGAACTGTTAGACTAGGCTAATTTCTATACAGGTTGTAGTCTGAGTGGTTTGGTTGGTATGACATGAGTACTTGCATTTTATTAGCTTTGCTTAGTCTTAGTTGTATACTTGTTGGGTACCGCTAAAGCCGGAGGAATACCTAGCATGGATAAGGTAACGGTCTTGACATAGCAATCTAAAACCTCTTGGTGAGGAGATAACTATTCCATGCCTAGAATAACATCAAAATCTAGCATATCGAGTAAAATAAGATCTGACCGGGTATCATGGCCTGAAGAATCTCCACACATGATCTCTAAACCTGATCTACTACTAAAGATTCTCCTATCGGGGTTGAAACAAGTAACAGTAACGCTAAAGTCTCAGAAGTAATACCCAAATAGGGAGCAAAATATATGGACACATATGAATATGTAGAACTTGGATCAATAAAGCTGAAGAAGTCTGTTGGCATGTGAGAATAGTACATGTGATAACATCGTCTGAGGCCTCAACCTCCACCCATGTTAAAGCAGTATAAAATAGGCCATGTCAGCCTCTACCACGAGCGTTTGTCCTACCACCCTACCTGGCTCCCTGGTACCTCTCCAAATACCCTAGTGGCTACCTTTATAGCCCTCTCTCTAGTCTCTACCTCCACAACCCTAACTTTAGTCTCCACCTCTAGGTGGAGGCGGCACTACTGATATCAGTTTAATTTGACGGGGGAACTCTCTGGACCAGTGATCAAGTGAACCATAGTCATAACACTTTGAAGCTGAATGCCCTATAATAACCCACCATGGTAGGCAGGGAGAGAATATGATCCCCTCGAGCTTTGGCCCGCACTTGAGCCACCTTGACAAGGCTGGCTGCTATTTGAAGTTGGTAAAGCCTCCTGAACAGGCCAGCTGGGCTGACCCTACTGATATCTATCCTGTTGGAACCTCTGATGATGCCTATTATAGCTGTATCTACCCCTAGTCTGGGATCTACTGTAACTATCCTGGTGTCTGGCCATTTTGTCACTGCCTCTTAGGCCTCGCGACGATTGTGCTCCATGGTACGTGCATGATCAACAACATCAAGGGATGAACAACCCGCTGAAATCAAGTTCTTTATCTCTAACCTCTATTGATACCTTAGCCCACGCACGAAGCATCACATCTTCACCTCCTCGATGGGTAGAATCATAGTAGCATAACAAAAAAACTGATGGAATCTGGCCTCGTACTCAAAGACTATCATAGGGCCCTGCTCTAGCCTCATAAACTGATCTTGGAGTTGGTCCGTGATAAGCCTAAGAATATACCTGGACAGGAAAGCCTTTGAAAACATAGTCCATGATAAGAGAGGTTACCTAGCAGGTCTAGTCTGTAAATAGGGGCGCCACCATCACTGTTGGGATGGGCCCCAGAACTAGTGAGCAGTAAAATCAGCTCCCATGGACTGCACAAGGCCTAATTATTGTAGCTGCTCGTGACAAGTAGTCAAAAAATCCATAGTATTCTCCTAGCTCGCTCTTAAGAATATCAAAGGTGATAATCTCTAGAATACCTTCAACATTTTTTGCTCCTGTAATGTAATAACTCCCTTTGAGGTAGCTGGTTGGGGTACTGCAGGTGCTGGGGCGGCTGTACCTCGGGAAATAGCAATCCAAGTAATCCGGCAGTGCTGGTACATCGAGAGCTGGTGCTAGGGCCTGAGGTATAACCCTAATAGATGTGAGTAACTGTGCAATGGCTGCTTGTAGATTTGGAGTCATGATTGATGTATTTGGGGGGTGTGCCCATCCTGTCCCCTTCGGTTGAGGAGGAATAGGGGCACCCTAATGATCCTCTACGTCTCTGGAGCCATATCTCATTTTGTTGCTGGTGCTACACCCCTACCTCTACCTCAGGCCGACCTTTGGGCCTGCCCGAGGCTATGTCTATTGGTCCTGGTGAGTCATCACCACCGAGAGTACCATGCGTATAAGCTATCTTTGTGAAACAATGAAGCAAATAATATTTCATGAAACCACTAAGATACGCACTGTACAAAGTGATACAATTAGAGAGCTTTCTGAATGACATCTTGTAGCCTCCTGAAGATAGGTTATGGACATCTCCAAGCAGATCTACAGGACTATACTAAATATTAGATTTGTACAAGTGAGACTGTTGAACCTAGTGCTTTGATACCAAGTCAGCCTCTTCTCTAGCTAGAGCTGCATAGAAATGGGCCTGTGCTCTTCTACTCCATGCATCAACTTGGCCAACTATCCTGCCTTCTCGGAGACCTGCCCGTATACCCTGATGACCACCTCTGCAATCCTAGACTTGTCCTCCTCCTCTAACTTGAGGTGCTTCTGCTAGAGTTGGTCTAGCTGCCTATGGAGCTAGTGAGGTTGACCTATGGAGAGGGAACTCGCGGGACCAATAATCTAGCTTCCTGCAGTCATAGCACCCTTATGGTTGTTGGCTCGCAGTTAGAGGTTGGCCACCTCAGCTAGAAGAACCCATCTGAATACCCCCTCGGCCCTGAATCGGATCGATACTAGAGCCACCTTGACGGTGCTGGTCTCCTTCTGAAGTATGAAGTGTAGCCTTCAACGGGCAATTGGACTGGCCTTGATGGAACCTATGGAGGGATCTATCATATGACTCCCTGGGCCTAAAGTAGGGCCTACATTTACCTGCTTATTTCTTTTGTCTCTGTCCCCTTAGCCTCCGATAGAGCTGCTTAAGTGTGCGGGTATGGTCTACCACATCCAAAAAAGAGTAGCCCGCTAATACTATAGATTGGGTCTTAATCTATAACTGGAGTCTTAAATATCTGTCGAAGCACAAAATTCTCTCCTCCTCAATAGGTAAAATCATAGTAGCATGTCAAAAGAGCTCGTAAAATTTGTCCTGGTACAACGACACTGTCGTGGAGCCTTGCTTCAACCATAAAGATTGATCTCTGACGCTCCTAGGGATAAATTGGGCCAAGAAGCCCTCTAAAAATTCGGCCCACAACACCGGTGGTCTCTAGATATGAACGCCACCACAGCTGGGCAGAACCGTCTAGCTGATAAGCAGTGAAGTCGGCTCCTATCGACTCCACTAAACCCAAAATCTATACCCGCTCACGGTAAGTAAGTAAAAACTCATGGGAATCCTCACCCACATCCCCAGAAAACCTTGGTGGTGAAAACCTCGATGTAACACCTCCGATGTTTACGATTTTTCTTTGTCCCATGTAAATTGCTTACGAGCCTAAATTTAAAATTTTACTATAACACCACGCATGATTTGGTACCATTAAATTTAAATTGAATTATATATATATATATATATATATATATATATATATATGTATCGTGTTATAACCCGTATTTTGTGCATTTGGACATTTTGGGATAATTGTAACGAGTTAAGGACCATGCTATGTCTTGACCTTGTTTTACATATAAGTTGGTTATGAAAATTTTGGAATTTGGAAATATTGGAAGAGGCTAAGGGCAAAATTGGAATTTCAAAAAACTGTTTCATGAATTACAAAAAAATAGAAACTAAGTGATTGGGCTTGGGAAAAAAAAAGAAAACAAGAGAGGCCCAACACAAGGAAAGGGCCCAAGTCTTGTAAAGTTAGCCCATTAGTTAAGTAGCCTTTATATACATATATATATTGATGACTTTTAGTCATCCTTATCCCTTAAGTTGCGAATTCTTCCAAAATATTCAAGAAAATTCTAGAGAAAAGAAAGAAGAGAAGAGAAGAAACTAGAGATGGAGAAAGCCACGATTTGGAGGGAAAAAAGGTGAGTTCTTCGTTTTGCTCCGTGAATTAATTATCTAGGATATAACACGATGTTATGAAGGTGTTAGTAATGAAAATTTATGGTTTGGATCATCCCAAAGCGTTACCAAACAGCCCCGAAGTTTCAGCTGCGCTAAGGAGGTTTCTGAGGCGCAATTTTGGCTAGTTTTGGCCAATTTCGGGTAAGGTAAGGTTTCTCCCTTAGATTTGGACTTTATGGGGTTGTTTTGAAGTGTATTAGTTACCTTTTATACTGCTGAAAGTATAAAAAAATTATGGATATGCTCAGCGAAAGAAACAACCTAAATTGAGGTCGTCGTAGTTAAATTATAGTCGAAGTGAGGCGTTGTGTGTTTGGAGGCGGCTGCTGGTTGTGTGGTGTGTGTTGCAGGGCATAAATGGGTTCTAAAATAGGCGGGGGAGATTCTGGTTTCAGCCACACGACCCCCGCTTCGTACGGTTAAAGGTTTTGCAAAATGGAAACTAGAAACTCTATTTTTGGTATCGTAGTTTGAAACTAGTTGTTTGGAGCTTGTATTGTGTAAGGTTGAAGTGATTTAATTGTAAATATTCTTCTAGTTGTTGTTGTTGGTATGGTTGTTGATATTGTGGCCGAATTGGAATCTCGGGGATGTTGAAGTTGTAGGGGAAATGTTGCCCGATTTTTCGTAGCATCGGAACTAGTAACAAACTAGTCGGGGGTAATGGATAAGGAAATGACTCCTATTAGTATTTGGTTGTGGAGTGGGCTATTGGAAAGTGAAAGTCTATTAATCTTAGTATTACTTTCATGTCAATATTTTAAGGAGGTATCAAGGCAAGCCGGATTTCTATTAATCCCGAAAAAGGTATGTAAAGCTATCTTATTTTCTTTTGGCATGTGTTAGCCTTAAGTGATGGATATACGAAATGTGGGGATAATTCCATTCATAGAACTCCAAGTATGACTCATAAGTCTTATTCACTTCTCGATGGTAGAATTCCTATACTAGTTGAGTTATTGCCTCTCAAGGCTTCTATACGATGGAGAGTAGCAAGTATGGAAAGTTATCTTCTTTCTCTTGGCATGTTTTTGGCATAAGTATGTGAAGCTTCCTTCCTTCTCTTGGCTTGTTTTTGGCATAAGTAAGTAAATCTACCCTTCTTCTCTCTTGATATGTCTTTGACATAAGTTATGATGTTATGATAAAATATTTATGGTACCGAGTCCCTTGATAGGCCAAGTATGATATATGTTATTATCTAAGGATCGAGACGTACGTTCCACGGAACATATTTATATGATGACTCCATAAGGGAAAATAAGAGAGTATGTAAAGCCGTCCCTTCTTTCTTTCCGCATGACTTAGTATTAAGTAAGGATTAATATGAGCCTGGAGGGTCATTCATGATTTCTCTTCTAAGAGATTCTCCGGTTGTTAATGTCCTTGACTTTTATAAGTTATTTTGTATCGTCTTGATTCATGCCTATGGTTTCTAAGGATCTTTTGATATGATCAATAGTAATGTTTGAGGAATGAGTGATATGACTATCGTCTTGATTTTCAAATGACAATTCGTCGTTACTACTTCATTGAGTCTTGGACAATGTTTTAAATTGCATATGGTTACTCACTACTCTACTCGTGTATATTGTAACCCTTCTATCACCGAGTCCCGGGCCGAGTATGTAATCGTGTGCAGTTCAATGCATTATCCACCGAGTCCCTCACTAAAGGGCCGGGTACGCTATATGAGGAAATGATAATACAATGACATGAATGACTCACCGAGTCCCTCACTAGAGGGCCGGGTACGTATATTTATATATATGATGATGATGTGATATGATAAGGTGATGATGGCGCTGGACCCTATGATGGTCCTACAGTTATGATTCACCGAGCCCCTGAAAGGGCCGGCTATATTGTATAGTATAAGCATGCATGTTCATATGTTTCACGAGGTACAGGTACAGAGGTTTCTTATATGATATTTTATTCCCCTGTTTCTCTATTTTAGATATGCTTCCAGTTATGCTATGTTATGTTTTACCTACTCAGTACATATGTTGTACTGACCCCCTTTTCTTTGGGGGAGCTGCGTTCATGCCCGCAGGTACAGATACACACTCGGGGAATCCGTCAGCATAGGACTTCCATTAAGCAATCTAGAAGCGCTCCAATATGCCGGAGCCTAGTTTTGGTATTAACCCTTGATGTATACATTTATTTGTTAATGGGTACGACGGGGGCCCTGTCCCGCCTTATGTTACTGTTCTTACTCTTAGAGATTTGTAGACATGTATGTGGGTTGTATATGTATGCGTGTAAGGTTGTGCCTATATGTTACGATAGCCTTGTCGGCTTATATATTGTCTTGCCTGTTGGTACGCTATGACTCAAATAGGAGACATGTTTACTTATAGTTAGCAGGGGTATACGCGAGTGTCCAGTTTGGGCATCCGTCACGGCCTACGGGGTTGGGTCGTGATAGAAGTGGTATCAGAGCGGTTCTTCCTCGGAATGTCTACAGACCGTGTCTAGTAGAGTCTTGTTTATCGATGTGTTTTGCACCATATCTATAAATAGGAGGCTACAGGGCATTTAGGATGTTATCTTTGTTTCTTGTCTTAGATCGTGCGATAGAGCCAGCCATAGGAAATAAAATTCCTTTTTTTTACTAACCTTTGGTTTAAGCTGAAGAACGATATCGACAGAAAAAAAATGACGAATGATATTGGAAGCTACACAGTATACAGGTAAGTAATGGTGTGAAAAAGGCATGCTGGATAAGGTAAGAAGATTGAAATATGATTGAGATATAAAGTTGAAAATTGAAGGAAAAAGTAGACAGGAAAGTGTAACAAGTGCAGTTCGAGTTGGACATATGAGGTAAGTCCATCATTTTATACTGTGGTTGATATTAGGCGCCCTGTGTGGCTGTGATATGAATATATATATATATGTTGGTCCTGTGAGGCGTTATGGCTATGATATGATATTATATGGATGTATATATATGTTGGCCTTGCATGGCATTACTGGTATTTCCTAAGTGCGGGTTTGGGATAGGAAGGAATATAGAGGAAACTCCGCCGATTGTTTTTTGAATAAAAAGGGAATGAGATACAGGTTCATCATATGGACCGAAAGAATAGAAGGACTACTACAGGGAGCACTTAAGATAGATGTGATCAATTAAGTATGAGTATCGGACGAAAAAGGGAATAGATAGCTACGAACTGAAGGTGTAATACGTCAAATATGTTGGAATAGAATCACATACGTATGAACAGTTGAAAATAAATAGAGGATGACATGGGTACACCCTAAAAGGGGGGAAGCGGACAATAGAAACCCAAGCGTAAGAGAAAATCAACTCGCTATCATATGTAAATGGGAACGCTTAAACTTCAAATGAGATCCCATAAGGGATGGATGGATTTCGAGGCCAGCAATAAACAGATAGGAGTCGTGGTATCTGAGACCGTGTGAGGAACCATTGGTGTAGACCTTAACGGATGGAGGCGATCATATCAGCACTAACGCACCGGATCCCATCAGAACTCTGAGATTAAGCGTGCTTGGATGAGAGTAGTACTAGGATGGGCGACCCCCTGGGAAGTGAAAGAGGAAATGAAACACAAGTATCCGTACCTATTCCTATTGTCTACAGGTAAGTCCAACTTCTAAAACTCTTAAGTTGATGAAAGTATGTGTTATTGCGATAAAAAGGAATTTTCCCTATAATCTGTGTAAGATTTTGAAGAAGGTTTTATTTAACATTTGAGGACGAATGTTCTAAAAGGGGTAAGGATGTTATAACCCGTATTTTGTGCATTTGGACATTTGGGGATAATTGTAACGAGTTAAGGACCATGCTATGTCTTGACCTTGTTTTACACATAAGTTGGTTATGAAAATTTTGGAATTTGGAAATATTGGAAGAGGCTAAAGGCAAAATTGGAATTTCAAAAAAATGTTTCATGAATTACAAAAAAATAGAAACTAAGTGATTGGGCTTGGGAAAAAAAAAGAGAGGCCCAACACAAGGAAAGGGCCCAAGTCTTGTAAAGTTAGCCCATTAGTTAAGTAGCCTTTATATACATATATATGTTGATGACTTTTAGTCATCCTTATCCCTTAAGTTGCAAATTCTTCCAAAATATTCAAGAAAATTCTAGAGAAAAGAAAGAAGAGAAGAGAAGAAACAGAGGGAGAAAGCCACGATTTGGAGGGAAAAAAGGTGAGTTCTTCGTTTTGCTCCGTGAATTAATTATCTAGGGTATAACACGATGTTATGAAGGTGTTAGTAATGAAAATTTATGGTTTGGATCAGCCCAAAACGTTACCAAACAGCCCCGAAGTTTCAGCTGCGCTAAGGAGGTTTCTGAGGCGCAATTTTGGCTAGTTTTGGCCAATTTCGGGTAAGGTAAGGTTTCTCCCTTAGATTTGGACTTTATGGGGTTGTTTTGAAGTATCAGTTACCTTGTATACTGCTGAAAGTATAAAAATATTGTGGATATGCTCAGCGAAAGAAACAACCTAAATTGAGGTCGTCGTAGTTAAATTATAGTCGAAGTGAGGCGTTGTGTGTTTGGAGGCGGCTTCTGGTTGTGTGGAGTGTGTTGCAGGGCATAAATGGGTTCTAAAATAGGTGGGGGAGATTCTGGTTTCATCCACACGACCCCCGCTTCGTACGGTTAAAGGTTTTGCAAAATGGAAACTAGAAACTCTATTTTTGGTATCGTAGTTTGAAACTAGTTGTTTGGAGCTTGTATTGTGTAAGGTTGAAGTGATTTAATTGTAAATATTCTTCTATTTGTTGTTGTTGGTATGGTTGTTGATATTGTGGCCGAATTGGAATCTCGGGGATGTTGAAGTTGTAGGGGAAATGTTGCCCGATTTTTCGTAGCATCGGAACTAGTAACAAACTAGTCGGGGGTAATGGATAAGGAAATGACTCCTATTAGTATTTGGTTGTGGAGTGGGCTATTGGAAAGTGAAAGTCTATTAATCTTAGTATTACTTTCATGTCAATATTTTAAGGAGGTATCAAGGCAAGCCGGATTTCTATTAATCCCGAAAAAGGTATGTAAAGCTATCTTCTTTTCTTTTGGCATGTCTTAGCCTTAAGTGATGGATATACGAAATGTGGGGATAATTCCATTCATAGAACTCCAAGTATGACTCATAAGTCTTATTCACTTCTCGATGGTAGAATTCCTATACTAGTTGAGTTATTGCCTCTCAAGGATTCTATACGATGGAGAGTAGCAAGTATGGAAAGTTATCTTCTTTCTCTTGGCATGTTTTTGGCATAAGTATGTGAAGCTTCCTTCCTTCTCTTGGCATGTTTTTGGCATAAGTAAGTAAATCTACCCTTCTTCTCTCTTGATATGTCTTTGACATAAGTTATGATGTTATGATGAAATATTTATGGTACCGAGTCCCTTGATGGGCCAAGTATGATATATGTTATTATCTAAGGATCGAGCCGTACGTTCCACGGCATATATTTATATGATGACTCCATAAGGGAAAATAAGAGAGTATGTAAAGCCGTCCCTTCTTTCTTTCCGCATGACTTAGTATTAAGTAAGGATTAATATGAGCCTGGAGGGTGATTCATGATTTCTCTTCTAAGAGATTCTCCGGTTGTTAATGTCCTTGACTTTTATAAGTTATTTTGTATCGTCTTAATTCATGCCTATGGTTTCTAAGGCTCTTTTTATATGATCAATAGTAATGTTTGAGGAATGAGTGATATGACTATCGTCTTGATTTTCAAATGACAATTCGTCGTTACTACTTCATTGAGTCTTGGACAATGTTTTAAATTGCATATGGTTACTCACTACTCTACTCGTGTATATTGTAACCCTTCTATCACCGAGTCCCGGGTCGGGTATGTAATCATGCGCAGTTCATTGCATTATCCACCGAGTCCCTCACTAAAGGGCCGGGTACGCTATATGAGGAAATGATAATGCAATGACATGAATGACTCACCGAGTCCCTCACTAGAGGGCCGGGTACGTATGTATATATATATATATATGATGATGATGTGATGTGATAAGGTGATGATGGCGCCGGACCCTATGATGGTCCTACAGTTATGATTCACCGAGCCCCTGAAAGGGCCGGCTATATTGTATAGTATAAGCATGCATGTTCATATGTTTCACGAGGTACAGGTACAAAGGTTTCTTATATGATATTTTATTCCCTTGTTTCTCTGTTTTAGATATGCTTCCAGTTATGCTATGTTATGTTTTACCTACTCAGTACATATGTCGTACTAACCCCCTTTTCTTTGGGGGGGCTGCGTTCATGCCCGCTGGTACAGATACACACTCAAGGAATCCGTCAGCGTAGGAGTTCCATTCAGTAGTCTAGAAGCGCTCCAATATGCCGGAGCCTAGTTTTGGTATTAACCCTCGATGTATACATTTATTTGTTCATGGGTACGACGGGGGCCCTATCCCGCCTTATGTTACTGTTCTTACTCTTAGAGGTCTGTAGACATGTATGTGGGTTGTATATGTATGCATGTAAGGTTGTGCCTATATGTTACGATAGCCTTGTCGGCTTATATATTATCTTGCCTGTTGGTACGCTATGACTCAAATAGGAGACATGTTTACTTATAGTTAGCAGGGGTATACGCGAGTGTCTAGTTTGGGCACCCATCACGGCCTACGGGGTTGGGTCGTGACATATAGGTTTTAAATAATAGTGATATATTAAGGTTGGTTGATAATTGGTGGGGATCAAAAAATTTAATTGTATAGGGATATATCGATAAAGGTATTATTGCATGTTGTTGAAATATATTATATATGGAATTGGACTTATTTGGGTGTGGTGTCATAGGGTCAGAATAGGATGGGTGTAGGTGGAAACATTGTAGGTAATTGCATATTATATGTGTTGTATACGTGGCGGAGTTGTAGTAGTATAGGATTTGGGTATTATTATTATATATGTTACTGAAGATGGGTCAATTTGTGTAAGACCCCAGAAATGTAAAAGGTCCTAAACCAAGGAATCAAGGACAAATTCTCAGAAAGTTGCAGAGAACTGGCTCAGATGCTGACCACAAAGCCTTCACGGACCGTGGTAAGCACCACAGACCATGGTAAGCACCACGGACCGTGGTGTGCCACCGTGGTTAGAGGCTCAGACTGTAAGGGACTAACCACGATGGAGGACTTCAGACCATGATGAGCACCATATGCTGTGAATCCCTCCGTGGTGAGACCTTACCAAAGTCCTTAGGAATTTTCCCAAGGTAGGGTCCACGGACGACCACCCCAGGCCGTGATGAGTTTAACGGACCATCAAGGTGTTTGTGAAGAAAACTTCAGAGACTACCCTGCAAGTCTTTTTTCTAAATTTCTCTACGTCCCTTATCACGGGACCCCACCACGGACCGTGGTGAGCATCGCGGACCGTTAAGGGTCCCCGTGAAGTCTCTTCCAACCTGATTTTTAAAGGGGCATTCTAGTCTTTTCCTATATTTTAAATAAAATTGGTTTCGTTTTTAGGACTGAATTCTCCTATATAAAGACCCTAAACCCTTCCAAGCCCTCATTTATTTCACTCTAACTTCTCCAACACAAATCCTCTCATCTCAAGTTCTTCTAAAGGCTTCAAGTCAAGACTAAGATTTTCAAATTCAAGGCATTCAAGTAACCTTTATTCCTCAAGTATTCTTAGAGATTTTTTTTCCCTCAAGGTATGTGGGTTTCATCCATGGGTTCTTCTACCCATGGATACCAAATATTTTCTCAAACTAGCATTTCAATTCTAAATGATGAAATTTTATGGGCTTTTACATGATGATTCTAAATGCATAGATTATGATATATTTAAAGTTTCCTTACATATATTTAGGTCTCTTGACTCTTGATTTCATGAAGTTATGATGTTATTAAAGTGCCTATATGAAGGATTGAAAAGAGTTTTAAGACATATATGGTGGGTTGCTTTAAAAATATGTATTTTATGCATTTCCATTACTCTCATGCATGCAAGAATTATTTAAAGGCATTGAAAGGTTTTTATGAAATGAATCCACTTAGTTTCTTATTATAAAGCAAAGTTGAAATGAAGTTTGAATCCAAATGAATGTTATGAAGTAAATGCTTATAAAGTGGAGTCTTTATGAAATGATTAATTGATAAAAAGGCTTCTTATCCAAAGTAAGGTTTCAATGTGAAAGGACATTTCTCACATTGAAT
This sequence comes from Solanum dulcamara, assembly GCF_947179165.1. Taxonomy (NCBI): domain Eukaryota; kingdom Viridiplantae; phylum Streptophyta; class Magnoliopsida; order Solanales; family Solanaceae; genus Solanum; species Solanum dulcamara. The sequence continues at coordinate 13,490,517 of NC_077237.1, read as the reverse complement.
CAAATGAAATGCTTAAGATTATGATATGACATGTATGACATCCCTATAAGTCGTTAATGCTTTTGAACATTTTTCCAAAAGGTAGGTCCGATTAGCATGGTACCCGAAATACCATCACTGATTGTAGACCTAATTTTCTTATAAATCAAGGTTCATTAGCAGGATGACAAATTGGGTATGGCAGCTATGATGATATTATAAACCAAATGTTTTAATGAGCTATTCCACCATTTGGTGTTTCATTTCTAAAGTTATATAATGCTTACGCTATATTGATGTTCAAATGTTATTCCATGGGATTTGACCTAGCACCAAATGTAGCATGTAGATGGGGACTCGACCAAAGAGGTTCTTAAGTAAAGTCTCATGTTGCATTAACTATGTGCAACCATAAGAGCCTTTTGAGCTAGGCCTTTGTAGCCATCAAATGTTAAAGTTAAAGTTAAAGAATGTTTGAATTTGATCGGAGTTCTACCTGGCAAGTAGTCTCTCCGTGCCAATGTAGGGGCATATTTTGGATTACATGTAATAGCTCGCATGGTATTAAATGTCGGTTATGGTCACTTCCTCACAATATGAATGTTTTAAGATTTCATATGATAATGTTTCATGCATGCATTCTCTTATGCATTTTTCTTACTCATGTCTTTCTCTTATGTTCTTTATTTCATAGCATACTCACATACTTAGTACATTCAAAGTACTAACGCATACTTTTACCTACATGATATCACCATGTAGGGACCGGCATTGCTCCTCACCCTCCTCCATATGGCTAAGTTGATCATTGAAGGCTACCACTTTGATGAGTTCCCATGTTCTGAGAATGACACTCCTATCATATCTAGCTTATGTTAAGCGTAGATTTTAAATTAAGTTTGGTATTTTCGACAGAATTTAGAGGGTGAGCCCCCGCCAAGTCTTAATATAAAAGGTATTATTGGACATAGTAAAGAATGTTATGTTGCCTTTAACTCTTATCAAAGTAAAGCCCCTTAGTCCCTATATCCCTTATGTTTCCACTTGATTTGTTTATCATTACCAATAAAATGCTTAATGAATGCTAAGAGGCTTGGTTGAGGTGCCTCCGGGTGTCTCATTCTCCGTATCACATCTAGGCCCTAGGCTTGGGTCATGGCAAACTTGGTATTAGAGCACGAGGTTTTAAAATGGTCCTTAGCGTCCAACATACCGCATCAAATAGGGTCTTGTTCATGGTTGAGAGGCGCGCCACAACTATGAATAGGAGATTATGGGACATTTAGGAAAGTTTTCACTTCTTTCAAATTCATGTTGTGCATTAGAGTGTCCTAAACCTTCCTCTAACTAACGAACCATTTTATATTCTATAGATAATGCCTCATAGAAGAGCACCTCCAAGAGAAAGGATTGACGATGAAGACCAAGCTCCTCCATTTCTAGATGCCCCATACCATGAGGAAGGGGTAACCCATGCTGAATTTCACAATATCATTACATTATTGGCCCAAGACGTAGCCAACCAAGGGAATCAAGGTGTTCCTCCTTCCCAAATACAAAATCCGGCCTCTAAGATTTGGGATTTCCAAAGAATGAATCCGCATGAGTTCTATGGTTCTAAACTAGATGAGGACCCTATGGAGTTCATTGATGAGGTGTACCAGATTGTGGCCATCATGGGTGTGCCTTAAAATGAGAAGGCTAAGCTAGTAGCATATCAACTCAAAGGTATAACTCGAGTGTGGTATGAGTAATGGATTGTTGAGAGGAATGAATAAAGGGGAACGATAGAATGGGAAGAGTTGAAAAGTGCCTTCCTAGACCATTTCTTCCCGTTAGAGCTTAGGGAAGCCAAAATCCAAGAGTTCATCAACCTCTGTCAAGGGAGTATGAGTGTAAGGGAGTATTCTCTCAAGTTTATAATATTATCCAATTATGCTCCCTTTATAGTCTCCGACCCTCGGGCAAGGATGATTAAGTTTATTTCCGGCATCTCAAGCTTGGTGTTCAAGGAGTGAAAAATGGACATGTTTGTCAAGGAGATGGACATCTCCCAGTTAATAACTTATGCCAAACAAATCAAAGAGGATAAGTTGAGGGAGAGGTCTAGAGGGTTTAAAAAGGCTAGAGTCGATGGTGGAGGGTTCAACCCTCAAAGGTCCGGTTATGATAGCAATGGCAAAGGTCAAGGTGGGAAATAGTTTATGGGACAAGGTTCCACTAATACTTCTCCTTCTTAGTTCAACAAGGATAAGGGTCCTAATCAAATGGTCCCAAGAGATAATGTTGGCGCCCAAGCTTTTCTTCCATGTAAGAAGTGTGGGAGGACCCATAAGGGGGAGTGCTTGGCCGACTCAAATGCGTGCTTTAAATGCGGAAAACCGGGTGACCATGCTAAGGATTGTAGATGTAGTGGTGGTAATAGGCCTCAAATCTATGTTTCTCATGGCCATAAAGCTTAAGGAGGTGTCCAATGCACCAACCATTTCTATGCCTTGCATAGGAGGCAAGAGGTTGAGGAAGCACCAAACGTTGTTATCGGTATGTTAATGATCTTTACTTTTGATGTATATGCATTATTAGACCCGGGTGCAAACTTATCATTTGTTACTCTATTCTTAGCTAATAGGTTTGATATATTGCCTGAGATGTTAGTAAAGCCTTATTTTGTGTCTACCCCCATGGGTGAGTCGGTTGTGGCTAGAAAGGTCTATAGGGGTTGTCCCGTGTCCATCTTGCATAAATTTATTCCTTGTGATCTTATAGAGCTTGACATGGTGGATTTCGATGTCATCCTTGGGATGGATTGGTTATATGTATCTTATGCTTCCATAGATTGTAGGACTCGTCGAGTCAAGTTTTCATTCCCAAATGAGTGCACTCTTGAATGGGAGGGTCGTGATTTAGTAGTGAAGGGTAGATTAATTTCTTATCTTAAGGATTGAAATTTGATTGATAAGGGTTGTATTTACCACGCAGTGAGAGTTAGGGATGTCGACTCCCAAAGTCCTCCTCTTGAGTCAGTCCCCATAGTCAATGAGTTTCTCGATATCTTTCCCAATGACCTTCTCGATGTCCCTCCCAAAAGAGAAATTGATTTTAATATTGATATCCTCTCTGATACCCAACCTATCTCTATCCTTCCCTCTTGAATGGCCCCAGCGGAATTAAAAGAGTTGAAGAAACAATTGAAGGACTTGCTAGAAAAGGGTTTCATAAGGCAAAGTATTTCTCCATGGGGTGCTCCTGTGCTATTTGTAAGAAAGAAGGATGGGTCACTACGAATGTGAATAGACTACCGGTAATTGAGTAAGGTAACCATTAAGAATAAGTATCCACTTCTTAGGATAGATGACTTGTTTGATCAATTGCAAGGGGCAAGTCACTTCTCCAAGATCGACCTTCGGTTCGGCTATCACCAACTAAGGGTGAGGGAGTGTAACATTCCTATGGCGATATTTTGGAAAAGGTATGGTCATTTTGAGTTTGTGGTAATGAGTTTTGGATTGATGAATGCGTTAGCGGTGTTCATGGACCTAATGAATAGGGTGTTCAAACCCTGTCTTGATACTTTTGTTGTGGTGTTCATTGATGATGTTTTGATCTACTCTCAGATTGAGGAAGAACATAAAGATATTTTGAAGGTTGCGCTCCAAACGTTGAGGGATAGGCAATTTTTTGCAAAATTTAGCAAGTGTGAGATTTGGTTGATGGAGGTGGCCTTTCTCGGTCATATAGTGTACGGCAAGGAGATGAAGGTGGATCCTAAGAAAATAGAGGCGGTCAAGAATTGGCTTAGACCATTGTCTCCTTTCGACATCAGGTGTTTCTTGGGTCTAGACGGTTACTATAGAAGGTTCGTTGAAGTATTATCTTCCATCTCATCTCCTATGACAAAGTTGACTCAGAAAGGTGAAATTCATATGGACGGATGAGTGTGAAAAGAGCTTCCAAACTTTGAAAGATCGACTTACCTCTGCTTCTATTTTGACTATATCGGAAGGATTAGAAGGGTTTATTGTTTATTGTGATGCTTTGAGGATTGGTTTGGTTTGTGTCTTAATGCAAAATGGTAAGGTCATAGCCTATGCTTCTAGACAATTGAAAGTGCATGAGCGTAACTACCCTACCCATGATCTTGAGTTTGAAGCCATTTTTTTTCTTTTACAATTTGGCAGCACTACCTCTATGGGGTACATGTAGATTTTATACCTATGATACAAGCCTTCAATATGTGTTCACCAAAAGGACCTCAATATAAGACAAAGAAGGTGGCTAGAGATCCTCAAAGACTATGACATGAGTGTGCACTATTATCCAGGAAAAGCCAATATTGTTGCTGATACACTTAATAGAGTGTCTATGGGGAGTGTGTCCCATATTATTGAAGGAAAGAGGGAGTTGGTGAAAGATGTTCACTGGTTTGCTAGACTTCGGGTCAAGTTGTGCGGTATTGGTGATGGTGGTATGGTTGTCCAAAATGGGTCCGAATCCTCCTTGGTGGGGATGCTAAGTCGAAGTAAGACCTTGATCCGACACTTGTAGAGTTAAAGAAATTGGTGAAGGAAAAGAAGGTATATGTATTTTCACAAAGGAGATATGGGGTGCTATATTACTAAGGTCAGTTGTGTGTTCCAGATGTGGATGTCATAAGGAGTTTGATCTTGATGGAGGCATATAATTATGCATACTCCATTCACGCCAGTTCGATGAAAATTTATCAAGACTTGAAAGAGTTGTATTGGTGGGGTGGCATAAAGAAGGACATATCAAGGTTTGTATTCGAATGTCTGAATTGCCAACAGGTGAAGGCCGAGCATCAAAGGTCGGGTGGCCTAGCGTAATATATCAAGATCCCTACTTGAAAGTAGGAAGAAGTGAATATGGATTTTGTAGTGGGTTTGCCTCACACTCAGAAGAGTCATGATTCGATTTGGATAATTGTTAATAGAATGACTAAGTCGGCTCACTTCCTACCGGTTAAGACTTCCTATAGGGCCGAAGATTATGCAAAGTTGTATATTCGGGAGTTGGTGAGATTGCATGGTGTGCCATTGTCAATCATTTCAGATCATGGTACTCAATTAACTTCTCACCTTTGGAGATCATTTTAAAAAAGCCTCAGTACTAAAGTAAAGTTAAGCAACGCATTCCATCCTCAAGCCGATGGGCAAGCCCAAAGGACAATTCAAACCCTAGAGGATATGTTAAGGGCTTGTGTGCTAGAGTTAAAAAAGAGCTGGGATGATTACCTACCGCTCATCGAATTTGCCTATAATAATAATTACCACTCAAGCATTGAGATGGCGCCGTTTGAGGCTTTGTATGGGAGATGATGTAGATCCCGGTTGGTTGGTTTGAAGTGGGTGAGATGACCTTGTTAGGTCCCGATTTGGTACTTGATGATTTAGAGAAGGTGAAGATCATTAGAGAAAGGTTGAAGATGGATCAAAGTCGTCAAAATTCCTATTATGACACCAGAAGAAGGGATCTTGAGTATAATGTGGATGATTGGGTGTATTTGAAGCTTTCACCCATGAAGGGTGTGGCTCAGTTTGGTAAAAAGGGGAAATTGAGCCCTAGCTAGTAGGGCCTTATAGAATCCTAAAGTGGGTTGGAAAAGTTGAGTATGGGTTGGATTTACCTTCGGAAATGACCATGATTCACCTGGTGTTCCATGTGTCAATGTTGAGAAAATGTGTGGGAGACCCTAACTCCATTGTGCCTTTAGAGATAGTGAATGTTGAGGAGAACTTGACCCATGAAGAGGTCTTGGTTGAAAATTTGGACCGGCAAGGTAAAAGGTTGAGGAAAAAAGAAATGGTGTTCGTTAAAGTGCTTTGGAGGAATCAACAAGTCGAAAGTGCTACATGGGAATCAGAAACGGATATGATGAAACATTATCCTCATCTCTTTCATTCTACTCAAGCCTAAGGTAATAAGTCATTCATATTCAAATGTTTAAGACACTTATGTTTTAGTTTTTCCAAGTCATCATGTGCATGGATATTCATGAAGTTGAATTTTGAAGTTATGTTTTAAGCTCAAATTTAAGGATTTCATGTTTGATGCATTGTATATATGTTGGGTTGCTAGTCCTCGTACCATATCCTTTCTATGTTAATGATTCTCATTCAAGGATGAATGTTTTCGAGGGGAGATATTGTAAGACCCCCAAAATATGAAAGGTCCTAAATCAAGGAACCAAAGATGAATTCTCAAAAAGTTGCAGAGAACTTGCTCAAAACCTGACCACGAAAGCCTTCACGGATCATGGTAAGCACCACAGACCGTGGTGTGCCACCGTGGTAGAGATTCAGAGGCTCAAACTGTAGAGGACTAACCATGATAGGACCACGGACTGTGGTGAGAACCATGGGCTGTGAATCCCTCCGTGGTAAGACCTCTTGAAAGCCTTGGGAATTTTCCCAAGGCATTGTCCACGGACGACCACCAGGGCCGTGATGAGTTTATCAGACCATCAAGGTGTCCATGAAGAAAACTTTAGATAATACCCTGCAAGTCCTTTTTCTAAATTTCTCTAAGTCCCTTATCACAAGACCCCACCACGGACCGTAAAGGGTCCCCATGAAGTCTCTTCCGGCCAGATTTTTAAAGAGGCATTGTAGTCTTTTCCTATATTTTAAATCAAAACGGTGTCATTTTAAGGACTGAGTTCTCCTATATAAAGACCCTAAACCCTTCCAAGCCCTCATTTATTCCACTCTAACTTCTCCAACACAAATCCTCTCATATCAAGTTCTTTTAAAGGCTTCAAGTCAAGACTAGGATTTTCAAATTCAAGGCATTCAAGTAACCTTTATTCCTCAAGTATTCTTAGGGATTTTGTTTCCCTCAAGGTATGTGGGTTTCATCTATGGGTTCTTCTACCCATGGATACCAAATGTTTTCTCAAACTAGCATTTCAATTATAAATGATGAAATTTTATGGGCTTTTACATGATGATTCTAAATGCATAGATTATGATATATTTGAAGTTTCTTTACATATATTGAGGTCTCTTGACTCTTGATTTCATGAAGTTATGATGTTATTAAAGTGCCTATATGAAGGATTGAAAAGAGTTTTAAGATATATATGGTGGGTTGCTTTAAGAATGTGTATTTTATGCATTTCCATTACTCTCATGCATGCAAGAATTATTTAAAGGCATTGAAAGGTTTTTATGAAATAAACCCACCTAGTTTCTATCACGACCTAAGCGTAGGGCCTAGACGTGACATGGCGAATGAGTAACCCAAAAGTACCTCAAACAAGCCTCTTATTATTCTTTTAGCCTTTCATAGGTAATGACGATAAATGAACAAGAGAAAATCATAATAGTAAATCTTCAACTTACATATGTCCAACAATACCTCTAACTTTTAGATTTAACGGGGCTAAGACAAGTTCCTAGCTCACCCTCAATCATAATAGAAGAAATGCCATAGTAAAAGATCTCAATATATCATAAGCTAGAAATATAAATGAGTATTGTTCTCGGAACATGGGAACTCACCAAAAGTAGTCTTCAAATGAAATCTCAACTAGCCACGTGGAGGAGAACGAGGAGGAGCACTGGTCCCTACATGGTGATATATCATGTAGGCAAAAAGTATGCGTTAGTACCTTTAATGTACTAAGTATGTAAAGTTGCATGAATATTGAGAAAACATTAAAACATTTATGTAATATAGAACATAATGTAATGCATGCATAATAAATCATATACATATCCTTTAAAATATTCATTCTATGGGAAGATGACCATAACCAACATTTAAGACCATGCGAGCTATTACATGGAATCCAACATAACCCCCTCCATTGGCCGGGGAGATTAATTTCCATGTAGAACTCCATCAACTTCATTCATTTATTTAACTTTAACTTTAAGGGCTTTCATGGATCCATTAGCCTAAGCCTACAAGGGCTCCTATGTTGGCACATAGTTAATGAGACAAGGGGTTGCTACTAGGATTCCCTTACCGAATCCCACCTCAATGACCCATTCGGTGCTAAGTCAACCACACAGAATAGTTTAATACTTCAAAATAGTCATAGCATATAGCTTGAGAATTCAAACATCATATTCGGTAGAATAGCTCATTAAAACATTTGGTAATTCAAATATGCAAGAATTGTCCTTATTGCATAAAGAATTCATCATTCATATCATTTCATCATTCTTTCATTTTATAAGACTCCCTTTTGATTATAGATATTTCTTTCATAAACATTCATTTGAAGTCGAAGCTTTCAAGTCAAACTTTATTGAAAATAATAGTAAAACTAGGTGGGTTCAAATTACTTCAACTTGCAAACATGGATATAAATAAATATACATAAATATTTTGAAATTCATTAATTAAAAATCATGCTTTAAACAACCCACCATGAATTTCAAGAACCTTTAAAGAGATAAATGGAGAAATTACTTGCAAACCATCAATTCATACATATGAAATTATGTTGCATCAAAATAGACCAATAATCATTAGTTTAACCATGATTCATGCTATTAATTAAAAATAAGAATTACCCATAAAAAAATATTACTTGAAATCAAGAGACTTAATTGAAAGAGTTTTTGGGCTACATGAGTGGAAGAACCCATTGATAAACACCACATAACTTAGAGTAAAGCTTAAAGAAAATAAACATAATTTATCATATAATCAAAATAATTTAGGCATGAGAGTGGAAGAAATACTCTCATTGAAGCCTTACATACCTAGAATCCAAAGCGTTACTTAGAATCAAAGGACTTAATGAATACACTTGAATTCTAGCCTTTTCTCTTTGCCGGAGCATTTTGTGTACTATTCGGAGTATATCAATCACCAAAATAGTATTTCTACACTACTAAGAACTAAAACTATATTTTGACAATGAGTAAAGAAGTGTATAGAGAGAAGAGTTGCTTGAGAAAGCTTGATGAACAAAATGATGAATTAAGGTAGGTATTTATAGGTGTGAAAGAGGGACCTAACAATAATTAAAATAATTATAAAGAAAAATCTAAAAATTTAATGAAAGATTATGATGTCATGGGTGATGTCAAATGGAGGACTATTGATGTCATGAGTGATGTCAAATCTATTTAGATCTTTCCATGGTTGGTGAGATGAACTTTCTTTTAACGGAATACCCTTTTTCGGAGCTGCGTTTGAACAAGATAACTTCCTCATTAGAATTTGGTGTCTTCACAATAAATTGTTTCTCTAGAAGTCTACTTTCATGTCGTTCAATAATTAACCGATTTGGAGCAACCTACAGTGAGATATGATGTTTCTTCTACAAATACTCTATTTCGTCACAACACCCTGTCTTACAATAATTAATTTATTTGACCTACTTAACATTTTAAACTTAAAATATGTTAGGTAATGATGTTGGGGTTATTCAGAAATTTGAATCACCTAATTTTGACCAACTTACGAAAAGTTATACCCAAAATATAGAAGTTGTATCATTTTCATCGAGAATTGGAACATCATATACAACATTTTTCAGGGATATTACATTATCTCCCCTTTGGGAACATTCATCCTCGAATGAGGAAAGACTTAGGTTGAGTAGAGCAGAGTGTAAACCAATAACCCATCATTAATTCAATAGTGTAATTTAAAACATCATTTGAAACATATTTCATAATTTTGCAAACATATGACAAGAAAAGTTGAACTGCAAGGATTTCAAGTATTTGAGCAAGGACAACTTAATACCTTAGTTTTGGGTAGAGAGAAAAACATGAGGATATCGCTTAATCATATCCGCTTCCGCTTTTCATGTTGCACTTTCTATTTGTTGATTCCTCCAAAGGACTTTAACAGATGCAACTTCTTTGTTCCTCAATCTCTTAACTTGCCGGTCCAAAATTTCAACAGGAACTTCTTCATAGGTCAAGTTTTCTTCAATATTCATTACTCTCACAGGTACAATGGAACTACGATCACCCATACATTTTTTTCAACATAGACACATGGAACACCGGATTAACCATGGCCATTTCCAATGGTAATTCCAACTCATATGCAACCTTGCCAACACGTCTCATAATTCTATAAGTCCCTACATACCTAGGGCTCAATTTCCCTTTCTTACCAAACCGAACCACACCCTTCATGGGTAAAACCTTCAGATACACCCAATCGTCCACATTAAATTCAAGATCCCTTCTTCTAGTGTCGGAATAGGACTTTTGACGACTTTGAGCCGTCTTCAACCTTTCTCTAATGATCTTCACCTTCTCCAAAGCATCAAGTACCAAATCAAGATCATCACACCTACTTTGAACCAACCAACTGGTGATCTACATCTTCTCCCATACAAAGCCTCAAACGGCGCCATCTCAATACTTGAGTGGTAACTATTATTATAGGAAAACTCGATGAGCGGTAGATAATCATCCTAATTTCCTTTAAACTCTAACACACAAGCCCTTAACATATCCTCTAGTATTTGAATTATCCTTTCGGCTTGCCCATCCGTTTGAGGATGGAATGTGGTGCTCTATTTTACCTTAGTACCGAGGCCCTTTTGAAATGATCTCCAAAAATTGAGAAGTGAATTGGGTATCATGGTCCAAAATAATGGATAATGGCACACCATGCAACCCCACCAACTCTCGTATATACAACTTGGCATAGTCGTTTGCACTATAGAAAGTCTTAACCGGTAGGAAGTGAGCCGACTTAGTCATTCTATCAACAATTACCCAAATTGAATCATGACATTTTTGGGTATGAGGCAAACCCACTACAAAATCCATATTCACATCTTCCCACTTTCAAGTAGGGATTTCAATGTATTGGGCTAGGCCACCCAGCCTTTAATGTTCGACTTTCACCTGTTGGCAATTTAGACATCCGGACACGAATCTTGCTATGTCCTTCTTTATGCCACCCCACTAATAGAACTCTTTTAAGTCTCGGTACATTTTTGTTGAACCTGGATGAATGGAGTATGTAGAATTATGAGCCTCCCTCAAGATCAAACTCCTTAGGCCATCAACATCCAGAACATATAGCCGACCTTGGTAGTATAGAACCCCATCTCCCCCATCTCCTCACCCTCCTCTGTGTGGCTAAGTTGATCGTTGAAGGCTACTAATTTGGTGAGTTTCCATATTCTGGGAACGACACTCCTATCTTATCTATCTTATGTTATGTTTAGAAATTTAAATTAAGTTTGGTATTTTCAACGTAATCTTGATGGTGAGCTAGGGACATGTCTTAACCTCCACAAGTCTTAATGTAGGAGGTATTGTTAGACATAGTAAGGGATGTTATGTTGTCTTTAACTCTTATCAACGTGAAGCCCCTTAGTCGCTATATCCCTTATGTTTTCGCTTGATTTATTTATCATTACCAATGAAATGCTTAATGAATGCTAAGAGGCTTTGGTGAAGTACCTCTAGGTGTCTTATTCGTCGTGTCGCGTTCACACCCTAGGCTTGGGTTGGGACAATTTGGTATCACGACCTGAATCTGGGCCATGATAGCACCTATCATAACCCCCGAGTAGGTAAGCCAAACCCAAAACAAGTGAAAGTCAAACTTGAATTTAATGACATAATTAGTAACATAAGAAGGCAGAAGCAAGAAGAATATAACAAAACAAAAGTCTGTCCAAGGTATAGATATGTAAATACGATACAAAAGACCCGATAATGACCAAAAATGACGAACAAATACTAGACCGATCCCCAACCTGGTGTCACCTATATAGGAGATACTAAATACAATATCTGACAATGTATATATATAGAATACATATATGACTATCTAAAAAGACAAGTGTAAGTCAGTACAAAAGATGTTAAGTAGCAAGTCTCTGAATGCCGGGAGCTCACCATAATCTGAATCTAGCACCACTACGGATGATCAGGCGCGCGCTGCTAGTGGCTCGAACTGGGAGTTGCATAAAAAAGATGCAGAAGTGCAGTATCAGTCCCAAAACATGGGGTACTCAATAGGCATCATAGGCCGACCGAGCTTAGAAAAAATAAGTATATAATAAGTAGCTCAATGATACTGATAATAACAAGGAAGAAACATACAACTACAGTTATGGGAAAAGGGGTACAGGAAGAATCAAATGGTAAATAATAAAATCCCAACCAAACAAGTAATCATATATAAAAATCTCAACCTGCAACAACACCGGAGGAATGCATCAATATCAAATAGTAGATATAGATCAATATTTCTTCAAAAATATCAGGGGGCGCCCAGAACTCACACCTTGGGCTTCTCAATAATAATAATAATAATAATAGTAACCAAAATATATATCATTGGGTCGCCCGAAATTCACACCTCGAGCTTCTCAATAATAAAAGTAATAATAATAATCCGAGATATGTGTCAACGGATGGCTCAAAATTCACACCTCTAGCTTCTCAATATGAAATGTACTAAATAAAATATCGCCGGTATTTCTTTTATAAAATCCTTACCCTTATTTATCAACCAAAAGTCTTAATCTCATCATTTTATTCCTTCTTTAAAAAAGAATTTTTAACACCGACAAGGCAAATCAATACAAGTAGTATGTCAAAATCACATTCAAATCGAGAAAAAATCTGTCAAAGGCATCAAATCACTAATCTGAGACTCCGGTATACCAAAAATACGGCCTCGGGCCCAACATTTTCATCTAATAAGCAAACAAGGCATAAGCATAAGCCAAAATTCACAACTAGTGGAAACTGAAACCAAATAAGTTAAACCACGACATCTTAAGTTCAACCACCTAGAAGCAAGTTCTAAGGATTCTAAACAATGCAAACAATTCAAGATATCGCCTAGACTAAGGCTTTAATGACTGAAACCCCAACTAGTCACTAACGATGATCATCGACTCCAAATTCTCAATAGGATATCAATACCTAAATCACCAACTTAATCACACGTTACCACCTAAAGTATATCAATTTTAGCCAAGCCAAGTCTAACAAGAATAAACCATAACTTATATCAAGCCGGAACAACACCCGAACCGCTTAACTTGAGACTTTTCTTTGTGGGCCACCTCCAAAAGATACCACTCTATAGAATTATAGAAGAACACATCAAAACAAACCAACGATACCCATATTACTATAATTAAAATCAGAACTAAAATCGGGTCAAAATTCGACATTTGGACCCGCACACGAAATCAAAAAACCAACTTTGTCACAAGGTCCCAAATAACTCAAGGAACTTGTTCCCCAAAAATGGGCACATTTTGAGCACCGGAAGAGCTCAAACAGCCCCACCAAATTCAATCCCTAGAATAGTTCAGAAGTTGCAAGAAACAACAAAATTATGCAAACCTTACGAGGTTTTTAAGATGAAAAAGTTTTTGGAACGTTCCCACGAGAATCTCCAATGCACCAGAGTAAGAATGATGGAAAATGTCCAAGAGGAGCTCTCAAAATCCCAAAATTATTAAGTCCCGAAATGGGACCTAGCTGCTGGAAACGGGCATTTAATTTTATTGAATTCAATGAAATTACCCATCGTGATTTTGAGATGGTCCTCACAATCGCAAGGTCTGACTCAGCTAACACATTGTGATCGCAATGGTAAATCACGTGATCACGATGCCTAGGGTCTCAGACCTTCGCGATCGCAGATCTCTGGGTCGCCAACGAGAAGAGCAAAAGCTCCTGTGCTGAACTTTGGAGAATTAAGCTTTCTTCCGAGGGGGGTCCAAAATTCATTCAAAACCCCGTGAACGCAAATGGACTATGCTACCCAACCAAAAATGGCATTCCAGACTCAATGAAATTGATGGATTTTCGAACGGAGGTCATTTCGTTAAAATATTGACCAAAGTCAACATTTTCCAAAGAAAGCATTCAAAATGCACAAATGGCCTAAAACTCATTCCGAGCACCTCGGGAACCAAACAAAAGGTCGTTCTAGACCAAACTCGATATTTTGGAGCTAACCACACTGACATAATTTTCATCCAAGTGTGTTTACTTGAAATGTTTACCGAAGTCAAACTTAGTGAAAACTTTAAAGTTAAAATGACAAATTGCACAAAACTTAAAACGAAGGCTCCAAAACCCAAACCAACCTTCCTTCTAGACATAAATAGATCTTCCAGAGCTGATGGAACCCTTAGAATTCTCATACAATGCCCGAATCTTTGGATATTGACTAAAGTCAATTCTTTTAAACCTTAAGCCTCAAAAATAGCCAAATCACCTCAAAGATCAATCGAGCACCTTGGGAAGCATTCCATCCATCCCAATATCATATAAGAGCTGTAAAGAAACTAGGGGAAGGGGTAAAATGGTAAAAATATGCAAAAGCATGAAATTGACCTTGGAGTCATTACAACATCCACTACTAAAAAAACTTTCGTTCTTAAAATTTAAGGAAGAAAGGTACCTGGTGGCTCAAAAATATAATATAGGGCCTGCATGTCCTTCTCGGTCTCTCCAAGTAGCCTCCTCGATCGGACGATGCCTCCACTGGTCTTTCACCAATAGAATCTCCTCGAACCTCAAATTTCTAACCTGCCTATCTAAAATAGCCACAGGCTTCTCCTCAAAGGCTAAGGACTCATCAAACTGAATTGAATCCCACTAAAACACGTGAGACTCATCTGGAATGTAATGTCGAAGCATAGAAACATAGAATACAGGGTGAACACCTAATAGTGCTGGGCGCAAGGATAACTCATAAGCTACCTCCCCTACCCGCCTCAAGATATTAAAAGGTCCGATGTACATGGGGCTAAGCTTACCCCTTCTCCCGAATCTCATCACAACCTTCATGCGCAACACTTACAAGAACACTCGATCTCTAACCATAAACTCTAAAGAATGGATCCTCCGATCAGCGTAACTCTTCTGCCTACTTTGGGAAGTGCAGAGTCTCTCCCGAATCATACAAACTCTATCCATCGAATCAAGCTGCAAATTGGTGTCCCAAGGCCTAACCTTAAAGGCATTAAACTAGCCCATCTAGATGCTCGAATAGTAGCAATTATTATATGTGAACTCTGCCAAAGCCAAGGACTGATCCCACTGACCCCCAAAATCAATAACACAGGCCCGTAGCATGTCCTCCAAGACTGAATGGTCCTCTCTGACTAACCATCAGTCTGGGGGTGGAAAGACGTGTTGATCTCAATTTGGGTACCCAACTCTCTCTACATATACCCCTATAAATGTGAAGTGAATTGAGTACCATGGTCTAAAATAATATATAGTGGCATCCCATTCAATTGGACTACCTTTTAGATATAAATCTGAGCCAATTTCTATGAAATATAGGTAGTCTGGACCGGTAAAAAGTGGGCAGACTTGGTAAATCAATCTAGGATGACCCAAATAGAATTGAAACCCCGGGAGGTATGTGGTAAACCCACTACAAAGTCTATGGATATCCACTTCCACTTCCACTCTAGGTCAAACTACCTAGCCTCTGATGCTTGAACTTTACCTCTTGACAGTTTAAGCACCTAGCCACAAAAGTTGTAATGTCCTACTTCATCCCACACCACCATTAATGCTACCATAGATCATGATACATCTTCTTCGTAATGGGATGAATGGAATATCTTGAACAATGGGCTTCTTCAAGTATGAACCTGACTAAATCTCCTACTCTAGAAACACAAACACGACCCTCAATCCTCAAAATGCCCTCCAGATCTAAGGATACCTTCCTAGCCTCTCTACTGAGTACCTTATCTCGAATCACCCTCAGTTGTCGGTCCTTAAACTGTTATTCCCGAATCTTCTCCATCAAGGAAGGCCTAGCCTCTACACAAGCAAGTACCCTGCCCGACTCAAAACTATCAAGATGAACTATCTAGTTAGCTAAAGACTGGATGTTCAAAGCTAAAGGTCGTCCCTCAACTAATAAGAATGCCAAAATCCTCATACTCACCGCCTTCTAGCTCAAAGCATCCACTACTACATTTTCCTTTCCCGGGTGATATAAAATATTGACATTATAGTTCTTCAGCAACTCCAACCACCTGCGCTGTCTCAAATTAAGGTCTTTCTGGCTGAATATATATTGAAAACTACAGTGGTCAGTGTAGATCTCATAATGGGATCCTTAAAAGTAATGCCTCAAAATCTTCAATGAGAAGACTACCTCTACCAACTCCAAATCATGTGTGGGGTAGTACCTCTCATGCACCTTCAGCTACTTAGAAGCATATGCAATAACTCTACCCTGTTGCATCAGAACGTAACCCAAGACAACATCTGAAGCATGACAACACACTGTAAATCCCTGGTCGGTGACAAGATGAGTAAGAATTAGAGCTGAAGTCAACAAGGCTTTGGGCTTGAGGAAGTTTACCTCACACTTGTCAGACCACTGGATAGAAGCATTCTTTTGAGTCAGTTTGGTCAAAGGCGTTGCAATAGAAGAGAACCCCTCCATAAAGCGTCTGTAATACCTTGCAAACTTGATGTAAATACGAACCTCGATAAGAGAGGTAGGTCTAGCCCAATCATAAACTATCGCTATCTTTGCCAGAAATAGCATAATCCTATTCTTGGACACCATGTGTCTTACGAATGCCACTGACTCAAGCCAAAATTCACACTTAGTGAATTTGGCATACAACTACTAATCTTGCAAGGTCTGAAGTACTATCCTTAAGTGTTGCTCATGCTCTTTACTCCCGGAGTAGACTAGAATGTCATTAATGAATATAATGATAAAGGAGTCCAAGTAGGGCCTGAATACATGGTTCATCAAATCCATGAATGCTCCAGGGGTATTAGGCAACCCAAAAGACATGACTAAGAACTCATAGTTGTCGTATCGAGTCCTAAAAGCAGTCTTAGGGATATATGACTCCCTAATCCTCAACTGGTGATACCCTGATTTGAAGTCTATCTTAGAAAACACTGCTGCACCCTAGAGCTGGTCAAATAAGTCATCAATCTACGGCATCGGGTACCTATTCTTGATGGTCACCTTATTCAGATGCTTGTAAATCAGTACATATATGTAATTATACCATTCTTCTTTTTCACGAATAGAGAAGGAGCACCCTAGGGAGACACACTGGGCCTAATAAACCCCTTACTCAAGAGGTCTTGGAGCTGTACCTTAAGCTCCTTTAACTCAACTGGAGCTATCCGATACTATGGAATAGGGATTGGTCGTGTACCCGACTCAACATCAATACCAAAATCAATATCACGCTCAGGGGGGAAGACCAGGTAGATCAGTGGGTAAATACATCAGGGAAATCTCAGACCATCGGAGCAGAATTAATAAAAGGAGTGTCAGCACTAGTGTCACAGACATAAGCAAGATAGGCTAGTATTGCTCTTAAATACACACGCAAGTATACGCGGTCTCAAAAGTGATATAGTGGCTTTTTTTGAGAGCCGGATATCGAACCCACAAGGAATATGCAACTAGACTTAGTTAACCTTGTAATGAATTAAATTATTAGTATGTGTCTCAAAGGGTTTAGTTTGTTTATATCTACCAATGATTTTATCAAAACTAGGTGCAACCTACATAGAAGATGTCAAATAGAATTTATCAATTTAAAGAAAAGTCCTTGGGTTGTAGCAAGTTAAGATTTCCAGTTTAATCTTCATTACCTTGGTATCCAATAGGTTCCCAATTACCGATTTGCAGGATTGATTTTATAATTATGATTTTCCAATCTCTAATTGTCTATTCTTATTGACAGCTTACCTACATCATTGAGCTGGGATAAATATGAACCAACAAAAATGCCTTAATATTTTCATTCTGTTTAGCAACCAAACATGGTGTATATATATGTGTCACAATCATCCTATACACTAATTGTTCTAGACAACTCTAAAATAAACATGCTCCTTATATTCTAGTATTTATCTTCCTTTCATCTTCCGAGTTAAGGATGGACAACAAATATGTTCCAATGGTGATCAAGCATTAAAATAAAAAAAATATATAAGAGTAGCTTCATATGAAACTAATCTTCAACCAAAGCAAACAAGAATAAAACTTTCATCTTATGGCTACAACCCAAGAACATGGGGATTTAGCCTCTCATAGTTTGTTAGACAATTATATGAAAAACTTCTAACATCAATTTGAATCTAAGATGAAAAAGAAGGGAGAAAATATCACCAAACTAGGTCTTGGGTCATTTCCTTCAGCCTCCTCCCGACAAGAACAAGTGCTATTGATATAAAATGTAAAAGTGCTCTTTATAGGACCATAAAATGCATTGTTAAAGCAATCACACTGAAGTCCGCGATACAGACTTGTCTTATTTCAATATAACATTTCATTTTCCCAGTTTTGGGACTAATTCAGCTTGTCCATGTCCAAGGTCCACGATGCGGACTTGTCGCGGACCACACTGCCTAGTTAAATAATTTCACATTTCAATTTTTGATCAACATATTACCAAGGTCCGTGATGCAGACTTATCGCAGACCACACTATTTTGCCAACTGTTTTCACGCTTTGATTTTGATAAACATAATTCCAAGGTTCGCAACGCAGACCTGTCGCTGACCACACTGTCTCGTGAAACACATGCCATGTTTTAGGAGTAAAAAGTGTAGGTCCTTACTACATGATGTTGATATGCGTTGTTGCAGTGTATTTTATTTTCTTTATGATTTTATTTCTCCTTTGAGTTCCAATATCCATCAAATCGTTCCTCTTATTTCCATTTGTACTCACTTAGACCTAAAAGTTTCTAAACATGCTATTATAGTTGCAATAATATGAAATATGAACAAGATGGAATCAACTTTAGGAGTTTTGTTTTTGATTCTAGCAATAATATATGGGTTTTAGTTGCTATAGGGCACGTAAATGTGCCCAAGATCAACTAAAAACCCCTTTCCCACTAACCGTTGAGCTTTGAGGAAGGATATCACACCACGTGGTGCATAACTAACTGCACCGTCCCACATGATTGGAGGAATACTAGGCATACACAAGGTAATGGTCTTGGAGAAGCAATCCAAAACTGCATGATAAGTAGAAAACCAATCCATGCCTATAAGTAGGTCAAAGTCTACCATATCTAGCACAATTAGGTCTTCTCCGGTATCATACCCCACGATAGTCACTACACAGTATCGATACACTCGATCCACTACTAAAGAATCACCTATGGGGCTAGATACACACATAGACACCGTCAATGACTCATATAAAACATCCTATCAAGTATAATAGCGAGCATATATAGACGAGTAACTGGAACCCAAAACAAATAAAGCATAGGCAGGTAGATGAGAGAGGGAGATCGTACCTATGATGATGGCAACCGATGTCTCCACCTCCGGTCTACTCAAAAAAGTATACATGTGACTGCGTCCACCTTTACCACCTGCTCGGCCTTCTTAGGACCACCCCTAGTACCTTGAGGCTCATATCTACTACCCTGCACACTCTCTCTGAGCGGCTGAACTAGGGCTCTAGGGCCTAAACCTGCTGACCCTGTGGACCCTGCTGACTTTGGCGTCTGCAATGGCTGATAGTAGGACACTTTCTAGTAAAGTGTACTATCACACCACACTCATAGCATGGACCTCTAAGTGAACCTCTCTGTGATGCCCCAGCTGAACCTGAATAGCCACCACGGCCTGAATACTCAGAAGTCTAACCCTGAGAAGACTGACCCAAAGTCAGGCCATTCTGACCGCTTTTATTTGCTGATCCACTATCAGTAAGCTGTAAGGATGCCTATACCAATCTACTGGGTGGATACTGCTATGGATGGACTCTACCAAAAGAACCCCTACCATGTGACTGCCGCCACTGAAACTGCCCTGGTGGCAAGGTCTCTTGTCGCTACCTCCATAGGATTCATGATGTATAGCCTCATAGTACGGGCGTTATATACTATCTTCAAGAACAAGCAACTCGATGCCACTATTTTTTTTAGCCGACCTCAAAGAAGCAGATAACCCTTAGATAAACTAGCGTACCCGCTCTTCCTCCGTTGGCATAAACATGGTAGTGTGCCTGGAGAGCTCATGGAATCGAGACTTATACTTTGTGACTATTATTGATCCCTATACAAGTGCTATAAACTCATCTATCAATCTTTCCCTTAAACTATAGGGGACATACTTCTCAAAGAAAGCCTTAGAGAACTGAGTCTATGACATGGGCGGCGATCCCGCGGGTCTGCAGCTAAGATAAGATCTCCACCATTGCTTTGTTAGTCCATCTAATTGGAAAGTAGTGTAATCAATCTCGTGGGACTCCACCAACTCGAGGTTATGCAACCTCTCCTAGAAACTAACTAGAAACGCGTGGGCATCCTCTCCCGCAACACCTGAGAACTTAGGAGGGGGGAGTCTAATAAACTTGCCCAACATCTTATGCTCTTCTGCAGTCATAACAGTCCTAGCTTCCATGTGCTGAACAACCGTAGGTATAGGCTGAACCACCGTACTAAGAGCTATAGTAGTAAGCTGTAGAATTAGGACCGGATCATACTTTGCCCTGGCTTGGCCTGAAGTTTGTGCCTTCTCTCGGACCTGAGGTCCAGCCAAAGTGCTAGGCAATGTCTTTTCTTGGGACATCCTCTCCATAAAGCTGAGGATCTGAGCCAGAATATCTTGTAACAATGGTGTGGCCATGAATCCGGGTGTAGGATGGGCTGGATCCTCCTCCATCAGCTGATGCTCGAACTCCCCGACCTCTATATCTGGCTCCAGCACTGCTACTGTGGCCTAAGCTCTGCCCCGACCTCTGTGTCGACCTCGACCTCTACCCTGAGCTAGGGCTCTATCTGTAAGCGCAGATGGTCCTTGTCACCCCCGAGTAGATCTCATCCTCTCCATCTAAAAATGAGTGAAACAAATAGAATTTAGAGGTGTTTATCATCATTAGCGCATGATCAGAAATAATAATAGTGAATTAATTCCTAACAATGTCCTACAGCCTCCCGAAGATTGGATATGGACATCCTCATACTGATCCATGAGACTCTACTAGACACTTGCTTCTTTAATGGTGAGACCGTTTAACCTAAGCTTTGATACCACTCTGTCACAACCCGAATCTGGGTCATGATGGCACCTACTATAACCCCCAAGTAGGCAAGCCAAGCCCAAAACAAGCGAAAGTCAAACCTCAATATAATGACATAATTAATAACATAAGAAGGCGCAAGCAAGAAGAATATAACAAAAGAAAAATTAGGCTAGGGTATAGATATGTAAATACGATATAAAATATTTAAAAGGTCCGATAATGACCAAAAATGACGAACTGACACTAGACCAATGCCGGACCTGGTGTCACTTATATAGGACCTACTAAATACAAAAGCTGACAATGTATATATATATATATAATACAAATTTGACTATCCAAAAGTAAAAATGTAAGTCAGTACAAAAGAGGGAAAGTAGCAAGTTTTTGATTGTTGAGAGCTCACCACAATGCGAATCTGGCACCGCTATGGATGATCAGGCCCATGCTGGGGGTGGCTCGAACTAGGAACTGCATCAAAAAGATGCAGAAGTGCAGTATGAGTACCAAAATATGGGATACTCAATAGGCATCATAAGCCGATCAAGCTCAGAAAGAATAAGCATACAACAACAGTTGCGGAAAAAGGGGTACGGGAAGAATCAAACGATAAACAAGCAAATTCCAACCAAACAGGTAATCATATTTAAAAATCTCAACCCACAATAACAGCGGAGGAATGCATCAATATAAAATAGTAGATATAAATCAATATTTCTTCAAAAGTATCAGGGGGCGCCCGGAATTCACACTTCGAGCTTCTCAATAATAAAAATTAAAAAAAGCCTGAATATGTATCAATGGGCCACCCGAAATTCACACCTCAAGCTTTTCAATAATAATAGTAATAATAATAACTTGAGATTTATGTTAATGGGCCGCTCATAAGTCACACCTCGAGCTTCTCAATATGAAATACCCTCAATAAAATATAGCCAGTATTTCTTTAATAAAATCCTTACACTTATTCATCAACCGAAATTCTTAATCTCGTCATTTTTTTCCTTCTTTTAAAAGGGGTTTTTAACACCGACAAGGCAAATCAATACAAGTAGTATGTCAAAATCATATATCGGTCAAACCGAGAAAAATCCCATGAAAGGCACCAAATCACTAACCTGAGACTCCGGTATACCAAAAGTACAGCCTCGGGCCCAACATTTCCATATAATAAGCAAACAATGCTTATTCATAAGCCAAAAATTCACAAGAAGTGGCAACCGAAACCAAACAAGTCAAACCATGACATCTTAAGTTCAAGCACCTAGAAGCAAGTTCTAAGGATTCTAAATGATGCAACAAGTCAAGATATCGCCTAGACTAAGGCTTCAACGACTAAAAACTCAAATTAGTGACTAACGATGATCATTGACTCCAAATGCTTAATATGATATGAACACCTGAATCACCAACCTAATCACATGTTACCACCTAAAATATATCAATTCTAGCCAAGCCAAGTCTAACTAGAATAAACCATAACCTACCTCAAGCCGGAACCGCACCCGAACTGCTAAAATTGAGCCTTTCCTTTGTGGGCTGCCTCCAAACGATGCCACTCTATCAAATTATCAGAGAACACATCAAAATAAAGCCAGTGATATCCATATTACTATAATTAAAAATAGAACTAAAATCGGGTAAAAATTTGACATTAGGACTCGCACACAAAATTGAAAAAACCAACTCCATCACAAGGTCCCAAATAATTAAGGAACTTGTGCCCCAAAATGGGAATATTCCGAGGTTTGAAAGATCTCAAACAACCCCACAAAATTCAAACCCTAGAATAGTTCAAAAATTGCAAGAAACAACAAAATTATGCAACACTTACGAGGTTTTTAAGACGAGAAAGGGTTCCAGAATGTTCCCCAAAATTACTAAGTCCTGAAATGGGACTTAGCTGTTGGAAACGGGAAATTAATTTCATTGAAGTCAAAGAAATTACCCTTCGCTATCTCTAGCTGGGCCTCGCGATTGTAAGGTCTGACTTAGTTAACCCATCGCGATCGTGATTGTCAATCATACGATCATGATACCTAGGGTCTCAGACCTTCGTGATCGCATACCTCTGGGTCGTGAATGTGAAGAGCAAAAGCTTATGCACCAGCAGTTTAGCTGGTGCTGAACTTTGCAGAATTGAGTTTCCTTCCGATGGGGGTCCAGAATTGATTCGAAACCCAACGAACGCAAATGGACTATGCTACCCAATCAGAAATGGAAATCTGGACTCAATGGAATCGATGGATTTTCCAAAGAAGGTCATTTCGTTGAAATATTGACCAAAGTAAACACTTTTTAAAGAAAGCATTCAAAATGCACAAATGGCCTAAAACTCATTTCGAGCACCTCAAGAACCAAACCAAAGATTGTTCTAGACCAAGCTTAACATTTAGAAGCTAACCGCACTGACAGAATTTTTATTCGTGCATGTTTGCTCGAAATGTTGACCGAAGATAAATTTGTCCAACATTTTAAAATTAAAACGACAAATCGCACAAACTCAAACCAACCTTCCTTATAGACCAAAATGGACCTTCTAGAGCTGTTGAAATCGTCGAAATTCTCATACGATGCCTAATCTCTAGATGTTGACTAAAGTCAACTCTTTTAAACCTTAAGTCTCAAAATGGCCAAATCACATCAAAACTCAATCGACCACTTTGGGGAGCGTGCCACCTATCCCAACATCACATAAGAGTTATAAAGAAATTAGGGAAAGAGGTAAAACAGTAAAGACACACAAAAGCATGAAAATGACCTTGGAGGTCATTATATTTGGCATGTGTCAAAGTGATGGGAAATTAATGTCAATTGGGTTGGAGTTTGAAATTGGCAAATTGTTTTAAAAAATGTTTTAGTCTAGTATGTATGTGATATGTGATTATTGGGAAATGAATATTTTTTCTTTGTATTTGTTTTCATATGTATGTTGTAGCATACACAGGAATTGCATGGGTATGTATTGGGATGGGAATTAGGAGGAAAAGAATTAAAATGGCTAGAATTTGCAATTAGGAACGGACTACGTGATTTCAATTATAGCCAAAATGGGTTAAGAATTTAGCCAAAATAAAATTAATTAGTGAATTCGGCTAAAAATTATATAAGATAAATTAACACTAATTAATTAATGAGCTTCTTAATTCTAACAAAATAAACTAATTAGCTTAATTATAAACTAATTAACTCAAAATATACACTATAATTAAACTATCCTCATTAACATATTATTTAGTTAAAAATAAAAAAATTTGGATGATTTTCGAATAATCATGAAAGTAGTAATTAAGGATATGATTATATAGAAATATATATATATTATCCTAAAATTATACAAATAAAAAAATTAAGAATAACATGAAAATATTTTAATTTTTTATCAAAACTAGTTATTTCAAAATTGAAGAAGCTCGATAGCTAATTTGCGTTGTGAATGGTCAAAATTGGGTGTCAACAACTGTCCCTTTCTTTTAATAGGGTCGACGAAAGAGATCATGGAGTCCATATTTGGGCTATGACTGTACTATCAAGTCTTAAGATTGATGGTACATTCAACCAAGAACGTCAAAGAAAATTGACAAATTCAATTTTAGCCGACTACATCTTCATCTTGCTGAATGAAATTTGGTACAGACTTTGAGAATTATGGCTAGACCCCAGTATCAGGTTTCCTACATATATCAGGATATATGATAGTTCAGGCCACTTCTAGTTCAAGATTCTTGATTTGACGCACGAATTTAAAAGAATACAAAAATTATCCTGACATCGGATTATAGAGGAACCAGAATGCTCGAGAATGGAACTGAGAAAGTTTGTTGGATTACAATCAAGCTTTCAACATCGATTCTTCCTACATATCCCTAAACTTGGGAATCAAACTCTTTGTAGTGCGACTCAATCAGTTGAAAAAGAAATTTTTTACGCTAAGATGACCTTCAATTGGGAGGAATGACAAATAAATCGAGTATCAAAAAGAGGCTTGCAATCTCTTAGCCATGAATATGGTTCACTTCACTCCCATAATTAAGAATTTTACAAGGACATGATTTACAAAGCTCTTAGTGCATTATCACTCAAATTGGAAGGTTACCTCTGGTCAGAGTCAAGGTTTTTTGGATGTGAAACAGAAGTTGATAAACCCAAGAAATACCCACATGCCTTCTGATAGGAGTGTGGTTTGATTGTAGTGGAAGTCTCTCCTTAGCTCACGTACAAAGAGTTTGATATTCCTCTTTGGCCTATGTCCCAACTCGCTGCTAAGAAAACAAATTCCACTTTGTGCTGCATCCTTTTTGATGTTGTCCGCACCTGTGGTTTGTTTGAGAATTCATCCTCTTGGATGCTCTCAACATATACTAAGATAAAACTCATTAGCATAAAATGTAATTTAAATGGAGAGATAATGTCTTTTACCATGTGGACACTTAATTTCTTTCTTTGAACATTTGACGTTAGTATCTTCCAGTTTGACGTAAAGCAAATAAAGCTTATATTGATGCGATTTAAAATATATTTCTCGAGCATCCTTCTCTTTCAACTTTGATGATATAAATTATAAATGAATGTAATGCAATACTTCAATGTGATGCATTATGTTGATCGCCCCATCGGCGATGATGTTCTTGTAATGAAAGTGATGATGACTCTCTCTCGACAAATGGAGTTAATTTTTCATTGAGAAGTGTAACCGGTGTTGATCTTCTCACAATGCATGGAGATTTTTCCCATGATGCATAAAAAAATTCTCGTAATGCATGATTTTCTTGCAATGCAAGAAAATAATACTTTCTTGAAAAATATAGGTGATGCCTTCTTGAGAATCATAGATGATGGTGATTTTTCACAATGCATGAAGATAATACTTTTTTGAAAATCATAGAACATGATGACTTTTTGCAATGCATGAATTTTCTTGCAATGCATGAAGGTTTTTTCGTGATGCATGAAGATTTTCTCACTGTGCATGATGACAATACTCACGATGAATGAGGATTTTTCTCGCAATGCATGAAGATTTTTCTCAATGCATGAAGATTTTTCTCGCAATGCATGAAGATATTTATCAATGCATGAATTTATCGCGATGCATGACTATTTTTTGCAATGCATAAATTTTTCGTGATGCATGAAGATTTTCTCACTATGGATGATGACAGAAATGATGCCTCCGCAGTATCAAATGAAGATAATGCTTCACTGAGCAATACAAATGATCTTCTGGGTGGTGGTATCATTCCATTCGATAATATAATATAATTAACCCTCAAGGCAAGAATATTATCACGTCTGATAATATGACACATATAAATGTCCTCCACATAGCTTAATTGCTGAAAAATAATAATATGGGTTTATTTCAGGTTTTCATTTATTCAATCTCTGAACACAGTCATTTATGTATTATGGATTGTGCCTTGCTAATAATTTGGGTGAAATAATGCGGCTCGTATTCCCAAATCCTTGGTCTAAGAGGAATAAAATTTTTCTGCATCCACAGAAAATTTGTTAGTTTAAAATGAATTGATCTATGTTGACTCCTTCGATTGTCTCGCTATGTCCGATTGATTTCTCCAATCCCCCTCTTCTTTGATAGATAAGACACAACACTTTTATGTAAAATAGTTGAAATAGGAAATTTTCTTTTTGAGGAAAGTAGGTATTCAAAAGTAATATTTAGAAAAGGTCACTGCCAAATTTCCTTCCATGTCAAGCTTAGCAAACATCACTGGAATTTGACATTCCAAGGTCTATCTAATAACTCATTCGAAATGTTTGCAGATTCCTTGAAGCTTGAGAATTTTGAAATTGTCTTCCCAAAATCTGTGATAGTCAAGAATTTTTGCAGTTGACCTTGAGCTTTAATAGTATTGGAGATTGTCGAAGTTAACTTTGAACGTATAACGATGTTGTGGATCATTTACAATTAGCTTAAAATTTATGATCATGTTAGAGGTATTTGAAGTTGTCCTCGAACTTCAGATAATGCTTGATGAAATTTTTGAGGTCATCTTCAAAAATTTCTGTCCAGTTAGATATCTTGGTGAATTTCGAACTTATTGAAAGAAGATTTGCAGAATTTTTGAGACCCTTCTAAACAATTCTGTTCCAGTTGCAATTTCCTATATATCTTCAGTCTTGACTTGCTGGAGAAAAATTTTCCTTTTGAGAATTTTTAAGTTCCTTTCAAAAAACTACCTCGATTTCTATTTAAAAGAAAATAGAAATCTTATGGTGGGTATGACCGAGCCATTGTGGCACCTACGTATCCTGTTGAGTCAGGAATCAGGTCAAATGTAGTTTCCCTATCAGAAGGCAAATAAGAAATAGGAAATTTTGATAAGGATATGACCGAGGCCGACATAGGCCGCCTACGTATATCATTCTTGAGAATTCAGGTCAGACGTAGTTCATTACAAAAGGACAATTAAAAAAAATAAGCATAAAAATATTTACAAGCAAATGATGCAATTATAGGATAAATAAAAAAAACTATGAATCTTCAAACGTAGTATCTCTTGACAGAATGTGAGTTGATTGGTTTCGGCCATTCTTGACCATCCATTTATGACAATATTTAGGCACCTCCAGATAATACTTTGCGAACCATGTACAGTCCTTGTCAATTTGGTGCAAACTTTCCTTTATACTCATCTTAATGTGGAAAAATGCGTTTGAGAACCAACCAACCAACTTCAAACATTCTTGGTCTCACTCATTTGTTGAAAGCACGAGACATCCTTTATTGGTACAATTGACCATGGCAAACAACGATCATTCTTTTTTCATCAATCATGGCCAAATATTCAATTCGGTGGCAGACCCAATCGGCATTACTCAATTCAGCTTCTTGAATGATTTTAATGAAGGTATTTCGACTTTGGCAGGTATCACTACTTTCATCCCATACACTAAGAAGTATGGTGTTTCTCCAATTGATGTTCTAACAGTCGTACAATAATCCAACAAAGCATATGGTAGCATTTCATGCCAAGCTCGGTGATTGTTAATCATTTTTCTTAAGATCTTTTTGATGTTCTTGTTAGCAGCTTCTTCAGCTTCATTCATTTGTGGAGGATAAATAGTTGGATTTCGATGAGTGATCTTGAATATTTCACATATCTTTTTCCTCAAATAACTATTGAGATTTTCTCCGTTATCAGTAATGATGGAATCTGGTATACTAAACCTCCATATCAAATTATTGCAGATGAAGTCAGCTACTACCTTTTTCATTATAGATTTATACGAGGCTACTTTCACCCACTTGGTGAAGTAATCGATGGCAACTAGGATAAATCTATGCCTGTTTGAGGTAGCTGGCTCTATTGGACCAATGACATCTATGCCCCAAACTAAAAATAGCCAAGGAGAACTCATAGCATTGAGTTCGTGAGGAGGTACTCAAATTAAATCACCAAGCACTTGACATTGATGGCATTTTTGCACATACTTACAACAATCATGCTCCATAGTCATCCAAAAATAACAAGCTCTAAGATCTTCTTTGCCACAAACTCCAGCGTGAATTTATTCAAGAAGCTTCAATAGCATTGACACATCTGAGAAGTCCGATATCTGGAGTCCTCCTATAAAGGATTTCCCTACTTGGAAAGAAATTGTTAGCCATTCTACGTATTGTCTTCTTGTGATTAAATGTCGCATTTTCTAGATAAGTTCCTATTTCTAGATACTTTTTTTCAATGCAGGAGTCATCGACCTATCTCAATGCAGGAGTCATTGGATTCTATATAGTAGCTTGCATGATCTTAATTAACGGTTAACAGTCTTATTCCACACAAGTTGAAGTTAAGCTTTAAGATGTCATGTCATGAGTTCATAATGAAATTTTATGATATGCATTGACCAAGAGTTTCTTGTATTTTAAAATTGCTTTAGAGCTATGCTCATGTTCATTATGATTTGGTCTTACATCTTATGTCATATTGATATGTCCTTTCATTTGTTCATGCACACCTCACATACTTAGTACATTCAAACATACTAACACACATTTTGCCTACATTGTCTCATAATGTAGGGATAGACGACACTCGCAATTACCCCGCTCGTGGCTAGAGTTTTGTAATGACCTTGAGGGGCATTGTCAAAAATTTGTGCAAAATTACCATTTAACCCTATCTTTAGTGCCCCCAAGTATTATTTGACCGATTTGTGTTGTTGGTTTTGTTAAAATCTTAATAGACTGTGAATTGTGTGAGTTTTTGAGTTTTCATAAGCTTTAATTGTTAAAAAATGATTTTGATGCCAATGGGAGCTACGGGTCTCATAATGGGGTTCCGTCAGTTCGATCAACTCCGGAATGTGGAAATTGGTCTAAAAAAGTTGTCGAAATCACTTTTGGGGTTAATACATGAATTTGAGGTCTTGAGTTGAAAATTTCATTTTTTATGAGATAAGTTTGACTTTTTTCAACAAATAGAGTTTCGATTGTCGGATGGTGATTCTTCTAGTTCCATTAGCTTCAAAATGAGTTTTTTGATCAATTTGTACTATTGATTCATATTTATAGAGTTTCGAATGAGTTTTAAGGGTCAAAAAAATATTTTGAAAGGTGGTAATGTAAGTTGACCGCGATTAATGCGTGGTCAACACGCGGTCAGCAGTCAACACGCATGAAAAGTAACACGCGTGAACAGTAACTTTTTGAGCAAAAAATGCCCCTTTTTTCCCATTTCAATATTTTTCACCATTTGTTTGAGTTCTTGAACTCTTTGAGGCAATTGGAGAAGAGATTTTTGAGGCAAAGTGTTGAGTAAGTTATTTTTTGACCTAAAACCTTTCTTTTTCATTAAATATTTGACGATTTTAAATCTTAAATTTTAGTTTCAAACCCCAAAAATCCTTATTTCTTCTCTAATCCGAATTTAAGGAAAATGGCGATTTCTAACTCATTTTGAGCTCTATTTTTATGGATTTTCCAACCATGAGTTCCTTATTAACAGTAGAATGTGATTGTCCAATAAATGTTTAGATTTGACCATTTTTGAAAATAATTAATTTTTGGACCATTTTACTCCAATTCCGAAACCTGTCAATATGGGTGTTATTGGACTCCTTGTGATACTTATGTTTCATTATTAATAGTGGTTTGTCATTCCGGGCATTGAATTTGAGAGTTTCTTGTTCGGTAGAGGTATTCGGGTGTGGTTTCGACAATTAAGGTAGGTTTGGCTATCCTTCTTAGAGATTGAGATGGGGTAATTAGTCATTTATATGTTATAGACTTTGGGATGGGGTTGTAGTATGATTTAAGAATGTTATATATATTATGATGCCCGTGTGGGGCTTATTTATTAATGTGTTGCCATGTGGGGGTTTATTTGTATTACATATCCCGTGTGGGGGGCTTATTTATTATCTTAATTGCTTTGAGAACATGTAATTTGTGATTTGCTTAAGAGAGAGGCTTGAATATATTATTTGACTTGTGATGCCCTCTTGAGAGATTGAGTTGGGGGTTTTGAGCATGCTTGAGTATTGAAATATTACTGAGAAAGAGGTGAATATTTAAATGGAAGTATTTCCTTACTATTACTATTTATTGAGGGCGAATATCATGTGTAGGTTAAGTTTTGATAACTTTGAATCTCGTACCACATGTGAATTGAATATTACTTCCATGCCATATTATTTTGATGTATTTATCCTCATTCATCATATTATGAAACATGGGAAGTTGAGAAATATGGAAATTCTTTTTGAGAAAGAAAATAAAACACCTTTAAACCTTTGTATCTTGAGTCTCTAACAGAGGCAGTTTTACAGCAGGATAGTGGATGCATTGTGATCCCTTGACCATAAGGAAGTGGCAAGGATAATGAGTTATTGTGATTGAGGTATATAGTCTGCGAGACCCCTATGGATCCTTCTTGGTAGCACAACTTGGCAGGTGTATACGACAGGATGTACGACAGTATTGATTCCACAGTACCACCATATCATTGTATCATCATATTGTATTGCATTGCATTGATATTTGTATTGCTTGAATTATCTGGTTAATTATGATTATGAGCTATTATTATGGGTTTACTTTACTCGCACTATTATATATATAAACTGGCGACACCGATGCCAAAGTGGGACTTTTTTGTATGCAGGTGGAAGCGTTCCTTAGTTTATTTTATAGGTTTGATTAATTCCTTATACTCAGTCGGCTAAAACCTATTAAGTACATGTGAATTGTACTCACCCTACTTTTATGTCTCTTTTTGATGCAGATACTAGTCAGGGTACTTTACGTGACAACTGATATTCTAGTGGATTGTGTATTCTTAGATTAGTGATGAGGTCCCGAAATTTGGATCATCACTAGTCTATCTTTATTTCTCAGTCTTTTGTATCATTCAGAGAATTATGTTGTATCTTCAGACTCGAACCTTGTATTAGATGCTCTTTATACTTATGACACCAGGTTTTGGGATAATTTCTTCATTGTCTTTCTTTTCATTTAAATCATGGCATGACTTTCCCTTTGGGAGTCTCGTATGAGTTTTACTTTTAGGCTTATAGATCAGGTAGGATTTTGGAATGTGTGCCATCATGACCTCGGTTTTTGGGTCGTGACAAGTTTGCTTTAGAGTTCTAAGAGTTGGTGAGTCCTCATTTCACCGAGGACAAAATTTATTTCATATTTCTCTTACTTAGACATTTCTTCTATTGCTAGGGTGAACTGGGAGCTTGTACTAATCCCCCGTCAAAAGTTAAACTAGAGGCATGTTTAGACGATGTTATGGCGTAGTCTGATTTAGACATTCATAAAGTTGACTCCCCTTAGCCCTTTCCCACTTAATGCTTTCTTTCACTTATATTTATGTTGTTCTTACCTTATGTATGCAATGAATGCTATGATGGATTATGGTTGAGGTCCCTCTCATCCTAATTGCCGAGTTATGATTAGGCCCTCAGTCAAGTCGTTACAGTGCTCCAACTTTAATTGACAACACCAACCTTTAGAGCTATCAATATAATCGTAGAGAACTAATAACAATAGTAACAGGGCATAAAGAGATATCACACTTCCAAAATTCAAAACTAGCAAAAACTGATACCAAACCCCTCAAAATGGATGATTTCAAAATATTGACGAACAAACTACCACATCAAAGCCGAGAATAAGACCAAGGCAGAAGGGAAGAGACGGCCAACAAGGATTACCACAATACCTATGAAGGCTATACCACCTTTCTCAAAACTCCAACAGTCACGCTTCTCCCAACTACCATTAATCGAAAAAACAAGGCTGCCAACAAGGAACCAACCAGGTAGGTAAGAGAGAGCAAACCTCAACTCTTTTTTCCTAAGGATTGAATATATTGATAAGGTACAAGGAGGAATTGACAAGCGGAATCTACCGCAACTCCAAAGATAATACACTTCCATTCACATACTACCTCACCAACCAATCTTTCAACTATGAACCAAACGACGCCAAGCAATGGAAACAACCATCTAAACCAAGAAAACTAGAATGTCATAGGAGGATTACTAATCAAAGAAAAACTAGCTAAGAACAATGGTAAGAATAGCCATCCAACCCCTTACCCAATGGGATAACAAGAAAATAAGGAGACCTTCAAGGCCACTAGATCCTCTAAAATCACCACTCCAAGAACTAACCAAGATAATCCAGTCACCCATCTAACAAGGATTGGCACCACAGTAAAATCAATGGTGAGGGAGACAAAATGGAAAAACAAACTAGCCCTTCCATAAACTAATAGAACCACCAAGGCAACCACTACTCTCAAACATATGAATCCGACCTAGTCGATCCACTACTAAAAGAAATCAACTACGAAGCAAAAACACACACATATAAGTTAAGACAAGGCAGCCACAACAATCAGAAGATAACTAATAAGTCAAATAGGTACGTATGGGTTTGAAAACCCCAAAATCACATAAAATGAGCAATATAAAGAAAAACAAGGAAATCAAGCAAATACAACCGATACTTGGATCCTCGACCTCTGGCTAACTTGTAAAAGCATGGGATGGATTGTAACCGACCTCAAACTGAGCACCTGTAGTACCACCTACAACACCCTGAGCACTACCTCTAACTAGAGATGACTTAAACCCACGATATTGACCTTGCTAAGCAAATTGCACACTAGCTCCATGCTAGGGATACTTTCTAGATTAATGTCCAAGCTCTCCATAGATGCGGCAAGGTTCGACTGCTTTAGCCTAGGGAGTAAGAGAAGTATACAATGCCTAAAAATTCATATCCTGCTTGGGGCAATCTCTGGACCAGTGATCAAACTCTCAACAATCATAGCGACCCATATAGTCTGAAGCCCGACATAAACAATATGACAAACTCCTCTAGTGGCCCTAACAAACGATGAACTATCTCCAACCCTCTAGCAACCACCCCTGGCTAACTGTACTAAGGTCCTACAATACTCTCGAATAAAGTGTCCTACCTTGCTACACTCATAAAAACCATCATCAATATCAACCCACTGAAAGGACCTAACTGGAATAGGACAAGCTCAAACACTTGAAGACCTAAAGTGCTCACCCAGAGAAGTCTGGCCTAAACTATATCCACTGTAGGCTCCATGACCTGCCTCAGAACCTCCTGGAACCTAAGTAGATAATATTGTAGGCCTGATGGGTGGAGAACAAAGATGACCCTCACTGAACTGATATTCACCCGGAGGTGGGATGTTGTCACCATTGTAATAATGGAGAGACCTCTTACCACTATCTTTGTAACCCTCACAACATGACTGCTTTACTTCCCTCACGTGGTTACCAGCTGCTAACAAATGCTCTGATGCCAAATGGAGCGGCAAAGACAACCTCTTGATAAACTCCTAGCTCATATCCCAGTCTATAGGGGCTAATGTGGGGGTATTCTTGGCCCGTTCGAACTCCGAAACATACTTAGAAAAGGGCGAAAAAACCTGCTAGGGAACAACCAATCCCTCTCTAAGGTCTGTGCCTAACTGAGGCCCTATAGTCTGACCAAGTGCTGAATCTCCCGTAGGATGTGATGATTCTTCGTCCATGCCTATCGAACAACTCATTTTATCCATCTAAGAGAGAGTGAATTTCAAAGGATTAGTTTAGAGATTATTCAAAGCAAGGACACACGATAAAGAGTCAAGAACAAAATTTTCGAAAAATGCCCTATAGTCTCCCTAAGATAGGATACGGACATCTCTGCACCGATACGTAGGACTCTACTAGGCATTTCCCTCATACCAATGATGTCGGTCAATCTAGAGCTTTGATACCAACTTTTCATAGCCTATTTTTTAGGTCATGATGGAACATATTATAACCCACCAGTAGGTAAGCCTAACCCTTAAACCTTAGCCTGGAATCAGCAGCAATGGTCTGTCAAGGAGAAGATTAACAAATGAAGCATAAAATAAACAATAACAAGTGCAACAGAAATAATACACAAGGAACCACCCCAAGATGTGACATTAGTCGGCAGTCGGGCATCTAATCAAAATAGGAGTACAACTCTTATACAAATACAAAATAAATATAGACAGTCTTCAAAAACAAGTAAAGTCTAGTCCTAGCTCAAATATATGGAAATTGAAAACTCCGAACACTAGGAGCTCACCGAATCTCTAAATATAAGTTGTTCCATACTAAGTCCAAATCACCGACGATAACCCATATTATGATCTGCAGGGGGCAGAAGTGTAGTATGAGTATCAAATAAATGGTACTTAGTATACATAAGCCAACTGAGCTCCACAGATAAAGCAAGATAAATAACATATAACCAAGTAAATACAACACAAGTAACTAATCAGGGGCTAATATAAGGCAGTACATAAAATAAGGCAAAGAGATACAATACATAGATAAAGGAGAAGAGTAAAAGAATGCACCTGAAATGCAATCCAACAACCTATTAACAATAAAAAGGCATCATAGGAGTCAACTAAACAAGGATGGAGTACTAACTGGCAGTGCTAATCACATAGACACCTAAGGACTAATCCAACTTAACCTAGTAGGAAGTACCAACAACAAATCCAACTAAGATACCCTATAGACCAACTACAAATACAACAAGGGATAAGTATATATGATCAAATAATAACCAACTAGACGCCCATACCCCCGGAAGGTACAAACAATGGCAAACATACCTCCATCCCCCATAAAATTGGGGGACCACACCATACAATTATATTGGTGATAGGTAATGATAATAAATGCAAGTTTATAACAAAATCATAGTATCATCTGAATCCATTAGTATCCAGTGCAATTTGTAATCGGGACCTTTAACCCAAAGCATATAGACCCACCTCAACATGTGGCCTGCTAGGTAGGACCCATGTAGCTCCCTCATCTGGTATCATAGTACTCCCAGCTAGAGGGTCCAATAAGGAATGCGAGTAGTCCGTATATACTGTCTGGGCTCGAACCAGGTCTTAGAAAAGTCATCTTCATTGTGGTACCGGAGAAAAGAGTAGTCAGATAAAATAAAAAGGGCGTTGACGCGCCCGATATCAATAAAAAATGAGTACATCCCTTACGCCTCTGATACTACTAGTATAAAAGGAGTATGTCCTCGACACCATGTAAGTCTCAAAACCAGTTTATTAAAGTAGTCTAGGGGGTACGACTCTTGTTAAAAATAAGTTTTAGACAATAGTAGAAGTGTGAGAATGTCCTCTCAAAACAGTAGTAAAAATCCAATGAAAGTACCAGGATCATACCACAAAATAAGTGAAATACTCAAAAAAAATATGCCATCATTGTATCCAAACAAGGTACAAAAAACTAGACATGTAATACTAAACCATACCAAACTACCAAGGAAAGAAAGCCTAACCTAGTATCCACTACCTCCTCGAACACGGCCTTGGGCTCAACAATATCATACTGGTCAACAAGGCATCATAAGGCTACTGCTAAACATAACTGAAGTAATCGAGAAGTGGCTCAAAATTAAATATGGGGAGAAATATCTCTAGGATCAACACCTTACCCTAACATATGCCATCCCATCTTCCAACGAGCACAACTAAGCCAAACATTTGGCCATAACGAGCCTCTGAGGTCTCAGGCATTAGCTTAAGGGTATATTATCTGTAACAAGCCCTATCGGAAGCTACACCTAGCTATAAGGGCAATGAACACCTACAAAAGAACCTAAGGCTCAAACCTAAATTAAAATCATCAATATCAATCCTAAAAAGGATAATAACGCTAAGTGAATACCACAAATGAGGATCAAAACCTAAACTAAGGATTTTACGGGCCCATTCTAGTCTAAGTTCCAACCGGGAATCAAGAAAACCAAATAAAAGAAGGAGAACTCTAATCTTAGAAAATACCAACCTAACTCACATGTAATATATACTAAATGATATCTAATCAAGCCCAGTCAAAAGGGAAATACCGTAGCCTATCTCAAAATCGATCACGCGCGCTCTAAATCCTCCAATTTGAAGCTTTCCACCTCCGAATCACCTCCAACCGGCACCACGCTGACAAAATATTAATTACCTCGTCAATAAGGATGTTTTGACACCAAAATTGTATTTTTCGAAGATGGACCCAAAATTGAGTCTAAAATGGGGTTGTGGGACCCATGCAGGGAATCTTGAAATCGTCTCCGTAAAAAGGTTTCAATTATCTCCCTGAACTGCTGTTCCAAAATGGAACACAATCCGGGGATCAAAACACCCCAAACTCGAACATGCAAGAACTTCACAATTAAGTCACCATTAAAGAACTAGGACAACAGGTATTTTACGGAATTTACCTCACAAGAAGAGTACCTAATAGTCCCTGATTATTCCAATATGTAGCCACACTAATTCCAAACACATGAACTTTGAATCACCCAAAACAGAGCTAAAACGAGAGAGAAATCGTTTAGAAAATGAGGGCTTAATGTTGATTTTTGGCTTTAAATAAAAGCGGATTTGGTCGCTAAAAGCCAATTCTGGTCGCTACAAAGCGCAAATTCTTGTCGCTAAAAACCTGCACTAGATATTAGATTTCTTTCTATATTTTTTCAAAGTTACCAAACGGACCCTCGAAATTCATTCGAGACCTGATAAAAATAAACTAGATATACTAACCATTAATTTCGACGTTCCAAACTCAATGACGCAGTCAAAATTTTCAACCAAGGTCATCTCGATAAAAAAGTGGGTACCACGCTCAAGCACCTCTTTAGGCCAAAATCCACAAGAGAGCTTGAAATGAGTGCGAAAGTCTCGAGAATCATTCGAAAGGTCGTTCTAGATCAAACTTGACATTTAAGAGCTAAACATGCTT
Source organism: Solanum dulcamara (assembly GCF_947179165.1). NCBI lineage: Eukaryota > Viridiplantae > Streptophyta > Magnoliopsida > Solanales > Solanaceae > Solanum > Solanum dulcamara. The sequence goes on along the minus strand of NC_077237.1, from coordinate 13,453,239 downwards.
ATGGAATTTCAATCTGAGAACATTTACCAAGATTCTTGACCAAAGTCAAACTTAGGCTAAAACTTAAAGGCTAAAATGCCTAATAGTTCAAACTCGCACTAAAAGCCTTGAGACTCGAGCCGAACTTGTTACTAGATTAAAATGACCATTACGGAGATGATGCAACCATCAGAATTCCATTCTGAGGTTGTTTTCTTAGAGTTTTGACCAAAATCAACCGTTTAAATTTCAAGAGCTCCAATACAGGGAAACAGGCATAAAACCCAAACAAACTGTCAGGCGACCGAACTGTCAGTGTCAGAAAGTCATAAATGACTTAGAGTCACTACATGAAAACACTAAACGCTGAAAATATTAGAAAATAGAGAAAATAACCTAGAGGGTCATTATAGGATCATCGTAACTTTTTCCAATTTTGAATGTATCACTGCTTTTATTTTTGTATATGGTTAATAATCGAATAACCGAAACAAACCAAACTGAAATTGATAACAACCAAACCAATAAATGTATATTATAATTGGTTTGATTTAGTTTTGAGAATTTAAAAACCGATTAAATTGGTTTGGTTTGGTTTTGACCAATAACCAGCCCGTGAACACCCCTAAAAAGTATTAAAATAACTAGCTTATTTATTATACCTAAATTAAAAGAAATATATCTATATTGTAAATTTTCTTTTCTTTTGAAATAATTGAAAAAATAAACTTACACTAAAATGTGACTCTATTTTTATTTTATTTTTGTAGCTTTTTAAAGTTTTTTTCTTTTAGAATAAACTTACTAAAATGAGATAAAAATCAAAATATCTAATTTAGATATAAAATAAATATTTAAGCATCAAGAATGGAGTAAAATTTCGAGTTCTATCAAAACTTATATGTCTGCGGGTCTCAGCAATCGACTCAAAATAGAGACTAATATGTATAAAGTAATAACATGAAATCAACTATAGCACTTAGTAGGTGGCAAGCTACAATCAACAAGTACTAGTGGAAACAACAATGAAGCAAGTACATAATTAGTCAACAATATCAAAAGCATACATAAGGACTCAGGCCTCCACACCACGCTCTTTTTGGCAATGAGTTCTTTGAGATTGAGTATATTAAACCATTTTAATCTATTTTTCTATAATATTACCATGCCGGATTGTGTCAGCTTGTGGCACCCGATCAAAATATATTATGCCGGCTCGTGGCACCCCATCCAAATATATTGTGCCAGCTCGAGGCACCCGATTCAAATATATTGTGTCGGCTCTGGCACATGATCCAACAATATAGTTAATTCATCACTCTTTATCATCACTTTCCAATTCATTAACAATATTTCATCAAGTCTTCTTTATTCAAGGCATCACTTTGATACAGCAAGTTTAAGATTATGGATTTCGAGGTCTTGGAATTATAGACCAATCACAACAACATATCAATCATCCAAACCACAATAATTAAGTACATCAAAAACTTCACAACATTACTCAATGACTATCAATCACTATAAAGAGTCTCTCTATCACATAAACAAATCATAACCTACCTCAATCGAAGAACCGAAGCCAAGCAAGCTAATTCACTAGTCTTTTTCCTTTTTTCAATGCCTCGAATGTTCCTAATCTATCAAGTATGCAATATTCAAAAGCAAACGAGTCCGTAGACATCCATATTACTATAATAAATTTCCCAAATCTCAAGCGTAGGAATAAGTATTATAAATTTCTGCAATTAACATAAATCTAATGGTATTCACATAAATACAATACAACCAATATCCACTTTTTCGGGAAGACAACCAGCCTCAAAGAGAGAAAAGAACAATAATTTTTGTAGAGGAAAAGAAATATCTGAATTTTTCTTTTAAAATAAACAATTCAACAGGCTTGCCTTGCACTTGCACTTAAAATTGACATAATCCTTCACAATCATCACTACAATCATTGGCTAATCATCACCCTATAATTGACCACAATCTACTTGCCTCAATTTCCAACCAAAAGGAAAACCAATTTAGCAGCCCCTCCTACTAATATTACAACAAGATTCTAGCAAATCCTAGAAATTAAAGGCATTCAATAAAAATAATAAAGCTTACTGAGTTTTACCTGAAATAATTTTTCTAAAGTGACACTCGGGTCTTCTCTTCGTAAGATATCGCGGTCGTTTATGAGTTATGGTACAGAATTATCAACCCTCATTTATTTTAGTTCATTCTTTTATATAGACCAAGTGGTATAGGGTATTAAATAAATTATCAATTTAGCCCACCAATTAAAATAATTATCTTAAATTACCCGTTAACTAAATAACCTAGTTACAAAATAGTCCAAAATACCCATGTAGAATCTATCGTGAGAGTCTTTTATGGAATAACAAGCTCTAGTACTCAAAATGACCTAACGGGTCGTTACATAGATATTTTTAAATATTTATTTCACAACTTTAAGTATGCACACAATTAATAATCATAAGAAAATTTACATATATTATTCATAGAAATGTTATGAAATAAAATATTAAAAGTAAAAAAGAAAGAAAGAAGAAAAATGGCAATATAAAGAAAGAGAAAGAGGAGTAGTTTTTCTTTCAATATGTGTGTCTTTCCATTGCAGTGCAATACCCTTTTTATAGGGATAGAATTTACTTAGAGATTATCATGCTACAGTAAAGGTGGGTCCTAATAGATATCCACATGTTTACAACAAGGAACTTATACTTTCATTATTCCATTTATAATCATTTATTTAAAATTTTGATTTAAAAATATTGAAATTATTATTTTAAAAAATAGTGTACAACATGACAAGACATTCATGTGCAATGCACGTGCCTCAAAACTAATTTACCAAAATGTATGAGGAAAAATCAGGAAATAAGTTGAAGAACCATGGGCAAAAGTTACTCTAGAAAACATCATGTTGCACGAAGTGTAATAAAATATTGAATTATGGTCTTTTTGTCTAAATGATAGGAACATTCAACTTTAATAGCACCAAGTACATGTCACAACCCTGACGCCCCGTGATTGACACCTACTCTAACCCTCTTGTGGGAGAACCATTGATACAACCCAACTAAACAATAATCACTTCAGACAATATTTAAAGATATGGAAGAAGGTTTAAATAGCATTTTTAAAAGGCTGAGTCCCCATAAACTCAGTAAGTTAACAAACCATAGTAAATAGTGCTGAAATTCAAAACCTAGGACCTAAAAGTCACTGTACCAAAACCTCTATCAACAAGTCTAAGGATGGGGATGCAACCCCGATGTCAATATAAAGAAATACGAGTTTAAGGCCCAAGTCCTGAAGGAAAAACCAAATAAAAAAGAGCTCATAGTAGCTTGAAAGAACTGGATCACTCTTGAACTCTGACAAATCAACGATCATCTACTCGAGGTCTGTAATCAGCCGTTTGAAGATGCCTTATACTCAACAAAGAAAGGAAATGTGTTGTATTAGTACACAAAACCAATGGTGTATTGATAGGATCACGCGGCTAGCCAGTAAGTGAGATATGAACAAGAACTTACCACACCAGTAAACACACATATATATAGATTACACAAGTTAACAATCTTAGTTGCATAACATAGTCAGGAATGTTCCTCTCATGAAACCCATACTTTACCTATTGGTGTGTCGGAATGTGACATCCGATCCAATATTATATCAAAATATGACACCCAACCAAAATATATGTCGGAATGTGACACTCGATCCATCTATGTATCAGAACATGATACCTGATCCAAGAAACCACAACATAACCACAAATACAGTGAATGGTTTCAACAGACATAATTACAAAGAACAGGTTCATTGCAAGCCATAGACAATAAACAGTCATTTCACATAGTTCGTTTCTTCTCTCCCTAATCACATACATATATGCGTACAGATAAAGCAGGTGTCAAGCACATATAACACATACGAGAAGATAAACCATCACCTACCTCAAAAATAAGTATGTATGCTCTCACAAGACTTGAGCCTTCCCTTTCCGAAGTCTCTCAACTTGGTCTTGCTCTAAGACAAGTAATTTATGCAATAGATCAATAATTATGGTCTAATTTACTCGGAATATAACAAAATACTAACCATTGGCCAAACTCATGATTCTAATGCCCAACTAGGGCTTCCCACCATTAATTTCAAGCCAAAACCCTCCTCTAATGATGAGCAACTATGATTCTAAGTTCTAAGAATCAAATTATGAAGTACGAAAGTATTTAATTTACTTTTTACACAAAAAGGGATGGAAACTGAGAGGAATAAACTTAGTTTGCCTTTTTGCTCTCCAAAAACAAGAAGTGCAGAAAAGTAATGTTTTTAGGACTTTTCTCGTATTAAGTCACGACTGACCTACTACAGCGAGCCCTATCTTGACAAAGCGGCCCTGCCCTGTCAGGATTAATCCCTCTTTGGCAGGATGCACTTATACAGAATCTCTTTGTTGAGTCCCAAGGTCTCCCATTTTGCAACACACTCTCATCCCATGATGTTCTAACATCTACACTTCACACCAAGTTTAATTTCAGGAGTTTTACTCGCCCGAATATGATTTTGTAAAGTCGTACAAGCTACGTATCATCTTGGATATCAACTTAATCAATCAAACTGAAAATTCAATCTCCTATCCATTATCGAATTACCCTATACCTCACCTAACTCAAATTTCATCTAAGTCTGGCCTGGGCTCAAAAATTCCAAGTCACTACCCGAAGGTTTTCTGGCCTAGTTTCCTTCCTCATTGGATTATCCATAACAATAGGGACATGTTGTTATAATAAATATCAATTTACCCATCACTCGTCCAAGTGATCAATTAGGAAAAATGGGGCTAGGGTAGAGATAGAGTTGTACCTGATTCGACGAATAGCTGGGGATACTTGTCTCGCATGTCCTTTTTAGTTTTTCAGGTAGCTTCCTCTACTTGATGATGCTTCCAATAAACTTTCATGGACTTAATTTCTTTGGTCCTCAGCTTCTTGATATCACGATCTAGAATTGCCACTAGTCTTCCTCATAATGAAGATTTGTCTTGCAAAACTGAGTCTCACTTAAATATATAATCTCCATCCTCATGATCCTTCTTTAGAATGTACACATGAAACACTAGATCAACCCAAAAAGTCTAGGTGGTAAAGCCAACCTATAAGCCATTGGCCCTACACAGTCAAGTATCTCAAAGGGGCCAATATAGCAAGGACTGAGCTAGCCCTTCTTGCTAAATCTCATTACTCCCATTATGGGTGACACCTTTAGAAGAACTTTCTCATTGGCTTAAAATATCATGTCCTTACCTTACGGCGCCAACATACTCCTTTTGATGACTCTGAGCTGCTAGAAGCTTAGAATGGATGCTCCTTACCTTATCCTGAGCATCTCTTACCAAGTCAACCCCCAAGGGCTTTACATCTCCAACCTTAAACAACCTTATGGGAGAACAATATCCCCTTTTATAAAGGGCTTCAAATGGTGTCATCTCAATGTTGAAGTGATAGCTATTATTATAGGATAACTCACATAAATGCAAGAATTTATCCCAATGTCCTCTAAAATCAATCACACATACTCTCAATATGTCCTCCAATACCTAAATGGTCCTCTCTGACTGTCCATCATTCTGTGGGTGAAAAGCTATGTTGAAAGTGAGTAGAGTGCCCAACTCCTCATGTAACTTTCCCAGGTGAACTACGTACCACATACAGCCTTACTATCTCTGTCACATAAATCTTCGCCAACTATTGAGCATTGTAGTTCACTCTGATTAGGATGAAGTGGGTTGACTTCGTCAATCGGTCAACCAGAACCCAAATAGAGTCATACTTCCCCAAGGTCTTAGAAAGACCTACTATAAAATTCACGGCTATTCTTTCCCACTGCCATTCAGGAATCGGCATTCTTTGAAGCAAACCTGTAGGCCTTTGGTGCTCATACTTTACTAGCTGAAAATTCAGGCATTTAGCCATATACTCGTCTATGTCTTCTTCATGCCCGTCCAAAATACAGTTACTTTATATCGTGGTACATCTTGGTCATACCTAGATGAATAGAGTACCATGAACCGTGAGCTTTAGACAATACATTCTGAATTGGACCATCTACCCGAGAAATGAAATCCTTCACCTAAAATTGAGCACCCCACCTACATCAAGGATTGCATCCTAGGCCTTGCCCAACAAGGTCTTTTCTCTGATTTCATTTAAGTTTACATCCTAAAACTGTTTGGCCTTAATTTCTTCAATAAAAGTAGGCTTTAAATCAAAATTGGCCAGCATCCCACCTTTTTTTGAGATGTCGAGCCTCAAAATTTGGCCTCTAAAGCCTGAATCTCTCTAGCCAGGGGTCAGGCCGCTTACATGCTCCCAAACAAGCTAGACTCCATGGTAATTAATTTCCGTCTTAATGCATCTTCCACCACATTTGCCTTACCTGGATGATACTGGATGGTGACATTGTAATCCTGGAGCAACTCCATCCATCTTTGCTACCTCAGGTTCAAGTCTTTCTGAGTGAATATGTGTTGTAGACTACGGTGGTCAGTAAACACTTCACACTTAACACCATAGAGATAATGCCTTCAGATTTTTAGAGCAAATACTACCGCTTCCAACTCCAAGTTATGAGTTGGTTAGTTCCTCCCAAGTACCACAACTGTCGTGAGGCATAAGCTATAACATTTTTATCTTACATCAACAAAGCACCAAAACCTAAATGTGAAGTATCATAATAAACAATGAAATCTTTACCTTCAACTGTCAAAGTCAGAATAGGTGTTGCGGTTAGAAGAGTCTTGAGTTTTTAGAATCTCTCTTCACATTTATCAGTCCATTCAAATGGTACCTCCTTCTGAGTGAACTTAGTTAAATAGGTGGTGATAGAAGTAAAGGTCCTCACAAATCGGCGATAATAACTGGCAAGTCCCACAAAACTCCTAACTTCAGTAATAGAGCTAGGCTGACCCAGTTCTTGATTGCTTCAATCTTTTGAAGATCTACCATCACCCCTTATTTTGAAACTACATGCCCCAAAAAGGCAATCTAAGACAGCCAGAATTCACACTTAGAGAATTTTGCATAAAGTTTATGTTTCCCCTAGACACCCAGAATAATACGAAGATAGTCTATATGTTCTTCTTTACTTTTTGAGTAAACTAGACTATCATCTATAAACACGACCACAAAAGAATCTAGGAATGGCTTAAATACCCCATTCATCTAACTCATGAAATCTACAGGTGCATTGGTCAACCCAAACGACATCACTAAAAACTCTATATGCACATACCTGGTTCTTAAAGTTGTTGGGCACATCCTCAGATCTAATCTTCAGTTGATGGTACCCAGACCTTAGATCAATTTTTGAAAAGACTGATGCACCTTGCAATTAATAAAAAAGGTCATCTATGTGAGGCAATGGGTACTTATTTTGAATGGTGACCCTGTTCAGTTGTCAATAATTTATACACATTCTCATGCTATCATCCTTTTTCTTAACAAACAAGACTGGAGCACCACACGAAGAAGCACTAGGACGGATGAGACCCTTATCAAGAAGTTCTTGGATTTGATCCTTAAGCTCTCTCAACTTTGGTGGAGCCATACGGTAAGGAGGAATAGAAATTGGGTGAGTCCCCGGCTCCAAATCAATACATAAATGTATGTCTCTATTAGGAGGCATACTAGGCAAGTCAGTAGGGAAGACTTCTTTGAACTCAAACACTACTGGAATAGACTCGATAGAGGGAGACTCGACCTCAAAATCCCTGAATATGAACCAAATATGCCAAACAACCCTGCCCTACCATTTTTATAGCCCAGAGAAAGGATATGACCTTAGCTGGCTTAGGCTTGTATACCCCTTCCCACCTTAACTTTTCCCTACCTGGGATTTCTAGAGTCACAATCTTAGCATTATAGATAAGCACAGCATAATAGGGGGAAAACCAAGTCATGCCTAAGATCACATCAAAATCAATCATGTCTAGAATTACCAAGTCAGTGTAAGTCTGGAAACCCATAAACATAACAGGACAAGCACAATATACATGGGTGACTATAATAGACTCTCCAAACAGGGGTAGAAACATGGATGGGGTCATCAAGTACATCACATATTGCATCAAAACCCAAGGAAAATTGTACTGACACATATGAATAAGTGGACCCAGATCAAATAAAATAGTAGCCATCTTATCACAAACAAGAGTAGTACCTGTGATTACTATATCAGACGTCTCGGCCTCGATCTTTATTGGAAAGGCATAAAACTGAGCCCTGTCATCCTGAAGGGACACCTCCCTACCTGGCTGCACTGCTCCTCGATCTGAACTACCATTACCTTGGCCCTACGGCCTCTCAGATTTCCTCCTCACCTATTTTATAGATGTCATCTACCTTTACTACCTTCGCCTACCGATATTACCGCTATAGTTTATTGTGGCGCTGAATCAGTCCTACGAGGGTGGGGACACTTTCTCCTTATATGTCTTGAATCTCCACAATTAAAACAACAGCGCTCAATAGACGGTCTATTGTCTGGCATGAAAAAGGCTCCCTAACCCTCCTAGGTCGGGTGTTGCTATAGAGTACTTGAAAAACTACCTATAGAAGCGAGCTCACTGACTGGATTAGTTGGGCTACAATCACCGGCCTGCCTGATCTCCTAGAATAGAATCCCTGAAAGTTACCTATATTTTTGGGCTTCTTAGCCAAAGCTTGGCCTGCCCATCTCATCCCATTCCTTCAGTCTGTCACTTCAGTGAAATTCTTACCTGAAGAGTTCATATGGACAGACATACCTGCAACTCAAGATTTAATCCCTTCACAAAAAGTCGAATGCTCTCCTCCTCAATGGTCACAAGTTGAGTATCATACCTGGATAGTGTTGGGAACTTCGCCTCATAGGCAGCAACAGTCATACTGCAACTCGAGATTTAATCCCTTCACAAATAATTCGATCCTCTCCTCTTCAGTGGTCATAAGTTGAGTAGCATACTTGGATAGTTCCTGGAACTTAGCCTCATAGGCAGCAACAGTCATACCGCCCTATTCCAAGGCCATGAACTCATCCTTTTTGTGATCTTTTAACTTACGGAGTACATACTTTTCTAGGAATAGAGTATGGAACTGTACCTAAGTAAGTGGGGGCAAGACTAGCGAGCAACACTCCACATAAGCCTTCCACTACTGCTTGGCTTCACCTTACAGCTGGAAAATCATAAACCCAACCCCATGCTAGTAGACTATCTCCAACTTGTGCAACTGTCATAACAATCAAAGATGAACTCTACATATCCCCACTTTCAGATGCGTGTAATACTGGAGGCTTAAGCTTTAGGAACTTGGTTAGCATATCATGCTCCGTACTGGTCATCACTTGGCCCATAAGTGGACGGAAGAAGGCATCAGTGCCTACCACTCCATCTGCTTGAGAATCTGCAACAAAAAATGGGTGAGCAACTAGAGCTGGTGCTGCGAGCATGGTGAGAATAGATCCAGTACCGGCCAACTCACTCAAGAAAGCCATAATCTGTTGAGCTAATATTAGGTCCAGAAGGGGAAAACCGACAACCCCAGATTAGGTTTTCTCCACCTGTTCAAGAATTTCATCTTCCTCAACTCCTACATTCTCGTTTACCTCATCCTAGAGTACAGGAGGGGTTTCTTCTCTCAACATCTCCTACCTGGCGGTGCTCTTTCTCGTCCTCGTGTCCCTTTTTCCTGCCTCTACCTCGGTAGCGTCCTTTTGCAAGTGGCTCCTATTCTAGCTCAATGAGAGCTACGAGCTGAACACCATTGTAGCGAGTGTTAACCATCTGTGGACAAGAGACTGAAAGAGGTTAGATACCAATTTGGATCACCAGATACCAATTGGAATCAGATTACACCACGAAGAAAAGAAAATAGAGGGATATTTTTCCTAAAGTCCTGTAGTCTCTCGAAAAAAAGTACAGACGTCTCTGTACAGTTTCACAAGACTCTACTAGACTCATTTTGGTACAATGAGATCAATGAACCTATGCTCTCACACTAACTTTATCTCGACCATGACCTACCGTGATTGGTACCCACTCTAAACCTCTAGTGGGAGAACCATCGATACAACCCAACTAAACAATAATCACTTTAGACAACATTTAAAGCTATGGAAGCAGGTTTAAATAGCATTTTTAAATGGCCAAGTCCCCATAAACTCAGTAAGTTAACAAACCAAAATAAATAGTGCAAAAATTCAACACTTAGGACCTAAAAGTCACTATACCAAAACTTCTATCAACAAGTCTGAGGATGAGGATGCAACCCCGATGTCAACATAAAGAAATAAGAGTTTAAGGTCCAAGTTCTGAAGGAAGGACCGAGATAAAAAAGAGCTCATGATCGCCTGAAAGAACTGGCTCACCGTTGAACTCTGACAAATCAATAATCATCTACTCGAGGTCTGTAATCAGCCGCTTGAAGATGTCTTATACTCAACAAAGAAAGAAAAAGTGTTGTATCAGTACACAAAACCAATAGTGTACTGATAGGATCACGCGGCTAGCCAGTAAATGAGATATGAACAAGAACTTACCACACCAGTAAACACACATATATATAGAATACACAAGTTAACAGTCTTAGTTCATAACACAGTCAAGAATGATCCTTTCGTGGAACCCACATTTCACGTATTGGTGTGTCGAAATGTGACACCCGATCCAATATTGTGTCGAAATATGACACTCAATCCAAATATGTATCGGAAGTGACACCTGATCCATCTATATGTCGGAACATGACATCCGATTCAAGCAACCACAGCATAACTACAAATACAGTGAATGGTTTCAACAGCCATAATTACCAAGAACAGGTTCATTACAAGCCATAGACAATAAACAATTATTTCACATAGTTCATTTTGTCTCTCCCTAATCACATAGTATATGCATACAGATGAAGCAGTTGTTAGGCACATAACACATATGGGAAGATAATGTCACGACCCAACCCCGTGGGCCGCGACTGGGGTCCGACCTGGACCCCCTTATGCGTATATATCAGTTACCCTTAAGTTAAACCGTGTGTGATATGATACCATACACAAACCCTAATGGGTCAAAAACTTTTTTTCATAAACCTGTAGCCTCATTCACCTGTATCATGACAGGAAAGGTCATGAGAGCCGACGAGGCTGCCATACCACGAAAACATTTGCAATACGTTGGATGAGCACAACTGAAACAAACTTACAAATAACCCACATACACATATGTCTACAGACCTCTAAGAATGGTAACAGTAACATATGGCGGGACAGGGCCCCCGCCGTACCCCTGGACAAATAAATATATACATATCAAATGACCAGCATCAAAAGTTAGGCTCCGGAATAGTAGAGCGCCCCCAACATTGCTGAGTGGAAACCCTAAGCCGGCGGACTTCCAAAATGAACATATGTACCTGCGGGCATGAAACGCAGCCCCCCTAGAGAATGGGGGGTCAGTACGATATATGTACTGAGTATATAAAGCATGGACTGTAACTAGTAAAGCCATTACCAAAACAGAAAGTGCAAATATAAGCAAACCATCCAGAATACCAAAATGCTTTTCATAACCACGGATAATGTATGCAGAGAAACATATGCCATATCCGATCCCATTATGGGACTCGATGAACAAATACAAAATGTGGTCGCCGCCCCATCACTGGCGCCATAGCACATCATAACTCCAGAGTAGGGAATATCTCCGTAACAGATCATATCAAATCATATCATATCATAGGTGTACATGGCACATCATAACTCCATAATTCCCATGTACAGGTTGTACCTGCCCCCTCACGTCGGGGCACGGCGAAAAAACAGAAAAGTATGCACGATAACAAAACCTGGCCCGAGCTCGGTGAAGGAAACATTGAGGCATCCATGAGTGGAGTAGTGAGAAACTATATGCAATTTAAATCATATTTGAGACTCGACGGAATAATCAAAATGAGCTATCATTCAAAATCCAGACAAGGACCATATCAAGTACCTTTTGAAAGTTACTATGGGTTATATCAAAATGGAACTTTTGGGAATCATATACACATATCAAGGCATAACAAAATATCTTTTGGAAGTCGAGAAGTCGGCCATTCTAGCGGCTTTACGAACAGGAACTTCTTTAAAATCATATGAAGTTATATACTTGTTTCTTAAAATCCATGCTGAAAAGGAATATTAGTTTTATATACTTATGTCAGAGAAATGCTAAAAGAAAGTATAAGCCTTACATACGTATGCCAAAACATGCCCAAAATAAAGAAACGTTAGCTTTACATACTTATACCAAAACATGCCAAAAGAAGGAATAACTTTACATACCTGTTACGGGTTACTTTTTATCCCATTCATCTCGTCTTCCTTTAAACCTAAGTAACATAAAAGCAATACGAGTATTAACAATCCTTGGCTTTCCAGCACCTTAGGCTACACCTTAGCATCAATATAACCTATTTCCTTAGTCGTTTCCTCGACTAATTCTTTAGTTTGTTAAGGCGTTAACAAAAATTGGGCAGCACCTCCCCTATAATGTGCCCTATCCAAATTTCCAATTAGGTACCTAAGACCTACAGCCAACCAACAACAACAACCTGCAGCAATTCATACCAACAATATACAACATAAACTCCAAACGACTTACTCAAAAATACGGTATCACAATAGGGCGTCTAGCCTTTATTTCGTAAAACCTTTAATCGTGCGGAGAGGAGGGTCATGTGGCTTAAACCAAAAGCTCCCCCACCTTATTTAGAACATATTTAGACCCTGAAACACGCACCACACAACCAGCAGCAACCTCCACATACATAACGCCTCATTTCGATTACAATTCCACTATGACAACTTCAATTTTACATTGTCTTCAACGTCAAACATTTCTATCGTGTTTTTACATTTCCAGCAACTTAAACGACATATAATACCCTTCTTAAAACACCATAAACTCCAAATTGAAAGGAGAAACCTTACCTTACCCGAAATTGTCCAAAACTCGCCAAAGTTGTCAATACGTGAATTCTGCGCAGCTTACTGTCTCGTATTATCTCTTAGTTTCGAAGGGGTAATTGACGGAAACAGGATTTGTGGCCTCAAGGAAGTTGTAGACATGTGTCTCAAGGTCGCATACCATTTCGAATCATCCCTACAGAAATTTTGTACAAAGAGATATGCCCAAAATACCAACAGCAGTCTGTGTAGGATTTCCAAAACGAAATCTGGACAGCAGCTCCCCCAAGCTTCACCACCATTTTTGGAGTAGAGAAAAGCAAAACTGGGTTTTAGCGTATACATGAAAGTTGTAGCCCTATGAAATATCTTTCCAAAACATCTTGAATCACTTGAAACGGAGCTATACAGAAGGAGTTATACTAATATTACTAACAGAAGTACCTCTTCTTTTGGACCAACCCGTAGCTCCTCCTCTTTGTTCTCTCAAGTTTTCTCTCAACTCTCTCTTATTTTTTTCTAAGTGTAAAAGGATAATAAGATGACTTAGTCATCAAAAGGAACATATATATCCTTATTAGAAGTGACACGTGTCATCCCCTAAGGGTGACATGTGTCAAACTCTCATTGGGCCACTTCATACATGCAACCTATCCATGGTTGCCACGTGGCAGGTGGGGTCCACCCCAGGGTGTGTCACCTGCTGCCACGTGTCACTTTCATATGCTGCCACGTGTACCTATCACGTGCTGCCATGTGTCAAGTAGGTGAGTCACCTACTTGCTTCAAGTAGGTGCGTCGTTTCCTTATTTTCCTTCCGTGGGTTCGTAATCTCGTCGCACTTCAAGAGCCTATGTATTCCTTGCTACTTAGTCTCAATACTCACACGAGTAGCTTAAGTACGTAGGACCTCCAAGTTGGTATCTTACGCGAGTCAATCGAGTGCTACGACTCATTTCTCGGCCTCCAACTCCTTTCAAATTTTTATAACCTTATTTCCAATCTTCCTTATTATGAAGCATTTCGTTCTCCTTTCCTTGGAGTTATTTGATAGCATTATCAACTATCCGACTCACATAACCACTTTTAAGAAACTTAAGAGCCTTCCCAAAAACTTGAGAAGCTTAAGAAGCATTCTAAGGTACCAAAGTACGGGGTGTAACAGATAAACCATCACCTACCTCGAAATTAAGCCTGAATGCTCTCACAAGACTTGAGTCTTCCCTTTCCGGAGTCTCTCAGCTTTTTCTTGATCCAAAACAAGTAATTAATGCAAAGGATCAATAATTATGGTCTAATTTACCCGGATTATAATAAAATACAAGTATTGGCCAAACCTATGATCCTTATGCCCAACTAGGATTTTTTCCACCATAAATTTCAGGCCATAACCCTCCCCCAATGATGATCAACTATGATTTTAAGTTCTAAAAATCAAATTACGAAGTACGGAAGTATTTAACTTACCTTTGGCGCAACAATGGTGGAAAACTGGGAGGAATAACCCTAGTTCGCTATAATTCTCCTAAGAACACATGTTGACGAGAAGTGCGTGCGCGCACACATATATAGACACACACACTCTCTCTTTTAAGTTTTTTCCAATATTTTTGTTGTTTCTATAATGCAATGCGATCTAGTATAACTTCTAGTTAATGTCATCATGGTGACCAAAAGTGCACATTCGTGACTTGCCATTAACGACTCACAGTTGATTTTAAAATATTAGAATTGGACATATGGCATCAAACTAGAGGTGCACATCACTTATCATACCAACAAACTGACTTCAAAGTCAAAATCTTGCTCGTGGGTTAGAGAGTCACATGACATTAAGTTATCTCAGGACTTTATGGGCTCATGAGAGGCTTAAAAAAATGTCACATAAGCATTAAATGATATAATAATTTTAATTTTTTTAAAACTTTTCGCTTTAATTTTCTACCACACATTTTACTTTTCTTCCATTAAAACACGCATCAATTTTGAACCAATATTTTTTTTTCTTTCTCCTTTAATTGCTAAATTTCTTGGGTTATAACCTTTCTTTTCTTGTTGTGTTGATGACTATTCTTTGTAGATGTGGATCTCCCACAGCATTGAAGTATGTAATTTTTTTATGACTATGTACTAATTAGGTTGAAGTAATTATGAAGATTAACAATGAATGTTTAACAATGGTTATGTAATCTGATTTTGTAAAATAGCTTGACAGTTGTGTTTTAAAATGCCAAAGCACAGTTATGCATCTTCTGTCTGGCAGATATATCTGTTGTAGGTCCAATCTCCCTTTGGGCCAAAGGCATGAGTAAACTGCACATCACCGTTCCTTAACTTCATCACCAATATTTTAGCCTTTGCCTTTTCAAAAACGCAATAGCTGCAGCCTGCACACAAATAAAATGCAATAGCCGGTGTAGGAAATGCTGCCAAACAACCCTTTACTATGTCATAATGCAATAGTACAGGCACATAAAACAAGTTCACTCAACTGTACACTTGAATTCAAAATCATCCGATAGCTGCAGGCACATAAAGTGCTATATCATCCACAAAATGTATTATGAACAAAATTATCATGATGCAGATAAATCATTACAAATACCAATGGTTAAACATAAACCAATTAGACAAAAACACTGTCGAACATAAATTCCATTTGGTTAATAAAAACACCAATTAGACATCACGATAGTTCTAACAAATCTGGACAATAGCACCGATTGTCATCGGCAAGATAAAAGGACATTAAGCTACATTGCTACATTGTTTGTTACATACCCAAATCTTAGCAAAAACAAATTAATCATAGAAATCTAAGATGTTTTATTGACTGGAGATTTTCCAGTTTGTGCTCTTGTTTGAATTCCAAGAGCCTTTGATCACTTTGCATTGGGAGTTCTCGTTGCTTCTTCAAGTCCTTGACCAGTCTGCTGCTAGACATTCATTGCTGTAATTAAAGAGTCATAAAATGGCTTAAAACAAGACTAGTTCTAAAGTGATTAACAAATACTTACACTAATACAACTCTAACCAGACTCGAGGATACTACAGCAAGTAAGTTTACTGAAGATGGTAAAGGTAGCACAAGCAACTTTCAGATGCCATTTTATTTATTTTTTTGAGAAGAGAAGGTTCATTTTCCAAAGCAGTTTGATTCAATCCACTAAAGAAAACACAAAATAAACAAAAAACATGGGGCAAAGAAAATTATATAAGTGTAAAATGTTGCACAACAGCAGCACCAAAATCCATAAATGATTTTATAAAGAGAACCTATTATGGAAAAGGTCAGTTATCAAGCTGTTGCAGGAATAAAGGTAGACATAAAACATTGGATGAAATTACATGAGAGAAATAAAGAACTAATAATAAGACACTACCTCTTTGGGAAAATGCCAGCATTGACTTTAGCCTAGTCCTTAGGCACCCGAAAGCCTCTTCTATCAAACTTAAGCATTCAACACAACTGTAAATTACTTTAGTTCAAATCAATTTAACCGACTAATAAGCCTTCCTCAAACTAGAAGCAGGTAACCACTACCTGCCTTGCCCAGAAATGTATAGACCCAAACTGATTCTGTTTCTAGGAATACCAAAGGTAAACAATCATCATATAAGAAAATACAAATCAACAACATATCAACTTAGGAGGTCCCTTTAACTCCTGTATACTATAACATGACAGAAACATTAGCTTTCCCCTGTAGGAGAACATTATACAAACGCTTCAGTTTCCTGCTTTCTACCTCTCAATTGTTATTGGACTGATATGACATTAGCAAGCTAGTCATGGAATATTACTATATATGCTCTCGAGAGTCATCATACACATTTATAATGAGTGTGGATGATTGAAAACTGAACCATGGCTCAAATCAGAGAGCATCCATTTTGTGATCCATTGACCATGTCCTAGAGCTGAAGGTTTTCAATTAAACACTGTCCAAGGGAATCCTTTAAAGAGTACCGCACAACTACTGTTATCCAAGAAAAAACATCTTTTATGAAAGAAGGATGGGGACAGGAGAGGTTTTCAACTGTACCACTTCAGAATTTAACTTTGACTTCTTGCTGCTATGACATGAAACTGTTGATTTATCCTTTACTCGCTTCTTGGCCTGTTCAGTAGCACCAATAACCACTTCATATATTGTTGGCAGCTCATTCATCTTGTTGAAAAGCCATTCCCTAGATCAAAGAGATAAAAAGAATTTAGTGAAGTGATGAAACTTTCCATACTCAGTAGACTACTACACCAAGGAAATAACTGCTTTTCTCCATCAGAGAAAGCACACCGATATTTGATGTCAATGTAATCACATGAATCCTTGAATTGAACGAGAATTTATTCTCCTTCAATTTTGTGTTGCACAAATCTTTGAATGCAGTCAGTTGTGGTGGTTAAACAATCTTGACTGCTCTGTTGGCTGCTAATTAAGTCACACATTTCTTTTGATCACACTTCTAGAAAATGACGCTACCTAGCATCTTTTATCAATTTACTTGAAATTTAGTGGTCATCTTTGCCTTTCATCTCCAAGTACTATGTGATCATTGCTTTATAATTTAAATGTATTAGTTGTGAAGTTGGGACATATAATTATGTAACTTTGAATAATGTCTCTTCTTCTTCCCAGTGAATACCTAGATGCAACTTGTGCTACCATCTACGACTGTTTGAATTCACATTTTTTGATGACCATGGTGTCCAAGCCAGCTTTTGCGCACCTCAATTAATTTCACGGGATGCTTATCCCCTCCCACCAGTAATAGGTACAAAGTAACTCTATCCACCAAGACTAGGACAGATGGAAAGAATCACCGAGTGTTTTTTGTATCTACTAGGATTCGAACCTAAGACCTCATTGCTGTCAATCACTTCATTGACCAGTAGGTCACACCCTTAGTGCCTGTTTGAATTCACATTTTGAACTTTGGTCTTTCCAACAAATTTTACCAATGTAATAGTATAAACTGTGTACAACTTTGGTTTTTGTAACAAGTTTTACCGATGTAATAGTTGTCGGATTGGTCTTCATCCTTCAGGAACGATAGTGCACAATAGCTGGACTTTCTTTCATGCTTTTGGGCAGGAAATAATCTGCTCCAATTAAAAGAGTTATGGACTTTATGCAATTTATCTTTCTATTTACCTTCTGCCTCAGAACACAAGTCAAATCCATAATCTTTCTCTTCTTTCTTGTTCCAACAATATTTAACTGATTACTATAGTTGATGAGGTTTTGGATGCTAGTTTTTATTCTCGTCATCTTTATTGTCTTGAAAGAACTATTTTATTTGCTAATCACAAGTAGAAATAACCATGACCAAGATGACAGAATAAAATGCCTCTTACCTATTTAATAAAATGTCTGAAAGGGACTGCAGGCATATTGCATATGAATTTCCAAGTCTCATTGTCTTTTAAGGTAAATTTAGCAACTTCAAAGTTGTGAAGAGTTGTTTTAAGTAGACTACTTCTGAAAATAGAACATTGATGTATTGCATAATGTGACGCACATCAAATTCAACAAAAACAGCATCACAGCAGAAAAAATGGTTAACCAGTAGCAAACAAGCTTCAGTTCTACTAAAAAACAACTTATTTGGTTGCTAAAGTTCAGAAGCATAGAAAGTTTTGTTTTTGAAGCCAAAAGTTTTGTTTTTGAAGCCAACAGATCTGCTTACTATGGAAGATGATCGGGTGGGAATTGGATGGAAATCAATCCGACAGAATATGAAGATTTGGGGGAATTCACGTGCTTGGCACATGTATTTATTTCAGCTGTAAGTTTTTTTTAACAGAAGTAAACAAAAGGATGTTTATTGCCAAGTTTGGATAGTTAGAGGATTTTCTTGTTCACAATTATAACATAAGGATGTACCTTAAGTTTAGGTTATACTTTAGGGATGATTTTATCCCAAAACTCCACTTTGTTCTACATAATAGGAAGCATTTATGTTACTACTTAACATGATGTTGTACTGCTTCCTTAAAATTGAAAATAAGCGCACCAGCACCGGCCATCTAATATTCACTAATAAATGTTGGCCTAGAGCATCTTTGATGCCGTTGGCCGAGTTTCTTCAAAACCTGTATTTCAGGTCTCGAAAACTAGAATAAAGTACAAATGAACCAATAAACTATTTTCGTAGATTGTTGCAGAATTTAGTTTACCTCATCTCGTTATCATAGCAATTACAGCCACAAAAAAAGAAGGTAACATAGGATAGCCATGTATCACTATCGGCAGCAACTTTGGCCAACCAGGAAGCTTTGTTCATCTCTTCTTTAGAAAGTTCACGTAATCTTGAATGTGGAAAATCTACATCCACATCATCATCCAACATGACTTGCCATTTCCCGCTTGGAAATCCATAGAGGCCGATATGTTTCTTTCCTTCCCAATATAAAGAGAGAGTGAACAACAAAGAAAAACACGTGTTCAATAAGAAACGGCATCTTAGTGCAGGGAAAGCAGAATAAGACACCTTTGATCCACCCATATCTTTATTATGCAAAAAAGTATTTTAAGCACAAAATCAGGCACTAACTTCAAACTCTTGTCAAAAAATTTATGAAGTTGAATGAGAGTTTGCTGAAATGACAAACTAGAGTAGATAAAATTAAAAATTTGAGACTTAAGTCAATAGTCACAGTAAGCACAAAAAGATCCAACAGAAAATGATCCCTACATTTGCAATACCTACTCAATCAAAGCCAATATATGAAGTTAGACCAATATCTACCAACCAACCAGTACATTTGAGCACAAAGACAAAAAAATCTTTGGTACTTCTTGTGTGTATATAGAGGGTTGGGTGCAGCGGCGGAGCCACACGGTGGCTAGGGGTTTCATGCGAAGCCCTTCAACGAAAAATTATATTATTTATACATGATTAAAATAATTTCTTTATATATAAATAATGAATATCAAACTTACTTCGATTAGTTCATATATCTATTTTTGAGATTTTAAATTCCTTATTGAAAATTCTGACTCCACGATTGGGTGTCCTTTGGAAGACTTTTTGGTAAATCACTTGTATACGGCCAAGTTGGCCTTATTATTTACTGATATGACGGATGGTCTATTAAAATAGTTAGACTTGAGACACTTGTACTCTATTCCTATTTATTAATGGGAAACTTACATAAATATACAATATTAAGAAAATATTTACCATTTATAGCAATAAAAAAATAATTTCACTGAACACTTATAATACACTTATAATATAGTTTTAATACATATTGTAGAGAACTATTTATAAAATATATATAATACAAATTTTATAAATGGATAATACATTTATCACATATTTTAATAAACTTATAATACATTATGTTAGTTTCTTACTACACAAATATAATATATATTTTAAAACACTTATAATACATTTATATTGTATGCATAATTCACTTTTAATACAAGTATAGATTTATCATAATATTGCTATAAATGGTAATAAATAAAAAATATCGCTAAAATCAGTAATTAATTTTTAAAAAATACTCAATCAAATAATTTTTTCTTTATTAATTTAATAGTCTGGTTGTTATTTAAACATTTCTACGATTGGGGACCCCAAGTTGGTAAATTCCATTTACAACACAAAGTTCATTCAAACGCAATCGAGAAGAGATTGTAAACATTAGAATTATATTGGATTTAAATTCGTAAATTAATTTAGACTATATTAAATTCAAGAAAATAGTCTAAATGATGTGGCAATCCAAATCAAATTAAATAAGCCACTAGAATTATGTCATGTGCCAAAGTTAGGTGGCGATCCAAGTCAAATTAAATAAGCCACTAGAATTATGCCATGTGCCAAAGTTAGGTGGCAATCCAAGTCAAATTAAATAAGCCACTAAAATCATGCCACATGTCAAAGTTATGTGGCAAACTAAGTCAAATTAAATGAGCCACTAGAATAATGTCACATGTATATGTGACATGTTCTGACCAATCAAATTAAAGCTCTTCACCAAAAAAATCTGATTGGTCAGTTCAAACCAATCAATCAAATCGCACCCTCATACCACTCCCTACAATTATAAATAGGGGTCCTCATTATTCTCAGAAGGGGTTTTTTTCAAGAACAAGAAGCAAGAAGAGAGATCGTGGATCAAAGACCGCAAATTCTCTACAAAGCTACAAAGTTCAAGTAATCAAATTCAAGTTCAAGTTCAAGATCAAGAACGAAGAAGAATATCAAGAAGATCAAGATCAAGTTACTTGTTCATATTTACTGTTCTCCATAACCATACAAGTGTTCGTGATGAATAATTCAAATCCAAATTTGAAGATGAAGATTCAAGATCAAGCTATTCAAGCCCTTGACTCTAAATCAAATTCAAGTTCAACGTGTTTCATATTATTTGAAGAATCAGAGGATTATCATAGAGATTGTAACCCGCACTATATTTTGAAATCAAATATTACACTTTGTTACTCCAATTTTCCGATCTTGATTATTTATTTTTCTCGGCTCGAAAATTTATTGTTTACAAATTTTGGCACGCCCAGTGGGACCATCTCTACCTCTCATCTCTTTACATCGATCATCAAACTTCAAGAATACATAAAATGGCATCTAAGAAGTTTGACTCCAGGGCTATTATTGCTAAGGCTACTGATTCCAAGTTCTCCTCTGAGGTGGAGAACATACTGGATGCGACTATGGGAAGTTTGGGACCCATCACTAGGAATAGAGCAAACTTGCTAGGACATCAAGCACTCCAAGTGTCGTCCACATCGGTTCTTATTTTTGATCCTTCATCTTCAAAGAGGGTAAGATTCTTTCCGAATGAATTAGAAGAAGGAGAGAATATAGATGATATTGTTGAAAGGACGTTGGCTCGACTTAGTCCTTTTAACACAAGGAATTGCACTATTCAAGATAAAGATGATGTCCTGATCACTAGATCTGCCCCAGTCACTCCACGTAACTTGTTTCAGATAAATTTCAGTTTGAGGAAAAATCCATTCTTTCCTCCATCATCCATAACGGACATCCAAGCGATAATGACTAATACCTCAACTGTTGAAGAACAACTGGCAAGTTTGACAAAGGTAATTGAAGGTCTAACAAAATATGTGCAAGATCAAGATAATCGAATTGTCAAGTTGACGGACAGAGTTGAGAACGTTATGGAGGGGGACTCAATTCATGCACCTGGAAAACATCCAATGATACAAGAAAAGGGAGATTCAGTTACAAAGAAAATAAATGTGGGAGATGAGCTGCAAGTATCTGCTGAAGGAGGAATTCTCATTCATCAACTGAAGGACTTCATTATGGGAACCATCAAACATAAGTATGACGTGTCTTCAAAGTCATCATTTACATATGCAAAGTCATACACTTCAAGAATCGATGTTTTGAAGATGCCTGCAGGTTATCAACCTCCAAAATTTCAACAATTTGACGGAAAGGGAAATCCAAAGCAACACATTACCCATTTTGTTGAAACTTGCAATAATGCTGGAACATATGGAGATTATCTGGTCAAGCAATTTGTGCGCTCCTTACAAGAAAATGCCTTTGACTGGTATACGGATCTCAAGGCAGGCTCTATTGATAGTTGGGAACAACTTGAGCATGAATTTCTCAATCGTTTCTATAGCACAAGGCATACTGTGAGCATGGTTGAACTCACAAATACACGTCAATGGGAAGATGAACCCGTCATTGAGTTCATCAACCGATGGAGAAATGCAAGCCTCAATTGTAA
Organism: Solanum dulcamara; assembly: GCF_947179165.1. Classification (NCBI taxonomy): domain Eukaryota; kingdom Viridiplantae; phylum Streptophyta; class Magnoliopsida; order Solanales; family Solanaceae; genus Solanum; species Solanum dulcamara. The sequence goes on along the minus strand of NC_077237.1, from coordinate 13,430,510 downwards.
GGATAGGCTTAGTGAAACTTCCAGAATAGAAATGTGCATTCAAAAAATGCGTTGGGGACTTCGTTATATCCTACAGGGTATTAAACCTAAATCATTTGAGGAACTAGCCACACATGCTCATGATATGGAGTTGAGCATGTCTGTAAGCGGGATTGAAGGACCACTTATTTATTGGCCTCGCAAGGGAAAAGACAAAATAGAGGTAAAGAAAGAAGGAAAATCGGCACCTAAGTTTGGAAATAAGGAGTTGATGAATGTTAATGCCGTACCTTTGAAAGTGACTACAAATCTAAGCAAGAATCAAAGGGTGAAGACCACGACTTTTTAGAATAACGCTGGTAGAAAGCTGACTTTGAAGGAAATGCAGGCAAAAGAGTATTCTTTCTTGGACTCAGATGTTCCAGCAATTTTTGAAGAGCTTCTAGCGTTAAAACTCTTTGAGCTACCTTAAATGAAGCGTCCAGATGAGGCTGGGAGGATTAATGATCCAAATTACTGCAAATATCACTGTTTAATGGGCCATTCTATCGAAAAGTGTTTTATCTTTAAGAAAAAGATCATGGACTTGGCCCGTGAAGGAAAGATATTGCTTGAAGATAAGAAGGAGAGTTCAAATCAAGTCTCTGTCACTTTTGGTTCACTCGACCCCATAATTCTTTGCAACTTTATCGAAATACATGATAGTGGTGATGACCTAGCCACATCACCACCAAAGATGATTAAATTTGGTGACTTCAAACCAATACATGTTAACGCATCATCGCTTGTTCCTTTGATGAATGAAGTAATAAGAGAATATAAACCTCTAGAGGAAAACCAATCTTGCGGTGCTTATACTGATGATGAAGGATGGATTTTAGTGACACGATAAAGACGTTGTAAAACGAGCTTGCAAAGAGAACCAAGTAAGCAAGTGATTAGAGCAAAGATGAAGAAACTACCTAAAACTCAAAGGGTAGAGAAGAATATGAAGAAGTCAAGAGTTGGGGGAAATTACTATCAAAAGCAACGTCCTCCGATGACATTAGAGGAATTCTTGCCAAGTTGGTTTCGTGAAAATATTTCTCATCGTGACACCAAGACCTCGTGTTGTAACATTGATAGAGAAGAGACAATGGGAGAAAGCTCATCACCATCATTACCTCCATCACATGAAGGCCCTATAAAGCCTCACTCTGAAGAAGTGGACACTTGTGATGCGAAGTTTACATTCACTAATGATGATCTTTTATTGGGTGAAGTGTTGCATAATCGTCCTTTATATATGGTAGGTTTTGTGCCTGGACATAAAGTAAATAGGATCATGATGGATGATGGATCTGGGTCAATATTCTCCCTATTCATACTGTGAAGGAACTGGGAATCCCGATAAATGAACTGACTGAAAGTCGTCTAATGATTCAATTGGAGTCTCATCATTTACTCCAACTATGTCACTCCAATCGGAGGAACGTATTAATTTAATATGTTCATGGTGCATATTAAATTGCACGACATACTAATATCTTTTAATTAATACTTCAAGCCTAGTCTTTGTATAAAATACTTCGACAAGATTTGAAGTAGGGGGCATTTGTAAATATTAGAATTATATTGGATTTAAATCTGTAAATTAATTTAGACTATATTAAATTCAAGAAAATAGTCCAAATGATGTGGCAATCCAAATCAAATTAAATAATCCACTAGAATTATGTCATGTGCCAAAGTTAGGTGGCGATCCAAGTCAAATTAAATAAGCCACTAGAATTATGACATATGCCAAAGTTAGGTGGCAATCCAAGTCAAATTAAATAAGCCATTAAAATCATGTCACATGTCAAAGTTATGTGGAAAACTAAGTCAAATTAAATGAGTCACTAGAATAATGTCACATGCATATGTGATATGTTCTGATCAATCAAATTAAAGTTCTTCACCAAAGAAATCTGATTGGTCAGTTCAAACCAACCAATCAAATCGCACCCTCATACCACTCCCTACAACTATAAATAGGGGTTCTCATTATTCTCAGAAAGGGGGGTTTTCAAGAACAAGAAGCAAGAAGAGAACTCGTGGATCAAAGACCGCAAATTTTCTACAAAGCTACAAAGTTGAAGTAATCAAATTCAAGTTCAAGTTCAAGATCAAGAACGAAGAAGAATATCAAGAAGATCAAGATCAAGTTACTTGTTCATATTTACTGTTCGTCATAACCATACAAGTGTTCGTGACGAATAATTCAAATCCAAATTTGAAGACAAAGATTCAAGATCAAGTTATTCAAGCCCTTGACTCTAAATCAAATTCAAGTTCAACGTGTTTCATATTATTTGAAGAATCAGAGGATTATCATAGAGATTGTAACCCGCACTACATTTTGAAATCAAATATTACACTTTGTTACTCCAATTTTCCGATCTTGATTATTTATTTTTCTCGACTCGAAAATTTGTTGTTTACAACAGAGATAACTAACCCACGACAACAAACTTAGCACACTGACACTGACATCTGCAAAACAAAAGAAAAAAACAGTATTAAACAACAGACTAATCAAAAAATGTAGCAAAAACCAAAAATACCTTGTGTGAGGGCTTTGATAATGCCTTTTCGACGACCTAGGTAATTTTCAAAAGATTCATCTATGTCGTGAAACCTGTACTCCGATACATCGTCCATGGCCACTTGATTTCTCTCCCTCTCAATTACGGGTATATCGAAAGGAATATGAAACCCTAGGAGATCAAAAAAAATTTAACTAATTAAGTGCAAGTGTTTTGTACTATAATTTCATTATCAATTATTGATTATGTAATAATAGAAAAAAACAATTTGATCAAAACCAAAATAAAAATACAAGGAAGGGTCTATGTTTTTGAGAAATTATGAAATTTAATAATCAAATCTAGAGAAATTACAAATTAAATTAATTGTGATTTTTTTTTAATTCAAAAGGACACGTGAGGGACAAAAAGAGAACTACGATAAAAAAAAAGTTTACCTAGATTTAAGGATTCAATAAATATTTATCTTATTCTGCTTTTAAAAAAAAATTCGCTGTTATTTTAACCTTGAAAGGTTATTCTAGAATAAAATTTTAAAATACCTTAAATAATTTTCTGCCGTTGCACACAAAAAGTTGTCTTAGAGTCAAATTAGCTTTGGCAGATTTCTATCTCAAATAACCTAGTTGTTTTTTTTTTGGTATATAAAGCTTTATTTTATTAAAAATAATTAAATAATAACTTTTAAAAAATAGTAAATAACAAGGGAAAACTTCACAAAATGGATCCTTTAAACAAACTATCTACCACTCCATACTAACAACAACAACCCAGTGAAATCCCACGTCGTGGGGTCTGGGGAGGGTAGAGTGTACGCAGACCTGACTCCTACCAATGTAGGACGGCTGTTTCCGAGAGACCCTCGGCTCAATAAAAACATAGAAAAAGGTCAGACAAGAATATTAGAGTAAATAAGTATTTTATATACCCATACTCTTTTCCTAAATAATTATTTTATATACCCCTTCGATCAAACTAATTATCCTTATACCCTCTTTAATTATTTTTAAATTCGCTCGTTGACGTTATGCTGATGTCAGCGTCCACCCTACATGATACCGATAGGATCACAAAAGATTAAGCCCAGTCATATATGATATTGATATGGTATCAACATACTGACGGAGTATCACAAAGAATATATTTACTAAGTAGTTTAATAAATAAGACTGTGATTTTAATAATTTTTTCTTAATTATTTATTTTTATTTCTTAAAAAAAGAGCTCAATTTTATATGATACTAGTAAGGTATCAATATATTGTTATGGTATCATTGAGGATTTTAAAAGTGTCTTATTAAGGACTTTCAATACTATTATAATATACGAATATATTGTAGTAGTATCATTCATGTAATATCGAATGACTTAGAAAAACATTTATTCATGTAATATCGAATGACTTAGAAAAACATTTATGATACCATCATAATATGTATATACTATGATGGTATCATTCAACATTTGTATGAAACGATCCTTAATGATTATATGAAACGATCATTAATGATATCATGTCAGTATATGATAGTTTCATATAGATGTAGCTGAAGGATTGAAGGAGACATCAATGATACCATGACAGTATATAGATATACTGTGACGATTGAAGTAGCGTCAATGATACCACGTCAGTATATTGATACTGCGACGGTATCTTGCTCTCGAATCTCATGCTTTGAGGGGTATGAATTGTAAAGGGGTATTTATTTGTAATTATTTTGCTTTTATGGGGCATGAGCTTAGTTTTCCTAAATAACAACTTGTCTATTTTAGGATCTTTTAATGAAAGACAAAAAATATAATCAATATTTCTAAGATATCCGTGCTTTTAATATAGCTAGTATAGTATTAGTACAGTATAAGAATATAGATAGATTGGCAAACGTGGGACGGGCTTTTAAATTTTTTTAATTGGCTGACAATAGTGATAGTGATGAAGTTTAAAACTGCAGCAATTCTAATTGATTTCAAATTCAATCAATAAGCTGATTTGGATAGATACAAATTTTGACATTAATACAGTAATATCCTTATTATGTATATAAGGTTGTAGTAGTCTGCATTTTCTTATACTGTTTGTCTGTAACATTACTGTTTGAATTCATGTGTTGAGGAATGTATCTGTGTGGAGACAAATTGTTTGTAAACCTTTCTTTTGTAGCAGCTTCGTTGAATGTTTCACATATCCTTCCATTAACAGCCAGCAAGTATTCAAATGAGCTTGGATCTCTCAGTGATTCAATAATAATCTCACATAATACCTTTTGCCTTCTCGTAGGTTAGTTATGACATTAAAGAAAAGAGGATAAATAAATAAAATTTTAAACATATACGATTATTATGTGATATTTCTAACTTTTTTTTTTTGGAAAGGTGAACCTCGAGGATTTAGATTCAAAAAACTGAATTGTTGTGTGAGTGCAGGCAGGATATAGAAATTAGACACTAAAGGCTCTGGAACATAGCATACGCCTAGAACTGGTGGTCCAGATGCAATTTACCAAGTCAAAGCAAGGGGTTGAAAAAGCACCACAAGGGGCTGCCTTTAAACTATTTGAAATGAGCAAAAATGTCTTTCGTTTATAATTTGGTCTAAAAATGTCTTTGCCGTCAATACTTTGATCCAGAAATGCTCTTATTGTTATTTAATAGGTCAAAAATGCCCTTTTTCAAATAAGTAATTATGTATTTTCTTTTTGAACACATATTTTTCCTAATAATATTTCTTTTATTAGCAAAAGTTTATTCTACTTCAATTAGAAAAAAAAAATCTTATTGTATTATAATTATTTTTTATCGTTATTTGAATAAAAATTAATGATGGATTTATTATGATCTTATATATATGAAATATATTATCCGATAAAAGTTAGAGTATATGAAATTATTCTTTTTTAATTGATAAAATGAGATTACGAAGAATAAAATAATTTCCTACATTTTTATTACTTAAAGTGGTTTAAATAGAAAGAAACACAAGATTGGCGTTCCTTAAAAGTAATATTTTTACAAGGAACAAGATTTGATTTTAAAAATATATATATATATATTCGGAAAAGGGCATTTTTGACCCATTTAGTAACAATAGGGGTATTTTTGACCCATTTAGTAACAATAGGGGCATTTTTGACTCATTAAATAACAATAAGGACATTTCTAGACCAAAACATTGACGACAAAGGCATCTTTGGATCAAACTATAAACGAAGGACATTTTTGTTCATTTCAAATAGTTTAAGGACATTTTTGACTTTTTTCAGTATTTTAAATTTCAAGAGGCACAAAATTGGAATTAAATTTGAAAGAAGTTAAAAAGAGAATATTAGACAAAGCTGATGAAGAAGAGCTGGACACAAACAAAGCTCATAGAAGACAAAAAGAGTAAATAATTTAAAGAAAATTAGCAAGGAGCTTTTTTTACTATTATTTTAAAAGTTTTTTTACTATATTTTTTGGATCAAGTCTATTTTTGTTAGAAAAAGATTATGTGTACAAATTTAACTATAATAAGAAAATCTTCTTCATTTTATTTTTATTATGTTTATTATAGTTAATATTTAATATTATTAAAATAATAATATAATAATTGAAGGAAAATGGTGTAAAGACGATTTTGTTTAAAGCGAAGTTTATTAATGAAGGGCAAAAAGTCCAATTAACATTTTAAGAATTTTCGTGCTTTTAATATAGTATAGATATAGATTTAAAGGTGGGTTGCTGCCCATTTATTCAAAAAAAAAAAAAAACTCAATAATTTGAGGGAATTGGGAAGCAACCCACCTTTAAATTAAACAAAAAATGGTCTAAAATATCCTCGAACTATTGAAAATGGTACAAAACTACTTTTCATCCATTTTTAGCTCCAAAATACCCTTAACAACCACCTTTAAGTCCAATATTGACCATTTTTTTAACAGCCACTCATTGAAATAAATTTAATTAAATTCTTAAATATGTTGGTCGCATTTTAAATAACCTAAATTAATTACCAAACCCATTCATTCCTAATTTAAGACCCGCCCCATGACTGTTGGAAGTTTCAGCTATCGGTTCAGGCTAACCCACTTAGATCCAGACCTATTATTGTTCAAAGATGACTCAGACGATGACTTTTTATCTCAGCAAAAGAACCAACATCACCATTAGATGACCCATTTTTTTCAATGATGACCCGTTTGTGTTTCTTCTTCTTTTTTAAGCATCGAGAATTACATGAATAAATTATCCATTTGTTAAAGAATTCCATTCTACCCAATAAAACACATAGCAGTTGAAACAGTAACAGTTAAAAAAAGTTAAATGGTCAGCAATGTCGTCAACGCAGCCGCTCACGGCGCGACACCTTTACCTTTCGAATCACCACCATTGGAGTTTTCAGAACCTGAGTTAGGTGTTGCTGACTTGTGGTGGGTATTCCTCAGATTACTGGAGAAGTCGCCGGGGATAGGGGTTGAAGTTCAGGAGTTGGATTGGTGGTGTTAGACTTTTGTGTTGTTCTCCGATGGACAAAAACCTCGCGCGGAAGAGCGAAAAATGAGATAAGCTAAGACTTATTTATCTTCTTGAGATAAAGGTGCAGCAAGAGCGAAAATAGGAGCTGGTAACAATGAAACATGGTCAAAAATTGGTCAAAAATTGGAGGAGGAGATGAATGAACTGTACCACCTTTTCTATGAAGTTTCTTCATAGTTTTTGATAATGGAAAAAAAGGGAGAATTTGGATTGATTGGGTAAGTTAATGTGGGGCGGGTGGATATGATTTGAGGCATGTCTAATTAGGAATGTGAATTTGTTAATCAATTTAAGTTATTTAAAATGTGACCAATAAATGGATTCCACATATTTAAGAATTAAATTAAATTCATTTAAGTGAGCATCTATTAAAAAAGTGGTCAAGGACCGAAATGTGGATATCAAGAATATTTAAAAACTAATAAGTGAATGAAGAGTAATTTTATATCATTTCCAATAGTTCAAAAGTATTTTAAGCCCTTTAGCACAGAAACTTAACACATGCACAAGAAACATTTTGCTTTTTAAGTCGATACCATAATGAATTCAACTATAATTGTTAAGATACACATAAATCAAAGTTTCCTCAGAAATTTCAACCTCAACTGTTTCAAGGTGAATTATGTCTACTTATCCCCTAGATCAGGAAAGGAAAACCTATCCATGCTTGACTGAGCTCTTTCAGTTTAATTTGTTTAGGAAACAATCGAAGAAGTTATCCCGTCGTCTGTCTGAGCTTCCTTTATTATACATGCTAAACAGGGTAACAACAGCAAATAAAATTGTTCATGGGAAGTAGAAAAAGCAATAGGTTTTCCAGCTGAACATCCTTTTCATGGTTGACCTGAAAGAAATAATAACAGAAGTAACCCGTAGTACAACAATATTGCTCGATAGTGATGTAGCTATCAACAAAATTATTCCCTGAATCAAGGCAGGCATAACTACTTGGATTGCAACAAGATGAAAAAAGGGATAGTGTTGCAATCATTGAAAATGTCAACATGTTAATCACCAAAAAGCCATTCTTGAGCGGTTTTTTGTAGGCAGCAGTAGCTAGACGTTTGATTGCTATAATGGATCACTGTATCAAGTTATGCTAATAGTGGTGGCATAAGATTGCAGCAAGGTTAGTGCTTGCTCGGTTATAGCTCTGTTCCTAGCACGCTTAACCCAATCATCAACAACTGCTGCTGCCTGAGTGTCCTGTAAACCCTTCTCAAGGGCATCAGCTGCTTCTGATAGTTTTCCCTGAGCTAAGAAACTCTCAACTTTATTTATGAGGGCTTCAATTCCATCACCAGACTGGCCAGCCTCCCTAACCTGACATCCAGTACAAAATTATCTTATGGGGGTAAAAATACGAATTCAGTAAACTTTACTTCAATAATCAGAGTAGTTTAACTCAAAGAAGGGTAAATGCAAAGAAACCTTTAACCAGGATGCAACACTAGCCAAAGAATGTGTCAATATCCCACCCCCACCTGGAGGAATCAGGCTAAAGTGGCGAAGTGTCCCCTTTAATGTATGAAACTGTTAAAAATGAGAAGCAATTAGAAACAGAACCATCCAGATTTTGCTCAGGTACAAGTATCAGATCTGCAGACTTCGATGTAAGAGCAACAAATTCCAATAAAGAAATCCCGCTCTAGTTATTCCTGCCCCCAAACAGACACACAAGACCATAGACTTTAGGCAGAAGTAGCAAAAGAAAAACAAATTCAGATACCTAGCAGCAGAAATCATACAATTCATAAGGAACAAGTACTGTTGACATATTAAATGATCACAAGAGAAGCAAATTTTAAAACTGGTATAATTTAAACAGTGACCAAACTCTTCCATCACAGTCTTGCAAATTGTCTAGTAGTGACGATTCAACCAGGTCAGGAAAGAAGGAACCAGAAAAGGAGCCATTGAGTTTGCCCAAAAATATTAAATGTAGAAAAGGGGTTAGTAGCAAATTTGAAATTAAAAGTTAAAATTACTAGAAATTATTGTATAGCAGAGCATCTACTTTCTCAAAAATTGGGGAAATTTTTTAGATTTAAATTTGATAACAAACCATGTGGAATCCCACTTTGTGACAAATAGTCTTTCTTCCAAGGAAATGGATCTTACGCAATGGTCCAATGATTCTAGTGTAAGGCTTTGACTTCTTGAAGAATAAACTGATTCAAACTCTGGTATTACCATGAAGGACAACAATAAATATACTGTGGTGAAGCAGTCTGTCGTGAAGCAGTCTAAGGCTAGATATGAAGTACCTAATGGACTGAGCATATCATTACGTCTACATCAAGCATTTGGGCCTCAGAAGGTTAACTCGGCCTTTATAAACACTCAGTGCATACTCTCAGAAGGTTAACTCGGCCTTTATAAACACTCAGTGCATACTTGATGTGCAAGTAGGCAGACTTTTAACGTTTCCAAGTACTGACAATGAGAAGGCCTTCATGTTGCCAAGGAAATTGAAGACCGCTTCTCACAACTGCTTTTTCCACACCTCCGGATATCTGGTGCCAAATTGTCGCCCCTTTCCTTATTTCTTTGATAATAGAGTTGGCTATCTTTGTGGCATCGATTGTACAAGTTCGTGAAGAGGGCTGGACGAATGGAATGAGGGAAAGCAGCTCGATCGACAAAAAAGAAGAGTAGCCTCCCTAGAACCTGGCAAAGTCATTATCAATGAATTCCTGAGCAATTCTCAACCAACATATGCGATTCATTCCCGTAAAGATTATAACACACAAGAAGACTCCTTACCGCTCCGTGGGTAGCGGGATGAGTGATACATCTGGCGAGTGCCGGTGAAGAATGCAAGCAAAGCTGGAGCTCGGGTATTGATATATTCCATCAAGAGAAAGGAGGCAGACTGGTAAGAAGGCCAACCACATAGGGGGGCAAACCGAAAAACTCAGCTTTTCGGAGCGGACCAATCTTCCGTGCCCCCCCCCCTTTCTCTCTATAAAAAAGCCTGCAGGAAGCGCGAAGAGCTAAGCCACTAATGTCGTGGCGAAGGTTAGACCTCATAAAGTCAGCGAAGCTAAGGTTTCGTATGTGTTATATCCTTTCGATTGAGCGAGAACTTATAAGGAAGGCCTTCATTGCCCTTTGAAAAAAGTCAAAAAAAAAGAGCGCTAGGGAAGAGAGAAAGTTGCAAAAGTGCTTCTAGATCTCATGGAATAAGGCAGAATTTCGAACAAAACTTTCCACCTCTTTGCTTTCATAGAAAAAAGAATTTAGGAGATGAAATCCGATTACATTACTGCAGGCCAAAATTGGATTTGAAAGAGCAAGCCAGAGAAAAGAAGCGTTGAGATAATACCTTTCATCCTAATCTCATCTACTGAAAAAGTGGTCCCCCTTGATCACCTGAAGAGATTTTTAGGCAGAATTGGCATAATTATTACCGTGAGGATTGAGCTGCCAAAAGAGATTATCCTCCTTTGGGCGGGAAGATAAGATTTATGCAGTCCATAGAAAAAGAAAAAGAAGAAAGTATTCTGAAGCCAAATGCTCTTGGATGGGTAGTTGAACAGGGGGATAAATCCTTTTTTCTCCTTTATATTGAATGTAGTCAATCATTTTGAGGTCATGAGAACAAAGAGTCATAGAGATATGAGAAGTTTTGCTTTCGCTATCGACTGACCGTCCTGTTAGCAGTGCTATACTAGATTGGCACCCTAACTGGTACCTATACAGCTACTCCTTGTCAGTTGCTATATTTTTTCACCTTGAGGCTGAGAGGTTAACTCCTTCCACTCTCAACCGCCTTTGCTTATCTTACTAGTAGCTCTATCTATTGGTACCAGCCGGGGAACTCCCTCTTTGCGAGCTACTTACTTTATCTGAACCCTCTACCGACAGATGCGCGAATTGCACTGGTCATTGTGCGGAATGCCCTCTAAGCCAGTCAGTCAATGGAGGGACCGGGGCGCTAGGTATTTACTTTCTTCTAGCCGTAGGTGTGATCAATGCCATTGAGCTTCGGTACTCTAAAATAGTAGTTGGAATTCGCTTCTGAGTGAGCTTCCTTCCTTATGCTCTGGCCTGACCTTCACGAACAGCTTTCTTTCAGCTACCAACTTCAAAGCTTGATCTCATCTCTCTTCTTTTGAAAGTTTAGTACTATTATTGTTGGCATGGAAGGAGTTCATCTTGAATTGCCAGTACAGTGATTGGAGGTCTTCCTCACCTGTTCTAGTGACATAGGACCATCCGGTTGAGAGAAGAGACTTGAGATTAGCCACTAGGTAAAGTACCAAGGAGAGGATCGGCTTCAGCCATAACCAATACGGAGGGATTGACATAGTAAAGGAGGCTAAACAAAGCTATCAAAGGGATGTGCCCAGGCTCGGAATATTCTTTTGTACCCAAGAGTAGCCCTATTTCTAATAGGAGCAATTCAAGCATTAATTAGTACTACCTCAGATCTAAAAGGAAAAGGGGCAGCCCGGTGCACTTAAGCTCCCGCTATGCGCAGGGTCCGGGGAAGGGCCCGACCACAAGGGTCTGTTGTACGCAGCCTTACCTTGCATTTCTGCCAGAGGCTGTTTCCAAGGCTTGAACCCGTGACCTTCTGGTCACATGGCAGCAACTTTACCAGTTACTCCAAGGCTCCCCTTCTAGATCTAAAAGGAAAGGAAGGAGAATAAGGGAAGGTGCCAAGTAGCTGATTGCACATTACTAAGGCAAGGAATAAGACGTCTGAGAAGGGATGCCGAAAAAAGGCTTCAATTTAATCTGGTGCAAAGTCAGTAGTACTAGGGCCTTAGAGTTGGAATTTCCAACTATAAACAAGTGTAGCGAAGTCACCTCCATTCTCGATTTCTATTGCGACAGAGGAAGGTATCATAATAGAGTCAAAATCACGATTAGAGTCGGTCCGGATAAAAGAAAGAATCCAATCTCCTTCTTCCTGATCTTATTGGCCTTACAGCGGGCCTAAGAGCAAGGAAGTCTCAACTCCCCAATCCCCCAAGGTGAGGGGTGAACCTTCTGTCTGATTCAATCTCATCTATTGCTGCTTTCGAATCGGCTAAAAGAGTATTTTGATGTCACTTAGGAGAAGTATAGGGAAGTGTGCCTGAGTCTTCTATAATAAGTAGTTGTGACTTGGTCTAGCTAGGATAGAGCCATCCTAACGAGACTTTCTTCTGTTCTAGGTTTTCACAAAGCGGTATCAGGGTATGAGAACGCCTCTCTCCTATATATAATCAAGTCTTTGGTTTAGATCAATCAATCCTCAATCCGGGCTCAATGATCGGAATGAATGGCTTTCTCCTGTATCCTCATGGATCCAACTATTAGGTTCGTAGGTTTGTGGTCCGTGCCTAAAGCAACTCTTTTCAATTCGCGAACGTTTAAGAAGTCATCTCCTGATTCGTTGATCTATTGAGCTAAGGCAGCTCTGCATATAGTGTTTTAGACTCATACTTCATCGCCGCCTGATCCTTTCGAACCTTAATCTTAAGAAATTCCTGAACGAGAAAGCGGTATGTATGGTTGGCGTATGCCTGGAAACTAGTCCAGAATGATATCATCAACTGCACGATAGACCATGAGTAAGCATTTTTGACAGCAAGAGAAGAGTCCTCCTCACAAGGACCGACTCTTTTAGGTGCGAGGAGCGATCAACCGCGAAAAGTCAGTAATAAAGAATCCGCTCTCCGGTAAGCGAAAGAAAGCAAGTCAAAGCCTGCCAAGGCGTCAAGGCAGTTCGACAAAGGCAGAAAGAGTCTCCGTCCTAAACACAGAAGGAAGGCGGGTTTGTCAATGCTTGAACTGATTGATCTAAGTGAGCTACGAGGTTAGTCTTCTAGGATCAACTTGCTTCAAAGTGCCCATTAATTATTTGTGAATTTCAGGAATGATCCTATCAGTGATTATGTACTAGGTTTATCTAATGAATTGAGTCTTCCAAGAAAGGTTTCTAATGAATCTGCTAATTGAGGTTCTAGATTCGTTCAAAAGGCAGAAAGGAATAGGCTAAGGGTCGTACCTTAATGATCCCTAACCATATTGATGTTCCTGAGTTCTGTTCTTTCTGGTAGCCAATGATCTAAGGGAGCTAGCAGTGCAAAGATACTCAAAAGTGGTACGCGCACATAAAAAAGTGGTTGGACGGTGTCTTTCTCTGTTTTGTTCCTTCCTCGGCAAGCTTGGGAGTTTCCTGATGTAAGCTCCCTGATTACATGGGAAACTAGAGGAACCTTCACCTAGAACATGTATGGAATCAGCTCCAACAGGGTTGCTTAAAAGCTCTAGAGCCCAGGTGGACATTACTTACGGTCTATTTTTGTTCAGACTATGAGAGTAACAGGACCTAGCAAGGCAGCTGATGGGACCCCTTAGCAGAGTAGCAGTTAACCTTTCTGAGAGCTCAAGGAACTGCATGTGTATTGCAGATGGCAATAAAGGATCAAACCAAACCTTAGAGCTTAAACATTAGTGATCCTACACCAAGTTATCAACCCACACTTTTCAAGATCATCACAAAGATGAACCAAGATAGACCCAAACCAGAAATTTGTGCAAGGCATGTACCTCTCAAATGATTCAACTCTATGAAACATCACACATCACACTGTCTTGTCAGTCTTGCACCCCAATCATGGCAGCTTCACAACAATTATCAGATCTAGACTGGTTGAAAATTTTTATCACAGCTCTATCACCCATATATTTGGTATGGAAAAAATTCAATGTCTAATATCCAATCCTCGGAATATTTGAGAAAGGAATTAAAGTTAACCAAAAACTTCAATAGAGTCTCATCCATGGAGTTCCATATTGAAACTTCCTAGAGCTTCATACTAGTGCAGGTCCTACATGGAGTTCTAAATCTTGGAAACTGAAGAAAATTAACATAAATACAACTTGGAAGTCCCAAATTAGATTAGGTCTTCCTGACAGCTGTTCTCAGGATAACACTAATCTTTGGATGGACAACAAAAAGAACCAGAGTTACAGCTCTTCAAACACTTCAAATAAAGATAAATGAAGAATAAACATCACTACTTAAAAACTGTAAACTAAATTATCCTGTTCCTTTGCAATCAGGATCCTTGCTTTACCAATGTATCACCTCCTCTACCATTCTATTTCTAATGATTTCTTCTTCACCAACATGGAGAAACAGTTACAGTATCAGGTTCTTCTTTTTCGGACGTAGCATGAAATTCAGAACAAATGAATGCAGCGGGAAACGAAGATTTCTCCAGCTGTAGTAGTAAGAACGTAGTGAAAAGGAAACAGCAATGCATCACATGGAAAGAACTCTACGCTAAGGAAAAAAGGAGAAACATATTCCTTTTCGTTTTCTTTTGTAAAAGGAGAGAGAAGCTACTAAGTGGATATCCCATCTAGGCTTTATAATAGTGGTAAAACATAGGTTGCAAGCAGCTAGCAAGAAACTGATCTATAAGCACAGGAAATGTTCAGCCCTAAATCACAGTACAACGCACAATTCTACAGTGTTTCAGATGCTTGCCTTATGATTCAGTTGTAACACAGTATCTGAACCATATCTCTGTGTTTCTTCCGGAAGAGAAGATAGAACCAAATCCAGCAGTGAGTTGTTATCTATCCCTTCAAGAGAAGTGTGAAGAACTTCTATTTCTTTTTGAATTGGTAACCCTTTGGATAGTGCATCTTCCAGAGCAAGCACCCCCTGCAACAATGAACAATCAAAGGATCCCATGCATAGAGCTTAAACACTTAACACAGGTTTTAGCTAATATATGAGTGGATGGTTAGCATTGTTTGTACCCAATCATTCCCTTCTATTACCCTTGCCTGGGAATACAATTGTGGAAAAATAACTGGTTTTACAGTTCAACAAACAAAGAACAAATCAGTATCAGATCACCCCTGTACTTCCTCAGCAACAACCACTGTGCTATTCTTTTGGTTGGATGCATCACATTACTTCTATTTTAAATGGATAATTTGTTTATGTTCTAAAAGTTATTTGCTTTTATTGACAATATGGTTTTTAACTTCCAACTTCAGAATGAGTAAGACATCACCTTGTTAAATTACAGTATGAATTTCTTTCTCTTATTATACAATTTTTTTTAATAGTTTTTTCTCTTAATATACATAATCTTTGGGAAGATGCAGACTTCATGAAGCATGAAAGCCAACG
This sequence comes from Solanum dulcamara, assembly GCF_947179165.1. Taxonomy (NCBI): domain Eukaryota; kingdom Viridiplantae; phylum Streptophyta; class Magnoliopsida; order Solanales; family Solanaceae; genus Solanum; species Solanum dulcamara. The sequence continues at coordinate 13,415,297 of NC_077237.1, read as the reverse complement.
GCCATTTTTTTCTGATTAGAACATGAGAGAGCTAATTGACTTGAGCTATAGGAAGAGTTCCAACCTTAAGTTTCAGAAGTTCTTTAGCAATAGCATAAATGAAAAATGGTTTACTGGAATGGTGATTACCAGAAATAAGTGAGATGGTTGCATTAGAAATTGTTTAGCATAGATTTAGGAAAGCTGCAATCGTTCCAAACAGAATTCAAGATCATATTTCACAGAGAAGTGGGAGCTGTTAGCCAAATTATTTTGTACATGTGTTGATGGTAATTCAGGAAAACAGAAAAATGACAATGTTAGTTGTACATTGGGTTTACCAGCTAATGTAGCCGCTAGCTGGTCATTGGGAAGGGAAGATGGTTACTGATGAGAAAATTTTGGCAGAGTTTGTGGAAGCTCCGAGTTTCCAAATGATATTCAACACCAATTTTGGTTGGAAAAAGGGATCTGTTTAGACATGTTACCAAATTGTTCCTTTTTTCTTTCATGTGTTAAGAGGGGAAAAAAGGCTTACAGTTGCAACTTATCACATTCATGCAAGAGATTCTCCCCCTCTCTCTCTCTCTCACACACACAACAGGTCCTCAATTTTGCCTTCTTTGAAAATTAAAAGACAAAGGACTGAAAACAAAAACGATCAGACCACCAATTTAAGGAAATCAGAGAGTAAAGATGAAATGTTAAAAAAGCAGTGGTTGTTCTACAAGAATGTGTCATTTGATGGATATTAGCGTGCTTAATAAATCTCCTTACTAGGGCATGGCTAAAGCGAGTTTAGTAGCACCCACCTCCATCATGTAATGGTTAGTAAGCAGAAGTGAACTGAACTTCAGCTGAGAAAAGGATGGAATGGATGTTATTCACAATTAGAATGGTTGATTTATGGTTTTCAACTCTTCATGGTGTTTGTAGTTGAGCCGAAATTGATTGTCTTGAAATTCCAATTGAATTTAAAAGTTTGGTTTAGATCTTTTGGACATGACACCAGATGTTCCCAAATTCTAGCAGCGCAGTCATATACATAAAGAAAGGACTGTATATACGTAGTGTTGCAGTTGCATCATATATGTGGAGAGGCAAATATAGCAAGCATATACACTAACAATGTGCAGAAGGCAATATAGCAACCATATGTGATAATATTCTGTTAGTAGTTCAACAATAATCTGGACTAAAGATTAGCATCATCCCTTATGGAGAGATTCTTCAGAATGAAAGAATTTATGTATACATTGTCTCACACCCACCTTAGAATAAAAGAAGTTCTTTCAAAAGGAAGGAGAATAGAAAAATAAAAAGAAAAGTACAGCAGAAGCATAGTTACCAGAGCAAGCTTGTGAACAGAATGACTCTGGCGAGCCTCTTCAGACCGTGCATAAAATGCCATGCACAGAGCATTTATCTGTAAAACAATAATAACTCAAATCAAATCATCAATCATACAAAATGACAACCACTTAAACAACTGAACTATGGAGAAACACTCTAGAAAGTGGTGTTTCAAGATAAATAGAAGTAAGAATATATGAACTGCAAATTTAGCTAGCATAAAAAGATATCTAGGTTAATGCTCCAAAGGAATGGTATATATGATGATATAACACACAGAATGGAAAAATAATGTTTGGAAAAGAGGAATGCTGCTGGAGTGTTGTGCCGTAGGAGGATACCTACCAAAGTGTGAGACAAGTTAAAGAACCCACCATTTCACCATGAGAAAGCCCATCATTCATTCCCACATACCATTGCTAATCTCAGAATCACTCTATCGAACTTGTCTTTCACTTTGGTAGGTATCCTCCTACGGCACAACACTCCAGTAACATTATTCACAAGACAAGATGAGCATGACATAGATCCATATGATAAGATGAATATGCGATCATACCATGTTAGATAATGAAAATCACAACATCTTACAGAAAGTGCAAGTAACACAGGATAAAAGAAGAGAGGATCACTTGAAATTGTTTGGATATGTCCTACATAAATCTCCAAATGTACCGACTTGTAGGTATGCCACCATGATGATCTTTTACTGAATGACACTGATCATTGAAGGTGTAAAAAGCAGGACGGGGGGCATCAAAAGTCATATAAAAGGAAGTTGTTTAAGAAGGCATACAAGTTCTCGGAATCCATACAAACTTAGCAAAAATTAGATGGAAGCAAAAGCCAACATAGGCGGTACCAACAAGTAAGAATTAAGTTTGCACTGTTGATTCACTTGTATCAGGTTTAAAGTAAAGCAGGAGCTATTTTAGTATGTTTAGAGATTTGTCTGTCGGTAGAAAATGTAGAGAGTCTAGAGTTAGAGAACGCCATACTATTGAGTATTGATAGGAACAGGTCTGGAACAGAGCAAAATAGATACAAGATTCATATAGCTAACCCAAAGAGTTTGAGATTGAGGCGAAATTGTTTGAGAGGTTAGTAAGGGTGAGGGATTACTGGAGGATCAGCGTATTGTGTTGTGTACCGTGTCTCTATTATCACACTTTTTTGTTGTTAGTGTTGTTTCTTCATTGTAGACTTTCCTATTCATTGCTATGTTGTCTTTATTGTCTTTTATTCTTTTACTTGGGTTTGAGGCACTTGAGCCGCAGGTCTTTCGGAAACAGCCTCTCTACCTCCTCGAGGTAGTGGTAATGTCTGCGTACACTCTACCCTCCCCAGACCCCACTTAGTAGGATTCCACTGGGTATGTTGTTGTTGTTGTTGTTGTTGTTGTTGTTGTTGTTGTACTGTTGTATTCCTCAGCATTAACGAATGTTGGAGACCATCAAAAGGCACACAGAAAAATTACAGAAGAGAACAAAGACTACCTATAATCTCATCTACATCTTCTATATATTGTTCTAACACCAAAATTAAAAAGATAATATACAATTCCACTTAACTATTGAATGGAATTAGATCTATCTTCAAAACGATCTACCATTCCTTTCTTTCCACACTGTCCACCATACACAGGAATTATCCTCCTCCATTTCTTTTGGCTCTTGCTTCCCCTCTTCAAATCCAGCAGCTCAACAAATTCAGCAATGTGTTCTGGCATTGTCCAATTCACTTTAGTGAGGTTAAAGAAGATTTCCCAGATTTGAGAAGTGAATCTACAATGTAAAAACAGATGACCATTTGTTTCCCTAGTTTCCTTACACATGAAGGATCTGAGAACCAGTGGCAGACCTTGTTTCTGCAGTACTTCCTGAGTAAGGCATGCCCTTCTAACAACTAGCCAAGAAAAACACCTAACCCTGATAGGTCCTATGTTTTTCCATATATTCCTCCAAAGAATTGAATTACCCTCAGTACCACCCCTGATACCTCTATTGTAAGCCCTGTTGACAGAATAAAGACCACAAACTCTGCAGTCTTGCTCATGGATTGTGGAAGGCCTTCCACGAAGTCCATGCTGATATCTTGCCAGACTCGCTCAGGAATTGGAAGAGGTTGTAACAAGCCAGGAGTAGCCACAGTCTCCATTTTGTTCTTCTGGCAAACCTCACATTCCTGCACATGTTTGTGCACATCCCTTTTGATCCCTTTCCAGTGAAAGACATGCTTGAGTATATGCAAGGTAGCAAACATTCCACCATATCCTCAAATAACACTGTCATGGTGCAGCTGCAGCAAGTGTTGTTTTAAGGCACTATCATGACCAACCATCACTTTACCCCTCCGGAAAATCAACTCATTCCTGTACACATAGTGCACCTTAGCATCTGGATTTGCCTGTAATTGTTGAATCAGTTTAGAGAGTCTCACATCTGAGACATAAGTGTCTTTGATCTGTTGAACCAGCTGACTAGTTACTATAGAGATGGCATATAACTTGGCAACTCTAGACAAAGCATCAGCTGCAAGGTTCTCCTTTCCATTCTTGTACACAATGGTGAAATCATATCCCAAAAGGTTGGCAATCCACTTATGCTGACTAGGAGTGGATATCTTCTGTTCCATCAAGTTCTTAAGACTTTGGTGATCTGTTCTAATAGGGAAATGTTGACCAATGAGGTAGTGTCTCCATTTCTGGACAGCAGCTACTATAGCCAGCATCTCCTTTTCATTGACAAATAGCCTAGTATGTTGAGGTCCCAAGGCCTTGTTGTAGAATGCCAAGGGGTGGCTAGTTTGCATTAGGGCTGATCCTATACCATCCTCACATGCACTTGTTTCTATTACAAATCCTTCAGAAAAATAGGGTAATGCCAACACCAGTGCTGTCATAACCTTCTTCAAAGCACAAAAGGCCTGCTCAGCTCCCTCATTCCAGTGATAAGTGCCCGTCTTCAATAGATCATACAAGGGCCTAGCTATCACCCCATATCCTCTTATAAATTTTCTGTAATATCCGGTCACTCCAAGGAAAACCCTCAGCTCCTTGAGAGTTTTAGGACAAGGCCATAGAACCATTGCTTCCAACTTCTTTGGATCAGCAGAAACACCGCCTTGACCAATGACATGGCCGAAGTATTCAACTTCAGTTTCGCCAAAGGAACACTTGCTCATCTTGACAAACTAACTATGGATTTTCAACACTTGGAAAGTTGTCTCTAAGTGAGACAAGTGACTAGACCAAGAAGGGCTATAGATAAGGATATCATCAAAGAACACTAAGATGAACTTCCTCAGATACGACTGAAAAATGTGGTTCATAAGGTTTTGAAAGGTGGAGAGGGGCATTTGTGAGACCAAAAGGCATCGCCACAAATTCATAGTGGCCATGGTGGGATCTGAGATAGTGTTGTCAAAGGCGCAGTCAAACCTTGAAGCGAGGCTCAAAACGTATTGAACGCTTCGCTTCGCTTTATGTGCGCTTCAGTGTAATCATCAAGGTTCTAAGACATACTTCTGCTTGCCAATGGGCCTCTTTTGAAGAGGTGACACTAAACAATTGATAGATCACTTTATCATAAAAAAAATTCAATTCCTTTGGTTATATAATTGTCATTCATGTTTATATTTGTTAGTCTTGGACTAAACATATATATTTGTATTTTTTTTGCCTTTGTGCCTTTTTTATTAAAGCCCACGTTTTATTTGCGATTTGCGCTTAAAGCCCCAACGGACCTTAGAACTTTCTTGCGCTTTTTGCCTTTGATAATGCTGATCTGAAAGCAGTTTTCTCAGTGTCATCAGAACACATTCTGATTTGATGGTATCCAGACCTCAGGTTCAACTTAGAGAAAAACTTAGCATTTCCCAATTCATCCACCAATTCTTCTATGACAGGGATAGGGAATTTGTCCTTGAAAGTGGCTCTATTTAATTCCTTGTAGCCAATACACATTCTCCATGAACCATCTTTCTTCTTGACCATAACTATAGGTGAGGAGTAAGGGCTCAAGCTAGGTATGATCACTCCAGTTTGTAGCAACTCCTGAACCACCTTCTCAATTTCATCCTTCTGAGAAGATGGATATCTGTATGGTCTCACATTAACAGGTGAGGTTCCTTCCTTGAAAACTATTCAGTAGTCATGATCTCTATGTGGAGGCAGGTCACTTGGTATAGAAAAAAAAGAACTATACTTACCAACCAACACTTGTAATGCAGGGGATGGAATCTTACCTTCCTCAATGACCTTCAGTTCAGCTAAACTCAGTGATTGATTCCTTTTTTGTTGCACAAATGTGGCTGTCATCATACCCAGTCGTGCGGGCTTGTTGAATAACTTTTGCACCTTTCGACCATTGACCACCTTCAAATCACTAGGTGAACTTCCCCTTCAGAAGATCTTCCCATTTACCAGAAACTACATTCACAGTTGCTTAAAATTCCACAATATATCATCCAGTGTAACAAGCCACTGGATTCCCACTACCACATCAACCCCTTCTATAGGTACAACTAACAAATCAGACAGGAACTCAGTTCCCTGCGTCTTCCATTTCACCCCTTTGCTCACATAAGAGCCATACACTTTACTCCCATTTGCCATCGACACCGCAAAAGATGAAATAGGTTCCAGTTGGCAACCTGCCTTTTGGCAGTCTCCAAATCAATGAAGTTGTGGGTTACTCCTGAATCAATCAACACATGGATCATTATCCCCCAAACAACAACCTTTACTCTCATGGTTCTATAATCCAATGTTTCATCCATGGCATGAACTGAAATTTGAGGATTCATAGATGTGTCCTCACCTTCTTCTAAGCACGGATTCTCCTCCGGACATTCCCCTGTCTCGTTCTCTTCCACTTCTTCATCCAACTCGAAGATAAACAATTGTCTTCTCTTCCTACAGCTGTGGCCTGGAACAAACTTTTCATCACCTAAAACAACCCTCTTGCCCTTTTCTCGTCCATCTCTGCCCCTGTTAATCTTCTTAACCCCCAAAGGGCTGAATTACCACTGAAAGTAGGGGGTTGTGGATTAGAATTCATACCTTGCCCTCCATTCCTTGAAACTTGAGACCAAGAATTTGGAGTAGGCAACAAGGATTTGTTCTGCCTTTGGCCATACTGCCCTTGTCCCCTCTGCAACATCAAAGTTCATTCAGCTAACTTAGCCAAGCTGCAAGCCTTCATCAACGACTTAGGAGCTAACATTAGAACCTGAACCTCAATTTCAGGTTTCAAATCGTACAAAAAACAACTAATACAGTACTCCTTAGTCAACTCCACTTGATTTAATTGCTCATCAAATTTATCGAGAAACTCCTGGACACCCCAGTTTGCTTAAAACCCACCAACTCCGGCATGGGGTCATCCTACAAGGTATGGCCAAATATGTGGTGCAGAGCCCCCACAAAATCATTCCGAGTAGGCAATCCTCTTCCCAACCTAGTTCGCAACATAGCTTGGTGCCACTGTAATGCCCTTCCCTCCAAGTTAATGGAGGCAATTTTAACTTTCAACTCTCCTGCAGTTCTACCGTAGTAGAAGAACTGTTCGCATCGATAAATCCATCCTCACAAATCATCACCCCTAAATCGCAGAAAATCAACTCGATTGTACCGAAAGGCCCTATGATTAGGGTTCCTAGGCGCTGTCACACCCCCTTCTCCCCAGCTAGACCCATCGCCAGAACTTTGGAGTTGGATCAACCATTGTCATTGCTGCTACCATTTTATGAATCTGTTCCAGTGCTCTTTCATATCGTTCTCCCATCACTCAAACATCTTCGCAAATATCTTCAATGTCACATTGCATTTCTCCATTTCTGGTAACGTCTAGCATCATTGCAACCTAGAATCGATGGCCCTGATACCAATTGGTGTGTGCTAATTGAGAACACAACTCTGCAAGTCTAAAAGATCAACAAACAAGAAACACCTTTGAACGACTATTGCAGGAGATGAACCTCCAAAGGTAAGTGGAGAGGGAATTCAGCGAAGAGAATAAGAGAGAGAATATTATTGCAATCATGCCTTCAATGTTTATGCAGAGGGATCCTTTTATCCCTCCCAAAAGTAGTTGGGATTCTAACTGTCTAACAAACTAACAGAATTTCGGAAGTGCCTAAACTGCCCTTGATTAGCCTAATCATTTGTAACTAAGTTCTTAGCTCAATTGTGTATATAACAGATAAGAATTTTTCAATGAAACTTAATCTAACCATACCTCCTTCCAAAACAGTTTTGTGTGGTCATTTCCTACTTTGTAACAAATATCTACTTTATGCTTGTCCCATAAACAACTTATGGATTTCTAGACTCCCACTCCAGATGTACTAGAGACCTAATCTGTGCACCAACCATTGTGTTGACCATTTTTGCATAGTATTACTTCCTTCCAACGAGATAGATCAACTTCGTTATACCTCCATAACCACTTCATCGGCAAGTTGTTGTTATGACTTCTCAGGTTTCTAGTGCCCATCCCATCTTGTTTCTTGCTAAGTTGGACAATTTTCCATTTTACTAGATTATAACCTCTGTCATCTTTGTTGCCTTGCCAGAGAAAATCTCTTCTTAACTTGTCTAGTCTTTTTATCACCTTGGTAGGAATTGGGAATAATGACATCCGTAAGTAGACAGAGTCTAGAACGGAGTTGATCATTGTGAGTATTTCCCTTAGAGAGAGATATAGGGCCTTTCATACTGCAAATTTGCTCTGTCTTTATGATTACATCTAGATTTCTAGTGTCTTGTGTTTGTGTCCCAAAGGCATACCAAGATAAACAATTGGTAGATTCACCACCCTACACGCTAAAATGCTAAACAAGCTTTGGATATTAGGAACTTCCTTAATGGGCAAAAGGCTGCTCTTTCTCCAGTTCACTCTTAACCCAAAACAAGCTTCAAAAATACCTGAATCATTCTAATATACCTAATTTGTTCAACCTCAGGCTCACAAAAGATAACTGTATCATCTGCACAAAGTAGATGACAGATTTCCAAATTGTTTTCTTCCCTATTTTCTAACTTGAAACCTGTCACCCATCTATTCTCAAGGGCAATTCTCATCAAAATATACCCTTCATTGCTAGGATAAACAAGAAGAGAGATGAAGGGTCTCCCTGTCTTAGCCCCCTTTCTAAGTTGAAATAACAGTAATTCCCTATTCATTTTTTTGATAGAGGTAACATTTTGTATATCAATCATCAGCTCAAAGCTGCTATCCAAAAATTTACAGCATATCCGACATCCACAGGAGTGTGCCTATCAAACAAAAAGATAAAGAAAAAAGCAAAACTATCACTAGATCCTCCTTCATCTTATAAGGATCCTAGGATGTCTACAATAGCCACAGGATCATCTATATACTCTGAACTACACCAATAGCAACAAGTGATAATGCAGTTCATTTTAATCTTGTGCAAGGGGCTGCTCTTGTTTTCAAAACTTCTTAAATTCCTACAAAATAACTGCTGGGACAATTCTCCATCTGTTCTTGTCTGTGCTGCCATTACCCTCCAAATTCCAACTTTCTAGAGCTTGTCCTGTTCTTTTAGGAACAGTCCAGCTTATACCTTTGAAACTGATAAATAAATTCCACAACTGACCTACCACTTTACAATGTAAGAACAGATGGCTAATTGTCTCTGCAAACTGCTCACAAAAGCAACATCTTGGGCACAACTCTATTCCCCTCTTCATAAGATTCTCTTGTGTAAGGACAGCCTCTTCCACCACCAGCCAGGTAAACACTGTCACTTTATAAGGTATTTTAACCTTCCATATAAGCTCCAAGGTAGAAAATTAACTTGGGATCCCATATGATTCATATCTCTATATGCAGAGCTAACAGTGAAATGACCTTTGCTTTGGCCCTTCCTTGAAGCCTGAGAACTGATTGAGTGTGCCATAAAATTCAGACCATACTTCATGGAGAGTAGACATTTGTTGTTGGTTGAGGTAATGGATATCTGGAAACATGAGTTTGAGGCTTCCATTCCCTAACCAGTTGTCTTCCCAGAACCTGATCTTCCTCCATTGTTCACATTGAGGTCTGTTTTTGCATCGAAACTATGCCATAAGTTTCTGATTGATTTCCATAAGCTGATTCCATATGTGGATGTCACTTTCTTGGTCTTCCAAGGCCCTTCCTTTTCGTATTTGGCTTGAATCACCTTCCCCCACAGGGACTATTCTTCAAAAGGGAATCTCCACAACCACTTCATGAGAAGGCTTCTATTATGCTTTCTAACATTTCTGATGGACAATCCTCCCCGTTGCTTGGAAAATTGTAACGTCTTCCATTTGACTAGGTGGAAACCTTTATATTCCTTCTCTCCATACCACAAAAAAATTCTTCTTAGAGTATCAATTCTTTCTTCCACCTTTGCAGGGAGAGGGAAGACTGCCATTAAGTAGGTTGGTAATGCATCTAAGACTGAGTGAATCAATATCAGTCTACCACCTCTTGATAAATATTGAGACTTCCATCTAGACAGTCTTTTCTCACATCTCTCCACAACTCCATTCCATATCTCTTAAGATCTGCTTTTGGCTATCAGAGGCATGCCCAAGTAAGTTGAGGGTAACTGTCCTATTTCTCCCCACCCCACCCCCCAAAATGTCCACCAAACTCTGGATTCTGGGCACATCATTGATTGGGAAGATGCGGCTCTTTCTCCAATTAATGTGCAACCCTGATATTGACTCAAACAATATTAGGATTATCCTCAAAAGTTTTAATTGGATGTCTTCTGCGTCACAGAAAATCAAAGTATCATCTGCATATTGCAGATGTGTGATTTCCAATCTAGTAATCACCTCCTTACCCACATTGAAACCTCTTATCCATTCATTCCTATGAGCTGTTTTAAGCATACCGTTCAAGCCTTCCATGACTAGCAAAAAAAAACGGTGACAGAGGGTCACCTTGTCTCAATCCCCTGGTTGCTGGAAAAAAACCTTCAGGAGAACCATTAATCAAAACTAAGAACCTGAGAATACTAAAACAGAACCTCATCGATCTAATCCACTTCCTCCCAAAACCCATTCTATGCAGTATTCCAAGAAAATATTCCCAGTTGACGTTGCCGTATGCCTTCATTATGTCCAGTTTACACGTTATACCTGGGATCTTATCCTTTTGCCTTGAATGAAGACATTCATTTGCAATGAGGACAGCATCAGTGATCTGTCTTCCTCTCAAAAAGGACATCTGTTGAGTGCCAACCAGCTTTGGTACCACCTCTTTTAATCTTTCTGTTAGAATCTTGGAGATCAACTTATAAACACTCCCGATCAGACTGATTGGTCTGAAATCTTTCAATTCTTTAGCTCCATTCTTCTTTGGGATGAGTGCAATGTAAGTTGCATTGAAACTTTTTTCAAAAACTTCATGAGAATGGAAGTTCTGGATAGTAGCCATTACATTCCCCTTTAGAATCTCCCTTCTCAAAAAAACACATAGTATACCCATCTGGACCTGGTGCCTTGTCTATAGCATAGGCCTTGAGTCCATTGAGGAGCTCCTCTTCTTCAAAAGGCTTCGGTAGCTCTTGTTGCTCCTCCTGGAAATCCTAGGTCATGGATTCATGACGTAAGAAGGTCTCCAATTTTTACTCTAACAATACAACTTCTTATAGAATAAGACCATCTCCCTCTTGATAGTTGATGTTTCTGTTAGTTCATTACCTTCCACCACCAATTTGTCTATATGATTGGCTCTCTTATGAAAATTTGCAATCCTTTGGAAGAACTTAGTGTTCTTGTCCCCTTGTTTAATCCACAGCGTCCTTGATCTTTGCCTTCAAGCTATCTCTTCCTTTTTAGCATAATAGTAAAACTCCTTGTTTAGGCTTGTCTTTTGAATTACTTCCTCCTCAGATAGGGGTCTGTCCTGCTGAATATTGTCATACTCAGTGATTCTGTTGAGTAAATAACTTTTTCTTTTCTAGATTCCCATATGTAGTTGAGCTCCACCGTTTTAATTTGGTCTTCAAAGCTCTTTAACTTAGATGCTAAGATATAGTCTGGCCTTCCTTCAAACTCAAATGATGTCCACCATTCTTTAATTTTATCATTAAAACCTTCAGTCTCCAGCCACCAACCTTCAAATTTAAAGTAAGATTTGGTATATACCTAACTGCCACTTGTGAGTGCAATTGGTGAGTGGTCTAAACATACTCTTGGCAAAAACTCCTGCTTTACATTGCGAAACTCTTCCCCCCATTCAGTGGAGAACATTATCCTGTCAATTCTGGATTCATAGTCGGAGTTGTTCCCCTTTGTCCAAGTGTAGTTACCTCCCTCTAGTTGAGGGTCGATCAACTCCATATCCTCAATCATATCAAAAATCCAGTCATATAAATGGAGTTTCTTGAGCAATTCTTCTTTTCTGAGGCATACCTTGCAATATTAAAGTCACCAACTAGAATCCAAGGTCCATTCATTCCTTCTTTCATGCTTAGCAGCAACAACTTCTTTCTAGAGACTAGAATCGTTTGTACTAAACCTCCACAACCATTTCATGAGTAAGCTTTTGTTGTGAGAAGCTAAGTCTCTAATGCCCAAACCTCCCTTGTTTTTCGGTTGTTTGACTTTGTCCCATTTGATGAGATGAAGACTGTGAGAATTGCAATTTCCTTCCCAAAGGAAGTCTCTCCTAATCTTTTCCAGTTGATCAAGGATCTTGCCAGTTATGGAAAAAGTGACATATAGTAGTGGGTATGCTATCAAGCACACTATTGATAAGAACTAGTCTTCCTCCCATTGATAGATATAGCATCTGCCATGAGGCCAATCTTTTTTCATATTTCTCTATAATCCCATTCAAGATATCAACATTCTTGAATTTGCTACCCAAGGGTAGGCCAAGGTGGGTGGGTGGAAATGTCCCAATAGAACATCCCATGATACTTGCCAGCTCTTCAATATTAGTGACATTATTGACCAGATATATTATGCTTTTCAACACATTGATATGCAGTCCTAAAAGAGCTTCAAAGAGGAGGAGAGTAAGGTTTAGGTATAACATTTGTGTTGAGTCAGCCTCACAAAAATGAGTGTATCATCAGCATATAGTAGGTGTGAGACTGTGACGGTGGCCACGGGACTGGTACCTACACTAAAACCTTGAATCCACTACTTATGTCTGGCCTTTTCTAACATTTTGCTCAGACCCTCCATTTCTATAATAAACAAAAAGGGGGAGAGGGGATCCCCTTGTCTGATTCCTTTCTGAAGAGAGAAAAAGCCCCTGGTCCTCTATTCACAATGACCGAGTATTTCACAGTTGAAATACTAAATTTGATCCATCTAATCCACCTGTCTACGAAACCCATCTTCTTTAGGATAGAGATAAGGTAAGACCAGTTGAGTTGATCAAATGCCTTCTCAATGTCGAGTTTACACATCACACCAGGTTCACCACTTTTAATCCTTCAATCTAGCACCTCAGGTGCTATCAAAGTTGCATCAGTACTTTGCCTGTGCTTTATGAAGGCATTTTGATGTGTTGAAATAAGTTTGCCGACAATCCTCTTAAGCCTTTTTGCCAAAAGCTTGGACACGATCTTGTATACACTACCAATGAGGCTAATTGACATGTAGTTTTTTAATTCCACAGCTCTTTCTTTTAGGTTACAGTGCAATGAAGGAGGCATTGCATGATTTAACCATATGGCATTTCTGATGGAAATGTCTGAGAGCTCCCATGAGCATGATCGCAATCCTCCCTGGTGATAAAGAAAGAGAATTTTGTAATGATTTATCTCCCAACACTTGATCGTTTTCGAGGATAAAGACCCATTCGTAATAAATGCAGCAGGATGCTAGTTTTCAGTGTAAGAAATTCCTCAAAATTCTGTAGCCACCAACCCCCATCCCTCATTAAAAGAAATTTTCTGGAATGATGACCACAACTTTGTTGTGTCCATTAACTGTAACAACGGAAAGGAACCTCCCATACTTATTAACTTTTGAGAACAATAAATATTAAGTGGAGAGATCTCTGCATCTCCACAATTTAAAGTTCTTCCCCTGTTTTCTGATGCATCCCTCATTCTTCTGCATAGCCAGCGTAAGGCTCCTTTACTCAGAGTTAACCTTCTAATAGAATTTCTGGCATTCTCCACCCAATCGAACCTAAATACTGATTCTGAATCTGATGCATACATAGAAATGTCACAAGATTTCCCCCCAGATCTAAAATAAAGACTGTTATCCATTGAGAGAGAACAACTGGAGCGATACAAAAGAGTTAAAAAAAAAAGGTAGGAAAAGTGGGCTCCGGTGATCGGATATCGCCGGAAAGTTTGGGGCCTCTAAGAAAGACCTAGGGATATGTACCTGGGAGAGAAAGAAGAGAGATATTTGTGGTTGTAATTGTTATTATTGTTGTATAAGATTAAGATATAGAACATTCAGCAGACAATCTTGATATATAACTTCTTGGCAAGTAGTAAGATTCCTTATTGGGACAAAAGAAAGAAGATACATACGGTTGAGCAATCCATAAACGTCCAATGCTAAAATACATGATAAAGAATGTAATATGTTCTCCCACCCATCATACAAAGCATCGTTTGTTTCCTTAGACATTATTATACTTAAAGGTATGTGAAATATAATACCGTAGGCCATAGACAAAGTAAGAATTGAAGCCATACATACAGAAATATAAACTCATGAAAAAATGAAGAAAAAACTGCAGTCAATTACATCAGTTATTTCGCAATGCACGTCAAACGAACATTGTACTTGCATCCCACAACAAAAAAAGAATCAAAATAAGACCTTCGCTTGCCAACACTACTTTAATGGAGCAGTCATGTTGGAGTAAGTTTTTTCCATTTGCTAAAGAATAGGATGCAGGTGTTGGTAAGTTTTTTCCATTTACTAAAGAATAGGATACAGGTGTTGGTCTAAACAGATTTATTTATTTAGAAAGGGAACTGTAGTCTAAACAGAATTTAGGATAGCAAATTATCTGATTCCCTTATCTGTAGTTCCAAAATTTCCTCTTATAGATGTTTTAAGGCAAAGACAGCTTCTAACTCACAGTTGAATAGGAATGTGCATAATAATTTAAGAGATTGGTGTAAAATCAAATGAAAAAAAAGAAACTTCGATATGTGGAAAACTAATATCTGGGAAGCTTTACATGGAGATTGGCTTCAGCCATTTTTTCAATTTGAGATGCTTTCTCACTTGCAATAGCTGCATCCAATTGTGCTTTACTCAACTCCTGGGCTTTCTTCAACTTCAGTTCTGCTTCAGCTTCCTACAATTACGAATCTGCATTAGTCTGCTGGACAAAAAATATCGTATTTTATATAGTCTTAAGAGAGTATTAGCACCTTCTCCTCAAGCTCCGTCTTGTAATCTTCTTCTAATTTTTCTTTAAGTGATTTCAAAGCTGCGATGGCTTTTGCTCTTTCTTTTTTCAGTTCCTAATGAAGTTTTCATCATTAATCAGTCCAACAAAGAGATTAGGATCATGAAAGACAATGATAAATCATCAACTAAGATGACCCTCCACACATGTGACCCTTAAAGAAGTGAAATGTGGCAATGAATAGTTTAAGAACTGGAATTATCATACACTGCAGAAGCCTATATGAGGGTAAAATAGGAAACCAATAACAAACATGCTACAACCTTATCCAGTAAGTCCTCTCGTTCAGCATACATAAGTTCCCTGGCCCTGGCATCCTTAAGCTCCTTTTCATATCTCTCCTAAATCATGAGAGCAGAAAAAGTTTAAAATAATAACGTAATAATAATAATAATAACAACAACAACGACGACAAGTAGCAACACAATTAAAAGCAAATCATGTGGAAAAAATACCACAAATCTTAAGAGTGAAGTATCAAAATAATGTTATAACATCCTCTTTTCAAAATTGTGCAGAATTTGTCAAGGTCTCACACCTTCATATCTTTCTTTTGTTCAGCAAATAAGCGAGCATCTAGCTCTGCTTGTATACTCTCAGCTTCATGAATAAGTTGCAAAACATCAACCACCAATTTTCCATCCTTTGATATGTAGGCATCACCCAGCTCTTCAACAACCTACAGTTTCATAATGCAAAGATTAAGGAAAACCAAATAGGAGATTCTCTCTCTCCTTCCCTCTCTCATATCCTTCTGTCTTTTCCTTTTTTCTTTCATTCTTTTTTCTTTGTGTGTGTGGGGGGGGGGTAAGGAAGGAGAATATACCATATGCTTGTCAGAAGAAGTTGTAGGGGTAGCTCCACCCCCATTTCTTAAATAGTATTCATCAAGGAGGGAACTAGGTTTTTCATCATGATGAGGAGCATCCTTCAAAAAGTAGCCGTTCAGAGAACCATGACAAAATTTGTAACTCGCAAGATAAAGTTGTCAGCACAAATTGGTTTATACCTCCGTCTTGGCTCGACTGGTTACATGCTCTGGAGACATTACACTAGCCTCATTTTCCTTCGGAAGTGTATCAGCCTGCGTAAGAGTTGGAGTGATTTCAATTGCCTTAGACTGCACTGCATCAGTAGTTACCTCTGGGCTCTTTATATCCAAAGTGTCCTCAGGTGATTGAGTAGAAGTAAGACTTGTTTCATCAGGTGAAACATTTTCCCGATGGGAGCTGGGTGACAATTCTTTTACTTCAGTATAGTTGGCTTCTCCACCAGTTATCTCTGATGAATCTTTTACCTGAAATTGACTTTCTGATCCCGTAGCTCTTGGCTCTTCTGATCCAGAGAAATCTTGTCGAGTTCCAATGCTCTCATCAGTTTGCTCCAGACTATCAGACTCTACAAATTTAGACTCAGTATCTGGTCTTCCTAAAGTTTCACTATCTTGTGAACCTTCACTACTTTCCTTTAGCTCCTTCACACCTTGAATGGCAGTTCCTTCCCTGGCTAATTCAGGGCTAGAATGGGGCTCTTTAATGAGATACTTATCTAAATATCCAGTTTGATAAGCAGCAAAAAACCCAGCACTTAAAGCAACAGATCCAATAATGAATCTCGGCAAGAGACTCACTGCTTCTTCGGGCTTCCCAGTTGAACCTGGCCCCCGTGGTGGCCCATTTTGTTTGGGTGAGACTGAGAACTCTCTTCTGGAAAAAAGATAGGAAGGTACCTGAACCCATATACCGAAAAACAAATGGGCAAACAAGAATTCAATGTAATCTAGTTACCGTAAGACGTAGCACTAGTATTCAAAGAAAATGCGGGGACAAATTTTTTTTCTTTATTTTTCTTGTGGTAAAAGTAAAAAGGGAAAAAACAAGCAATGATAATGGAGATTTAAAATAAAGATTATGAGCATTGCCAGGAAGGGTCCATTTATGCCAGTCGTCGTATTTCTCTCCAGTACAATGGCATTAGACTACCTCCATTGATGCATCATGATTTACAACGATGCACCAACTCATTTTGGTCACACTTATCAAAAGAGTTTCTCCAATCCTTGCTCTTTCTTTCTTTTCTTTTTTAATATGGTAGCCTAAACCTACTTTACCCTACAACCCCCTCCCACGAGCAATCCAAGATAACACATCGCCCAGATTCTCGAAACTTGCAGCAACAACAATCTCCTTGTTAAAAAACAGCTGCCCTCCTCACTTTTGCTCCCTTAGAGACTCAAATCCATAACTCATGGTTAAATGATCTTGTTTTACTCTCTTCAAAAATCATATTTACTCTTTCTTTGTGAAGATACTGATGTAACAGAAGCACAAAACTACGTACAGCATCCAAACTGAAAAGTTCTACTTTTTACCTCTCCACCATGAGGCCCCCAAGAAATTCAAGTTTGTCCATGTCATAGCTAATAAAAATGGTTCTTTCTTCTTCGTCATAAAAGGCACAATAAACAACAACAAGGAGCAGATTTCTTCAAACTTTGCCAGACCTTTTTTTTTTTGAAACTGGTAAATATAACTTAGCCAGACCTTCTTTGAAGCTTGAGAACTTAAGAAACAAAGCAACACCCACTTCTGGGAAGCATCGAACAGGTTCTTTGAAGCTTGAGAACTTAAGAAACAAAGCAACACCCAAGAATTTTTTCAAATTAATAAACTCATTTCCCTTATCAAAAAACGAAATTAATTATTTAAAAGATATAACTTAATGTTATGGATGGAAAAATAGGTGGAAAAAAAAAAGGTAAAGCTCATAAAAATAGTCGTAGCGATAACATTCAAAATTATATGGATAATTGTGCAAGTAAGTTATTTTGGTTGAGCCTATTGGTTGTTTTTTGTTTTTTTAAAAGGATTTTTTTTTGTCTTTCAGAAAGCAGTTTTATTTTGTTAAACCAAGAAATATGTTTTCATTTTGTGCAATACTTTAGAAATACTTCTCTATGCCACAATGTCCTGGGTACAAAGCAAATAACGCAAACTAGTACAAAATGCTAACATAATATTTGGTTATGTTCTTTCCAATTTTACTTATGCAATTCCCTAATCTCTCATTGCTTGTCCTAAAGAGGAAAGGTAAAAAAGAAAGAAAAGAAAATAGACCACCAACAAACAGAACAAAAGAAAAATATTGCCTTGAAATATTCCTCCATTTGAGAATCACTAATACTTTCACATATTCACTTAACAAGAAACTTTTAAGGACAAAGCCTTTATGGAACATCTCCTCTCATCTTGGACCGTGCTTCCAACTATTAATAAACATCACCTATGATCCACCTTCTTTTGAACTTCTAATGAACAAAACCTTTTGCTCATGCCTTAACCCGAAAGGCAAATACTTGGCATCTATGTGTAACCATCACTGACTTGTTTATTTCATCATACTAATCAAATATCCTGATAAACTAGGCAAAGATACTACAATGGGTGATAGAAGATAACTAATTTACTTCATTAACACCACCTAAATATTTATTTCCATAAGGTTAATCAGGAAATGACAACAACCAAACAAAGCTGCTGCATGATGTGATACACCACAGTTCACCCTTCATAATATTTTGCTAGTGCCTTGATCACCATTCATGATAGTTTGCTTGGCTCTCCAGCACCCACACCAGATCTTTTTTCTCAAAATAAAAAAGAATTTTATCTATTTTATTTTATTTTTTGATGATTGTGGTGTCCAGACTAGTTTTCGCTCACCTCAACTAATTCCACAAGACACCTGCAACCTCCCAGCAGCAACAGGCACCAAATAACTCTATCCAACAAGGCTACCTGATGTTTTTTGTTTATCTATTTTAACATGAAAATAAGACGATATTCTAGAAGTACCTGTGTTGTAACCTCAACTGGAATTCTTTTTACTGATTGACCAGCCGAAAGTCGCAGGATGGACCTGCAAAGATTTAAAAAAAAATTAGAAGATCTCAAATTAGTTCAACCACTCAATTTTCATGCAACAAAATTAATTTCAACCCCAATTCTTTTCATTCAAATACTTGTGTAAATTTAATACTATAGAGTAAAATCAACAATAAAATCGACTCTGACAAACTAAGGAATGAACAAAAGCTACGGAATATCAGAGAGATAGCTATAGAAATTGAGATTTTGGTTTAGGGTTACCTTCGCAACATGGTGAGAGGATTGGCTGGCGCCAAATAAGGTGTTTTTGAGTGGATTTGTAGCTTGTTTGAGATGAAGCTCTTGCCAGTGGCGGAGAGAGAGTTTTGTGCTTCAGCACGGCGATTTCATTTGCTTCTCTTACACACGGATTTTCTTTATTTCTGCATCCCAAACTTTTTTTTCCTTTTATTTCTCCTCTCTTAAATTGGAGTATTATATTATTATGACGGTACGAGTTTGTTTGGATAAATTTATTTTAATTAATTTATAAGTTAAAAGAATATAGCGTATGCAAAGCTTATAGAAAGCAACGATGAGGTGAAGAAGTGGACGAATAGGAAACTTTATAAGATAGCAAGGAAGGAGGCGAAGTCGACGGTTTCGACGGTAAAAACGACAGCTTTTGAACGTCTTTATGCTGAACTAGAAGAGAAAGGCGGGGATAGGAAATTGTTCAAGATAGCCAGGGTGCGAGAGCGAAGGGCACGCGATGTGGAGTAAGTGAAGTGCATTAAGGACGATCATGGAAAAGTATTGGTAGAGGAGACCCTCATTAAACAGATATGGCAGTTGTATTTCCATAAACTCTTGAATGAAGAAGGGGACAGAGAGATTGTGTTTGGAGATTTGGAACATACAGGGAGGCTTCATGATTTTGGGTGTTGTAGGAGTACTTCGGTCGAAGAGGTTAAGGGTGTTGTGCGTAGGATGCGCTGGGGAAGAACGACCGGACCTGACGAGATTCCTATGGAATTTTGGAAGAGCGCGAGCTCGGTAGGTTTGGAGTGGCTGACTAGGTTATTTAATGTCATATTTAAGACAGCAACGATGCTCAAAGAATGGAGGGCTAGCGTAATGATCCCTCTATACAAAATCAAGGGGGGATATCCAGAGCTGCAACAACTATAGAGGTATCAAGCTTCTAAGTCATACTATGAAAGTGTGAGAAAGAGTGGTGGAGATGAGGGTTAGGAAAGACGTGTCTATTTCAGAGAACCAGATCGGATTTATGCCGGGACGCTCAACTATAGAAGTCATCCATCTTATGAGGAGACTGGTGGAGCAGTATAGGGAGAGGAAGAGAGACTTGCATTACGATAAAGTTCCATGAGAGATACTATGGAGATGTTTGGAGGCTAAAGGTGTACCTGTGGCGTACATTAGGGTGATCAAGGACATGTATGAGGGTGCCAAAACCAGGGTAAGGTCAGTAGGAGGGGACTTAGAGCACTTTCCAGTTGTGATGGGGGTGCATTAAGGATCAGCCCTTAGTCTATTTTTATTTGCCTTGGTGATGGATGGATTGACGCGATAAATTCAAGGTGAGGTGCCATAGTGTATGCTTTTTACGGACGACATAGTCCTGATCGATGAGACTCGAGCGGAGTTAATGCTAAGCTGGAGGATTGGAGACATACCTTGGAGTCTAAAGGGTTCAAGCTGAGTAGGACCAAGACAGAGTACTTAGAGTGCAAGTTCAGTGAGACACCTCAGGAGGTTGGCGCAGAAGTTAGGCTTGTGGCCGGGCCATCCAAAAGAAAAGTAGTTTCAAGTACCTTGGGTCTATCATACAAGGCAGCGGAGAGATCGACGATAATGTCACACATCATATTGGGGCAGGGCAGATGAAATGGAGGCTCGCTTTTGGTGTGCTATGTGATAAGAAGGTGCCACCACAACTTAAGGGCAAGTTCTACAAAGTGGTGGTTAGACCGGCTATGCTATATGGGGTGGAGTGTTGGCCAGTTAAGGTCTCTCACGTTCAAAAGATGAAAGTTGCTGAGATGAGAATATTGAGATGGATGTGTGGGCATATCAGGAGCAACAAGATTAGAAACGAGGCTATTCGGGACAAGATAGGAGTGGCCTCGATGGATGACAAGATGCGGAAAATGCGACTGAGATGGTTTATACATGTGAAGAGGAGAGATACAGATGCCCTAGTGCGGAGGTGTAAGAGGTTGGCCATGGATGGTTTCAGAAAAGGTAGGAGTATGCCGAAGAAATATTGGGGAGAGGTGATTAGACATAATATGGCACAACTACAGCTTACCGAGGACATGACCTTAGATAGGAGGGTGTGGAGGATCCATATTAGGGTGGAAGACTAGTACATAGTCTCGTTATTCTCCCTTATTAGTAGGTGCATTAACGCACTATTATTTCTTGTGTTATGATTTATGTTATTATCTATTACTTCTTGTACTTTCTGTATTTTGATTACTCTATTTTATCTGTGTCGCTATCGTTGTTTGCTTTTCCATATCGCTTTAAACTTCTTAGCCTTATCTAACCTCTTTTTATGCTTTTACTGAGCCGAGGGTCTTTCGAAAACAGTCGTCCTACCTTGATAGGAGTAAGGTCTGCGTACACTTTACCCTCCCCAAACCCCACATTGTGAGATTTTACTGGGTTGTTGTTGTTGTTGGACCATATTCAGCTTAAAGTTTCAAATTGCTAAAACTCTCATCTAGTTCGATCCATTTTAGGTCCATCTCGATTTGTTTTTTGTTTTTGTTATTTTGTTTGGTAACATTATTTAATTTTTTTGGTTTCATCATTTAAACAAGCAATTATTTTTATTTCATTTTTAGAGCAAACGTAATAACAAATAACGAAATCTTAAAATTGTAGCCTTAAATGACTATGACATTAACCCAAAAAATCATAAACTTGCAAGCGTAATAAAATATAAATGACAAAACAAGAACTTGACAATACGTGCAAGCACACCAATTCAACAACCAACGGCCAACAACACATTACTAATATTTATTATTTAGTGGTGTATACACAATTTAATTTTTGAATCGATTCGACTTTGTAAATATATCCAACCATATTCAAATAAAAAAATTATAATATTTTTAATAATTGAATTTATAAACTAAATTCGAATTATATAGTTTAAATTGTATTATTTGAATTGATTCGAGAATTCGGATTGAACCAATTTATGCACATAAAGACCTACAATGAAATATTGAATTAAGATTTTTTTTTTAAAAAAAGTACTACTTGTTCTCATCAAATTAATTATAGAAAAAGGTGCTTATTTAATGTATTTTTAGAAAATAATAAAATTTTAAAAGTACATGCATAATATAACTGATAAAAGAAATTGTCAACAAATTATTAAAAAAATTGTGAATTAATATATCATATTAAATACTTTATTATTTATATTTATATGTATAATAATTACACTGAATAATTTTGAATTGTTATTTTCGGTCCTAAGACACCCCACTGGCATTCTATCTTACCGCTAAATCCCTCTTTTTTCCGATCAGTTTCTCCCCTTTAGGGCTGAGCGAGTCGCCCCTCTTTTTTCCGATCGCTTGCTGAAACTACTTCCGGTGAGGAGATGAGCTGCGCTCCCATAAACGCCTGCAATTTCAATGCTTCCTTTTCATCACTCACTGCTCCTCAAAGGACTTCAAAACTGACCACATTATCTTCAACTTATCTGGGTACAAAACTCTCGAAAAATGCAAAAGTAGGTGTATCCAGACAGCAGAATCTGTGCACAACTGTATGCTTATTTGGTGGTGGAAAGGGGAAGGCAAGCAATGACAATGAGGTAAAATTCTTTTGCAACATCATTCAGTTTTCATTCGGTATGTGTGTCAAACAATTTTAATATCTTTAGTCGGAGTGGTGAACAAATAGACCACTCACTTATTGATGGTTTCTCTTATATGGAAGGAGAGAAATCAGAGGATCTTCCAAGGGAAAAAATGCTCAGTACAAAATATTAAGTGGAAAGCTATTTCTTGTTTAGGCTTTTGGTGTAAAGAACATAATATAGAAGAAGAAATCCAACTAGTGGATTTTATAGGATCCTTGTAAGTATCCTTTTGTGTAAATTTTTGGAGGTGGCCAGCATAGCCCTGAATGCTGGTGAATACAATTTACCAGTTTTAAAAAAAAAACTCCTAACAAATATCTGACCAAATATAAGCTTATGGACATGAGAGCTTTAATACCAAGTAGTTGGTATCCTTTTCAAAAGTACCTAGTGGTTGGTATCACCTATATGAGTTTGTTTCTTCAGTTGATTGTTTGAGTTCGTCATAGATTACCTAGTTTTACTTTAACTGTCAAACTATCATAAACTTCCTCTTTTATTGGGACTTGGGGTCGGCAATGTGAGCTTGCTCACATGATCAAACTGAAGTTTGTTTTATTTGTAAAATCCCCCCCAAAAAGTTTCCAATTATTTTTGAACACATAGGTATAAAACAAAATGAAGCAAAAATTGCTCCCTTGGCGATTGGGAAGGGTGGTTGCCACATGCTGACTGTGTGAAAGACTGGGAACATTTCTTTCACGGACCCTCTCCAAGCGTCGAACCAACTGAGAACTGATAAGGACAAGAGGAACTCGTCTAGTTAATTAATAATATTCTAGTTTACGTAAGATTGAGCCGGACCAAAACAGAATACTTGGAGTGCAAAGGGCACAAAAGTGAGGCTTGCTGCTCAACCTATCCCCAAGATAGAAAGCTTTAAATATCTTGGATCCATCATCCAGAGTAGTTGGGACATCGATGATGATGTCACGCACCGTATTGGGCAACGTGGATGAAATGGAGGCTTGCCTCTAGAGTCGTGTGTGATAAGAAAGTATCATCTAAACTTATAGGTAAGTTCTACAGAATGGTGGTTAGACCAGCGTTGTTATATGGAGTGGAGTGCTGACCAGTAAAGAACTCTCATGTTCAAAAGATGCATGTTGAAGAGATAAGGATGCTGAGATGGATGTGTGGACACACTAAGAGTGATAAGATAATGAATGAGATTATTCGGGAGAAGGTGGGAGTGACATCTGTGGCAGACAAGATGAGAGAAGCGAGACTGAGATAGTTTGGGCATGTGCAGAGGAGAGGTGTCGACGCCCCAGTTAGGAGGTGAGAGCGGTTAGAGTTGGGAGTTATGCGGAGGGGTAGGGGTAGACTGAAAAAGTATTGGAGAGAGGTGATTAGACAAGATATGACGCTACTCCATATCACCGAGGACATGACCTTAGATAGAAATGAGTGGAGGTTGCGGATTAGGGTAGAAGGCTAGTTGGGATAGAATGATGTCTTGCCGTGTGCCCGTTTAGGGGGGTCGTAGGTCTAGGCATGCCTTTATAGTTGTATTGTTATTGTCTTTGATTATCACATTACTTTGCTATCATTATTGTTCTTGTCTTGTAAATTTTGCATCGTTTTTTTGTCATTATGCTATATATATTGTTTTTCTCTCTTACTTGGAACTGTGACTTTTGAGCCGAGGGTCTTTCGGAAACAACCTCTCTATCTCCATGATGTAGTGTTAAGGTTTGCGTACATTTTACCCTTTCCAGACCCCACTTGTGGGATTTCGCTGGGTATGTTGTTGTTGTGTTGTTGTTTACGTAAGATAATCCAAGCCACCCACAAACTAATCCAACCAGAAAAGTTTTCCCACAATATGCAGGTGGTTTTGATTTCTTTCTTTGAGAAACAGTTATATGCAGTGTGATTTTTGTATTGGTTTGAGAATCTCCAAGCCAATCTAATTTACTTATCACCAAAAAAATAAAAGAAGATGGCCCACAACCACATGCACCTCTAGATACCACCCAAGATGATAGAGATTGCCTTTGCCAGATACCCAACGAGGCACTTCTTCAAAAGTCCATCCTTTTGCCTATCTGCTGTGCTTGCCACCTCTGTTTGTTGATGTCTCTTTGAAATCCATTTACTATCGCTTATAGCCTTTGAAAATGTATAGTTGGATTGTTCTAGTCTTGAGATATTGGCTGGTACCTGTCTTTTGGAGCATTTAATGAAATTCTCTATCTTAAGAGCTATGTCGTACCATCCAGCATTCAAGACTGGTTCTGGGATAATTATTACTGATCTTCCCCCGGCATTTAAGAAGATAATGCTTATATATCTCCCATATTCATTATGCTTCCTTGTACAAAAGTACTCTTCTTTTCTGTCAGCAAACTTCCACCTCCTGATGCTCTTCTTTTGATCAGTTGATGCTTCTCTTAGCAAGAAACATACCCAGTCCATTACCTTTTTGCTAACAGTTGATCTTCTCATCATTCTTCGGCTCCTCTCCACCCATTCGTACCAAACAGATCCATCTGAACTCCATCTGGTAATGTCATATGATTTGAAACCAGCATTGAAATATATTTTGTTTTCCCCCATATCTGTCGAGACTCGAGGAGGGGACAAAAAAGAAGGGAAGTAGGGGGAACTCTAAAACTTGTGGGTCTAAAATTATCTAGTTAATTAGACAAGTGCTAGGCCATTGTTACATGCATCTTAGTATAGGCCTCAGTTATGCTCTTGGTGATCTTGAGTTTTGGCTGTGAAATAAGGAGGATAGTGTAAACTCTTCAGGAAGGCATAGACAACCTTTATATTCCACTATATAACATGTTCCATTGCCAGGCCTGTTGGTTGCTTCCTTGTCTGTATCAAGAAACATCGACTGGCCAGTTGTGACTCTACATATAGCTAAAGCGCCATTTGTTTGTTACAAGTGTTTTAGCCCATCATTGGTTAAACATAATCCTCTAATATTTGGTTATAGTTG
Source organism: Solanum dulcamara (assembly GCF_947179165.1). Lineage (NCBI taxonomy): Eukaryota > Viridiplantae > Streptophyta > Magnoliopsida > Solanales > Solanaceae > Solanum > Solanum dulcamara. Next base: position 13,389,824 of record NC_077237.1, on the reverse strand, counting down.
TTTTCTTTCTCATCTATACTTAATTTCTTATCGTTATTGCTTGTGTTTTCCCTGACATGAAATCTATAAACAAATTAAGACAGTTGCAAATAAACTAGGAGAATGGTGAAAGAAGAGAATGTCTCTTTCAACCCTTCTAATCGCCTAACCCTTTTTCTCCCTATTCCTCAGTAATGCCATAGTGTGGTATCTGATATCTTACAATGTGTCTTAATACAACAGCAATGAAGGCAATGCCTCAATACCAAACTAGTTGGATTGACTATATGACGTAATAGCACTCTTTAATAAGCCACAATTACTTGATATCAGCTTGACAATTGTCTTTACTTTCACAAAATCAGTTAGGTTGAGGAGTGGCCAACAATTTACTGATTATATGACCTTTCATGTACACAATGCTAGTTGTCACCCTAACATTGTTTAGGTTATCTATCCAATATGTTGCGCATGTGATGTGCCTGTTTAATTTTAATTGCTTTAAGAAAACCTTGACATTTTTGATAAAGTTATCTTCTAAGTCTATTTTTTCCTCTTATTTTGATTAATTTTGGGTGTTTGAGTTTGCTCGGTGAACATATTTAATCTGCTTTCCATTTGATTGTCTCACATTTATCCTCTCCTTTTATTCAAAAGAAATCTGTTTCTTGTTACCATGTTGTGTTGTATTTGTTACAGCTTAACTCATTCCGACCCGCGGGAGTATACAATGACAATATCGGGGCATGAGTGCCCTATCGTGAGACTACCTGTTGAACGTATCCATGCAAAATAGATATAATGTGCTGTATTTTAAAGCTAAAAACAGATGACTTTTCTCCATGAACATTCTGCATGTGCATTGTAATCTGGGTTTCTTTTTCATAAAACATCATTGGAATTGAGTATATAGTAGCTCCAACATTCTGTTGAAAATCATGAGTTGAGAAAAATAAGCTTATGGAATGTATATTACATGAGAAGATAACAACCCACTTGGCACTACAATCTGACTAGGCTTCTCCATGGAAAGCGCTTGAGCAAGCCATGGGAAATCTGAAGAAGGAAAAGTCAGTTGAGGATTTATTGAAGCAACAGATTGAAAAACAAGAATACTATGACGGAGGAGATGGTGGTGGAGATCGTCCAGGTGGTGGCGGTGGAGGTGGCAGTGACGCTTCTGGTGGAGCAGAGGATGAAGGCATTCCAGGGATCTTGGATGAGCTAGGACAAGTAGTCTTGGCAACTATGGGCTTCATATTTTTGGTACTTTCTCTTTTCTCACTCCCTCCCCCTCTAAATTTTGTCCGCAGATATTTGTGTACTTCTGGAGCTCACTGTTTATATCCCTTAAGGTGTGGTTACCCTAAAAGGCAATCCTTGCAGCTGGCTGAAATTCAGGTTGCAGGTTTACTTAACTGGTGATTTATTATGCTGCCAGCTTATCCAAAATTTATTTCTAACTTAAATTGAATACCTTTTGTCTAGACCATTTCTGGTAAGTCATGGACCAATTAGAGTTATGGAGTGACCGACTAAATGAAGAGAAGCAAATTATGATAATCATGTATTCTATGTTTAGCCTTTGATAGATCTTTTGCCTGAGCTCTCTTCTGATGGGAGTGGTAGACTTCAAATAAAGAAAATGCTTGAAAGGTTTTCAAACCAATCACAAGTGTCTGCTTGTTGTAGTTATAGCACATGAAACAAGTTGGTGTAGTTGCTTACTCTTGACTGCTGCTAAACAAATTGAAAAATCGTTGTATTTCCGTCATTTCAGTATATCTACATAATTGAAAGCGAGGAGATCACAGTGTTCACAAAGGATATTCTTAAGTTTATCTTTCTAAGGCAAAAGAGTATTCGTCTTGGGCGCACAATCGCACGGTGGGAAAGCTACTTCAAAAGCCTGAGTGAGAAAGAAGTAGATCCATATTGGTTGGAAAGTGAGATTCTTAATACCACTACTTGGTATGACAGCCCCACAAAGTATAGGCGCATTCTCAGACGGTTGTAGTCCGATTCTTATATTGATAGGAAACCTTTTCAACCTTTTCTCTGTGCTGTCAAATTTTGTACTGGTTTAAACAGTTTCTTACTGCCTGTTTGAATAAGAGAATGAATGAAGAACAGAAAAAATGTTCATTCGTGTTGGAATTTTGTGCCATTAGAATATTTTCAGCTTTTCGTATTTGTTGAGGAGGTATGATTCATGGATCATTCAATTAAAGAATATTGTGTTTGATGAAAGGTTGGCCGTTGGCGTAAGATGAGAGAGAGATTAATTGCTATAGCAACATACGTCTCAAGTATCTGTATATTGCTTGTAACAGACGTACCATGCGTGATTGCTCTATTGAAACTATGGCGTAAGAGGAATTCAAGGTGTGTATTGGAAGATTAATCTCTTCCCTTCCCTTACTTTTGACATGAATAACAAACAGAGATGATTACAAATGGTCAGAAATAGAATGTAATTAGAACTTGAGCATTGTTTCTCAGATTGAATTTTTTTGAGTAAAATCACAATCTTAACACTTATTCGTTTTCAGCTAATATCTTCAGAATTGCCCAAATCAAAACAAAAAATTGATTTAGGAAATTCCAAACTCAAAAGCTCAACATATGACCGGAGTTTTTGAAGAGGAAACATTCTGCATTTGGACGATGAATCGCGATAACGTAATTTGAAATAAAACTTGTTTGTTATGTCATGGTGGAGGAAGGTGATAGTTGATTATATTTATTGAAGTGACATTTTTCCTAGAGGAAGAATTTGATTAGATGGTCAAGTGAAAAATAAATTATTATTCAAATCCACATATATACTGATATTATATCCACGTTAGACAAGTGAGCATCACCCGATTTTAAAGACGTTTATAATACTTATGTTTGAACAAGTTTAGAAATTTTAACAGAAATCGTGAAGTAATGGGGACCAAAATGATGCAATCGCGAGTGTCTGTTAGGTTTGCAAACAAGGAGAACCAGTTCTAAATCTAATGTGTAGTCATGAATGATGCTGTCATTTGGAATATAAGATTTGATGATACTTTTCAGAAGATCACTATTCTGGAAGATGTCATCAAGGCTCTAGAATAACAATTTCAAACAGACCTTCTCAGCAGAATTGGACAAGTTTCTTGAAGGCTTATGCTGATTTAACTAGGATCATGCATATCAAGGAGAAGTTTTGAAGGAAAAAAATCAGGAATGCAATGGTTCAAGGAAGGGATAGAAGCACAAGATTTTTTTTCATGTTCATGTTAAAGAAAGAATGAAAAGGTTACAACTTAACAAGATTCAACAAGATGACCAGTGGTTGGATTATGATAGGCTGTCTTGGTTCTTCTTAAGCAAGGTTCCAAGGAAAGTGGGATTTTGTGGAAGGTTTATAAGTTTGATATTTTAAATCATCTCTAATAATTGGTTCTCAGTATTGGTGAAGGGAGAGCTGTATGAATTTTTCAAATCCTCCCGAGGAGTGAAATAAGGTGATCCACTCTCCCATACTTTATTCATATTGGTTCCCATTATTTATATTGGTTGCTGAGGTGATGTGTAGAGGGATGAATGCCTTGCATAATGACTTTTAGTCATGTGAATTTGGATTGCCAAAATGGAGTCCAAAGATGTCACGATCCGAAATCGAACCACGATGGCGTCTACCATAAACCTCCAATAGGCAAGCCAAAAATCCAAAGTAGAAAGCAATAAATACACCTAAACGGAACTATGCGGAAGCAATAGAAGTACAAGAGTGGAGATGTAGTATAGTACGTAACAATACAAAATATACAGAAACGACTCGAAAGTGACCAGAAAGACAAAACTATACACAAGAACCAACCCGGACCTAGTGTCACCAGTACAAGTGCATCTAGGTATAGAAGGGACTATATTCAACAATTCTATCTAATCATGATGACTTCCACCACGTCAAGGTGACACTCTAATTACAAAATACATGGATAGAGAAAGAGGGAGAAAGAAGTAAATCTCTGGACATCAAGAACTCACCATGATCCGACAACGACGGCTTCGGAATAGCTGGAATCAACGAGAGTGACTCATACTAGGAGCTGCATCAGAAAAAGATATAGAAGTGTAGTATGATTACCAAAACACAAGGTACTATAGGCATCATAGGTCGACCGAGATGATATAGAAACCATATAAATAATAGAGACACGATAGTGCTTACACCACGACAACAACTAATTAGAAACATACATGACACTACTGACAGTGAAGATAATAATAATAAGCATTTACAACCAATACAAGACAACCACAATCATATAGATAATGCAAGATGATGCAATGTATATGTGGCCAAATGCCAATACATAAAAGTAGAAGACCGGCAAAAATCCCTTGAGTCACCCGAAATGCTTCCTCAAGCTCAACAACGGGTGAAATACAAGAAATATAATCCTGAATAGTTCCACGGGCCGCCTGAAATATTTTCTCAAACTTATCAGTATAAAAGTAAACCCTAAATAATTCTTCGGACCGCCTGAAATATATTCCTTGATCTTACTAGTGTCACGGAAAACAACCCATCTTTCACTCAAAACCGCAGAATTTCGTATGTTTAATGCAGAACTCCTTTTTATCCAAACTCTCGTAAAATAGAATTTTTCCTTGAAATATGCAAGCCTCAATAGTAAAACCAACAAGTTTAAAGTAAATATCTCTTTACGACAAAAACCTCAGTAAATGATGCCATTTCCTTTCAAAATTCCAAGTTCCCTAGAGTAAAATCAGCAACGCGCTTCCTCGAAGCCCAAAACAAGTAAAAATCGTGACAAAAATTATTTAAGTGTCTCAATTACACCTTTCTCTCTTTTCTAGTTCAAAGCATGCCAAATACAGCTGTCACACGTATGAATACATACCAAAAACTATGAAATCATTCGCAATACAATCACACCACATAACAACCAGGTAAACATCCGTCATAGTACAGTCATACTAACCTAACTCCAGCCAGTCCAAGGCCAAGGCCTTAGGCCCATAATCACGATGATAATATAATAAAAACTCGTAAAGAATCAAAAAAAGAAACACAACCACACTAAAAAAATCGACGCACATAAATCTAATTTTTGAACCACCTAGAAACATTCTAAATATCATAAACAGTCAATCAAGACTAAGGCAAAACCTAATCTAAGGCTTTATGACTAAAGTACTAGTCTAATATCCCGAAAATGGACAATAATACAACTAAGGATCATAAGAATCTAAAATCACATCTTAAGACCTTCCTAACGATCAATGAAACTAAATTTATATAGAATTTAGCTAAGCCAAGCCTAAAAGAGAAACCATAACCTACCTTAAGACTGAAACCGCACTCGAACCTTTATACAATAGCTTTTCCTTTTCGAGCAGCTTCCAAACGATGCCTCACTATCAAATTAGTAGTATAGATGTTAACACGAGCAAAATGATACCCAAATTGCTAAAACAGATTTGAAAATATTGGACCAAAATAGGACCATGGGACCAGTGCGTGGAATAAAAAAATCAATTCTGTCATAAGGTCCCAACCATCTCAAGGAACTTGTGCCCCCAAAATGGGCACAACTCGAGCATCAACAAGCTCAAAATAGTCCCACTAAAGAAAGCTTAAGAACACATCAATTTAGGAATAGAATGGAGGAAATTGATGGAAACTTACAACCGAAATGCGCAAATAACGACCCTTCCAACATCCCCAAGCTATCCACAAACAAAACCCAACAATTCACCAAGTTTTCCCCTCAATTTTGAGCTCCAAAATCGCTACAAGGAGTTGATGCTAAAATTCATGAAAACTGAATATAATTGGTATTTAGTTACTCATTACGATTGCAGGACCCATAGGGTCGCGATAGCGATTAATAAACCTTAATCGAGTCCACTGACCCTTCATCACGATTGTGATGGTCAAGGCTCGTGACCCTATTGACCAAGAAAGTTGGTCTTCACGATTACAGTGCCAAGCTGGACAAATACTGGGGCAATAACAACAGCTGCATTAGTTCAACTGGAAGTTGAGAAAATGCCCGAGGAAGTCTCGAAATTCATTCAAAACCCCATGCACGCAAACAAACTATGCTACCCCACCAAAAGTGATATTCCAAACTTAATGAAATTGATGAAATAACCAATGGAGGTCGTCTCAATAAAATGTTGACCCAACTCAACACTCACACAAAGCAACCAAACCAACATCTCACAGAATACCACAAAAATATCCCGATCACCTTGGGATCCAAATCAAAGGTCGTTCTAGATCAAACTCAACGTTTAGGAGCTAACGACACTGACGTAAATCTCTTCCTAGACCATTTACCAAGATTGTTGAACTGAAGTCAACCCTTTGCCAAACTTTCCCAACCTCTCTTCTAATGGTTCAAACTTACGCCGAAGGCCTCGGGACCCGAACCAACCATGCTACTAGCCCAAAATGGATCTTTCAGAGCTAATGGAACTAATGGAAATATTATTCGACGTCAAATTCTTCAAATGTTGATCAATGTCAACTATGTCAATATAAAAGCTCTAAAAATAAAAAACTCACCCAAAACTCTCTCGAGCACCTCAAAAAGCGTGTCACTCATTCCAACATATTACAAACATTGAACAAAAGCTACGAAAAAGGAAAATAAATAAAATAAACACAAAAGCAAGCAGATGACTGCGAGGTTCATTACAAATTAAGCATTTATCATATACAAATAATGTAATTTTTGTTTCTGGTAAAAAAATTGACAAGGATAAAAGTGCTATTTACTTGCATCATTTCGCTGATAAAGAGATTGTAGACAAGGTACAACTAATGACATGTACTGATAGGCATGAAATCCCCCCTCCCCATATTGAGGTTGCCCAATCTCCCGATACTAGGATAAATGTTAGTTTGGTTGCGACCTATGTATTCAAAGAATCATGTTCTATGAGTAATTATGCTAGAAGGTAAATTAAATAATATAAATCTATACAAGTATTTAGCGTGGAGAACTTCTTGCTCAAGAGAGGCAAAAACCACGACCTATCTATGTAGGAATTTTCTCCAAATTCTTCACTAAACTCGAGCCTAACTTCAGGCTTGCAATAACCCTCGCAATATGAGGAATTGTTCCCAATAATCCCAACTCTATCTTCTTAGGGGTCAATTGATTGGAAACAAGTTATCTCGGAATAAGTTATCCTACCATGCATATGTGATAACTTATCCCATCACTATGGTATAAATGATGGGATAAATAATTTCATGACTATCTAATACCTCAAATCAAATGCAAGATTATAAAATAATTCTATATTTTATCCTATAATTATTATACCTTATACCTCACACCAAGTGACTCTTTACTGTTCATCTTCAATGACTCTACCCTGTCAATGATGTCCTTTGCAATATAAAACAATACCTACTATAATCAATTAACAAAGTAATCAAGATATTGTTCTAGAACCACCAAAAGAAACTAACTAGTACTATTCAAGAACTGTATGGATAAATCTTGATAGGAACAAGTTCTTTCTTTGTAGCAATAAATTCTACTATGGGACTCTTTTTGTAGAACTCTTCCCACTCTAACGCCTCTGTCTTTGGGTGTGAACTCCAAACTATAATTCGTGCTGCTTATATAGAAATATGTAACCGCCTTACAATTCTCCAATCCATCTTAAAATTGGTTCAAGTCTCTCCATGACTCCAATCCTAATTTGATTTAATTAATTTGATATATTCATGCATCAACTTCTTTCTCCCTATTTCCAAAAATTCCAAGTGCATAATGTACAACAACTTTTTTTGTATAGAATTTCAATTTCTTGCCACATTGATTCTCCCTTATTGCAATTCTCTAAAGATTTTGAACAGTGAAACAACTTCATCTTAACAATCTCATGTTCTGCTCAGAGTAACATGTTCTCTGATGAGTTTTTATGGATGTTTTCAACATCTTTACTATCACGCCCCGGGAGGATGCTCTAGGTGTGGTCGGCACTCGAAAGCCATTTCTGGCCTTCAAGCGAACCACCTAATTCATTCACACTATCATTCAATCATATTCACTCAATGGAGGATTCAATTATAAACACACTATTCTCATTATGGGGGCCAAAGGCCAAACACTATCAACTCAACAAAAACAAATATAATAAGACTCCTCAAATAACAGTCCAACCTCCCCATACTCTAGTCTATGAAGCCTCTATCAAAGTCTAGGAGGTACCAATGAAAAGCCCATGGCTACCAACAATCAAAACAAAGGGACAACACAAAACTATAGATGGGGCTCAACATCCTCCGGAAACTAGGAGGACTCACCAAGTAGCTGGAAGAGTGTAGATCTTCAATGGTGCGCCGATTGATGATCTCTGGTACATGTCTCTGCATCATGAAATAATGCAGGACAAATGGCGTTAGTATATGGAATGTACGAGTATGTAAAATGGCCGAATGAAACAACATCAGAAAGAATCAAATCAACTCGGGAAGCTCAACTCAGAAAGAAACACAACTCAACAAACGCCCTAAGTCTAAGCAAGAATATAGTTTAGACGGGACAAAATCATATACAAATCAACTCAATCAGACTCAGAGTACTACCAAGACCTATGTGGGAGTTTCTCTTATCCGACAACCATCACTTATGAGCCAGTGAAAGTACAACAAACCGACGTTGTTGCCGCGTCCGTTCATACTTTGCTAGGGTATGAACGAATCAACCAATCATGGATCCAATCCAACCAAGTCCTATAATGTCAGGACAATAATTTTGGGGAAGCATCCGACTTTAATGTTTCAATCCCCTCCTACGTTTGGCGACGTAGTTATTGGGTTCGAGTATGGACTATACTCTTGCCTAATTCGGTGCTCGATACTCCTCCCAAGACTCAATGCTCATAAAACTCCATCCAATCAACTCAATCAAATCATATCGACAAGTCTCATTACAACCTTGTCAACTCATCAACTCTATCATAATCAAACCTCTCCCAATCATACAATTCGATCAATCCCAATCATATTTTTCAAGAGTAGATTAAATATGCATTTATAACAACATACAAATCTATCCAATCATTTCTCCATTCATTTAACAAATCATTTGGTACTCACCACAACTCCAAGGTTTTAAATCAACAATTCAAGATAAATAACATATTTAAGTAAATTAGCATTTTTGTCATAATTCACATAGTTAAGAAAAATCAATGACGCATGTTTAACAACTCATCTTCATCGACTCATACTAACAAAAAGATTTTAGAAATTTCTTAGCTCAACAACATCAACACAACAAGCATCACATTAATGGATGACAAGACTCCTTTGGACATAGGTTTATCAAGAAACTCCATTCTTATGAATATTTAACCTCAAAGAAAGTGTAGGGCACATGGGTGGACTCAACCCATGTTTTGAGTAGCCTTACGTTCCTTAGAATAGATTCTTGAAGAAACCTTGTTGTTGGGTCTTCAATGGAAACTTGGAGTCTTGAAGCTCTTGGAACAATTCCTTGTTGAAGAAGGATTTGGAGAAGAAGAGAGGAGAGGGAAATTTCTAGGGCTTTTAGAGAGAGAGGGAGGCTGAAAATATGGTCTAAATTCATTCAAGGATGATACATATATAATTTGGGATAATTCCCAAATTGCCTTTTCTCCAAAAATTCTAAACAATAGGCTAAAACGCTCCTGGTGCAAGAGTGGCGCATCGCGCCATTGTAGCGCCAAGTCGATTAGGCCTAAAAACCTACACATCTGTTAGTGGCGCGCTGCGCCAAGGACCAGACTATTGAGGCATATTCTTGGAGCGATAGTGGCGCGTCACCCCTTACAACGCCAAGGCCATATTTTCTGGGTTCTGGGAAAATAGGCTTGAAAACCCTGCACACCTCATAGTGGCGCACCGCGCTAGAGGCCAAACTACTGAGGCTTGTTCCTGGTGCGATAGTGGTGCGTCGCGCCATTGCGGCGCCAAGCCTAGATTTCCAGTAATTGCACCCCAGGCCTGAAATTCCTGCCGTGTTAGTGTCACGCCCCGGGAGGGTACCCTAGACGTGGCCGGCACTCGAAGACCATTTCTAGTCCCCAAGCAAACCACTTGGTCCAATTACACATCCATTCAATATCAATCAACCAGTAGAAAGTTTAAAATAATAAAATAATTTGGCGGGCAATCCAACTCAACGATCTAACTCAAGAAAGAAAGGTCATGTGCCAACAAATCAAACTCCGATCTTTGTCATTAAAATAGTTTGACAAGAATAATTCAAGAAAAGAAAATACTCAATCGACCCATCACTATCTAGTCTATGAAGCCTCTATCACTACTATCGAATTGGTGCCAATAACATGTTCATAGCTACCTCAAATCAAAATGAAAAGGACTAACTCGACGCAAGAATAACATAAGCGGTGTCCTTCGAATATAGGAGAGGACTCACCAATACGCTGAGTGTGTATAGATCCTCAATGGTTCTCCTACTGACGATCTCTTAAACCTGTCTCTGCATCATGAAATAATGCAGGTCCAAATGGACGTCAGTACATGGAATGTACGAGTATGTAATATGGTAGAATAAAACATACCTCAGGAAAGAATAACGTTGGTTCAAATACCTCAAATCATAAGGATAAAAGAGAGACTCAATCAAGGTGTCATAAGTCTAAAGTAAGAATACAATTTTTAGACAAAGACCAATCATAAACCATACAATCCAATCCAATCATGTACAATACAGTTCAATCAAATCATTTACAATTCGATCCCTTCCTCATCATGTACAATCCGATCATATACTATCTGGTCACATATCATTTAATCCATTCCAATTCAATACTATACAATCAACTCAACAAACAACTCAACAATCAAGTCAAAGGACTCAAATCAATAAATATGCAACTTAGAACTTAGTAATGTTATACAATTCAACTCAATCATCAACCAATCTCAATCGAACCAATCATATCATGTATAAACCACTCAATTTGGGAGTTTCTCTAACCGACAACAATCCCACCACCTATATATAGGTGATGCACAACGAGTCACGCCGTTGCTCCATCCGTTCATACTTGCCAAGGTATGAACGACTCAAACCAATCATGGATCTGTCAATCAATGAAGTCCTATCATTTCAGGATAATAAAATAGGGAAACATCTGACACGATACAATTCCTTCCTACGTTGGCGGCATAGTTTATGGGATTCGAGTATGGACTATATACTCTTACCCAACTCAGTGCTCAATACTCCTCCCAAGACTCAATACGCGCATAACTATTAAGTGAGTAAAATATTTAAAATACTCATTTAGCCTTATCAGACTCTTTCAAATCAACTCATTTAGTCTCATTGGACTCTTTTCAAAACTCAATCAAATCTGGCCTCATTGGACCCTCTTTCAAATCGACTTATCTCCAATCATCAAGCTCTTCTCTTTAAAAATCTATACAAATCTCAAAATTTACATTTTAAAGAAAAATAATGCTCAACTCATTTATACTCCAAATATTCATGTTCAAAAATAATTAAAATACTTCTCAAACTCAACTCATGCTTAAACTCCTTTTAAATCGTAGATGAAAATAATCATCCTTTAAAACTCAAAATAGTGTGTAAATAGTTTATGCAACAATGTTCACAAAACATTTATTTAAAACTCTTTCTCAAAAGATTATTTATTTTCAAAATATTCGTAAAACTCCAACCACATAAAATTAGGTAGATCACATATCACATGGTCACATTAGACTCCAATCTATTTCATCACACAACCTCCTCATCAACATAATCTCTTCATCAATCATTCTACATATATTAAATAATCACCATTCACACCATCATCAAAACATCATCATTCGCATCATTATCAAAACATCATCATTCGCATCATTATCAACATCATCATCCACATCATTATCAATTATTATCATCACCTCATTATCAAATATCATCGTCACATCAATATCAAATGTCTACTCCACAATCTTCATTTTAGTCCTATGTTCAATTTATAGAAGCAAAAGGACATTCTTAACTATCCAATTCATTCTTTTCATTCCAATAAATACACATATACACAAAACCATCCATCTCAACCTTGAGACATTTATGACAAGAAATCTCATCTTGGGTTCATGTGAATGAAACATGAATCTATACTCTCAACAAAACTCAACTCAAGAATATCGTCAATACCTATAAATCTATATACAAAGATACATTTGTAGTCAATAATATGAAAGATAACTATTTAGTAACTCAAGTCATTAAAATCATCAATCAACCAATAGTATCTAAAAACATTCTATAGTTTAGGAAAACTTTCAAGAAAACCTTCCTAGAAGGTTCAACTCTTTCACAACTCCTATCCAACACATCTATGGGCATATGGAAGAATTCAATCCATATTTTAGGTTAGCCTTACATACCTTGGTGAAGACTTTGAAGGAACCTTGATGTTGGGTCTTCAATGGAAAGCTTGAACCTTAGAAATTCTTGAAGGTAATTTCTTGTTGGAGATGTTTGGAAGAGAAGAGGGATGAAGGTTAGGGTTTCTTTGGAGAGGCAAAAATCTGAAAAAATATGGTCCAAAATGTTCCAAGTGAAGGTATATATAATTAGGAAAAAATTCCAAGTTGCCCCTCTTAAAAAATCTGGAAAACTGGGCAAAAATCTTGCCGGCGCTATAGTGGTGCGTCGCGCCACTACAGCGCCAAGCCAAAATAGGCTTAAAACCCTGCACATCTAATAGTGGCGCATCGTGCCAAGGACCAAACTAGTGAGGCTATTTTATGGCGCTATAGTGCCACGTCGCACCATTGGAGCGCCAAGCCTAAATTTCCTGCAGTGGTCGCCCAGGCCTGAAATTCCTGCAGTACTAGTCTGTAGTAAAATGGTCATAACTTTTGACTCCAAACTCCAAAATTGTAATCTTGGTGGTGTTAGAAAGAAGAATCAAAGACCTGTAATTTGGTAGGTCGTGGTCCACCCATTTCATTATAACCTAGGAGATATGGTCATTTGAAGTCGACCCTTATACTAACTCATCCGAAAACTTAATCGATTGGAAATCTTTGGACTCGATTTGGCGTTGGAGATTCCTTATGACCCCTAAACACATATAACACACTTAAAATACTTAGGAATTAATCCTAACTTATATATATAATTACAAGTCCTTCAATTCGAGGCTACACACACGTGAAGAAATATTCGAGTCTTTGCGAAAAATTTTCTGGGGTGTTACAGCTAGTTCATCTTAGGATCGTCGTATCTTTTGACCCCGAATTCCAAAAATTACATTCTTGGTGGCGTTGGAAAGAAGACTCGACGAACTTTAATTTAATAGGTCGTGGGCCACCTAGATTGTCGTCTTTCAAAAGATAGGCTTGTTAGAAGTCGACCCCTTAAACGAACTCATCCTAAAACTTACCCACGACGAACCTTTTGGACTTAGCTTGGTCCTAGGGGTCCTTTGTGACCCCATATCACCTCCAACAATCTTCAATTACTCAGGGACTCATCTTAACTCAAGCATATACTTCACAATAATAGAGTTCGACCCTACCCGAATACAAGAAAGGTCCGAATCTTAGGAAAACTTTTTGGGGGGTGTTACAATATCTCCCCCTTGGGATCATTCGTCCTCGAATGATGAGTAAACCAAGAATGGAAATCGGGGTACAAATCACAATCAGAATTCAGTCATTCAACCAATCAAGCTTAAAATGCACCAACGAATTCAAGTCAAGGAAATGGATATTACCTTCAACATTCTCGTCGGTAGGCACAAATAGATGTGGATATTTAGATTTTATGTCTTCCTCCGCTTCCCATGTGGCTTTCTCAACAAATTGATTTCTCCATAGGACTTTGACTGAGGCAATCTCTTTGTTCCTCAATTTGCGAATTTAGCGATCAAGAATTTGGATCGGAACCTCTTCATAGGATAAGCTATCCTTAACTCTAATACTATCAATAGGGACTACCAACGAGGGATCGCCCAAGTATTTCTTCAACATTGAAACGTGAAATACTGGGTAAATAGAGGCTAGCTCTGAGGGTAACTCCAACTCATAGGCGACACTCCCAATCCATCTCGCAATCTGGTAAGGACCAATATATCGAGGACTAAGCTTCCCCTTCCTTCCAAACCTCATGACACCCTTCATGGGTGACACTTTCAAATATACCCAATCACCCACCTCAACTCTAAGTCTCTCCTCCTCATGTTGGTGTAAGATTTTTAGCGGCTTTGGGCTGTCTTTAGCCTATCTTGAATGACTCTAACCTTCTCTATGGCTTGGTGGACAAAATCGGGCCCAATCAACTCAACTTCACCAACTTCAAACCATTCAATTGGCGATCTACACCTCCTCCCAAATCGAATCATGTTGCTTCCGGGACTTTGGCAGACCTGTGATAAAGTCCATGTTGATCATCTCCCACTTCCATTCCAGAATTTCTAAATTTTGAGCTAAACCACATGGCCTTTGGTGCTCAACCTTCACCTGTTGGCAATTCGGGCACTTAGAAACGAATTCCGCAATATCTCTCTTCATCCCACTCCACCAATAGATTTCCCTCAAGTCGTGATACATCTTTGTAGAGCTCGGATGAATAGAGTATCTAGAACTATGCGCTTTGGTTATAATTCTCTCTCGAACATCATCGATATCAGGTACACACAACCTATTTTGGCATCTCCCCCTTTGGTGAAAACCATCAGCTCTTGTTTGTGGACAACTTCCTTCAATTAGAGAAGGACGGGATCCTGATCTTGTTTCTCCTTTACCTCTACCACAAGTGAGGATGCAGACCCATCCTGAACATTAACTCCACCTTCATTGTTATCTTCAAGACGAACTCCTAATCGGGCTAATCTATGTACCTCTTTTGCCAATTCTCTCCTTTCCTCCTCCACATGGGCAGTGCTACCTATAGACAACCTGCTAAGAGCATCAACAACAATATTAGCTTTACCTGGATGGTAGAGGATGCTTATATCATAGTCTTTGAGTAGTTCGAGCCATCTCCTTTGCCTCAGGTTGAGTCCTTCTGGCTGAAGACGTATTGTAAACTCTTGTGATCGGTGAACACATCAACATGCACCACATACAAGTAGTGGCGCCAAATTTTAAGGGCAAATACCACAGCTGCCAGTTCAAGGTCATGAGTTGCGTAATTCCTCTCATGAACCTTATGCTGTCTTGAAGCATAAGCTATTACCTTCCCCTTCTACATCAGCACACAGCCCAAACCAACTCTAGATGCATCATAATAGATCGCAAAACCTTCTGTCCCATCGGGCAAGGTTAGAACAGGAGCAGTGGTTAGCTTGGTCTTCAATTTCTAGAAACTCTCCTCACAAGCATCGGACCATTAAAACTTAGCCTTCTTTAGGGTCAGCTTGGTCAATGGTGATGATATGGACAAGAATCCCTCTACAAATATTTGATAATAATCGGCCAAACCCAAGAAGCTTTTTATCTTTGTCGGGGACGTGGGTCTGGGCCAATTTTTCACTGCCTCAATCTTCTGAGCATCAACCTAAATACCATCTCCAGATACAATGTGGCCTAGAAAAGCCACAGATGCAAGCCAAAATTCACATTTAGAGAATTTTACATACAATATCTAGTCCTTCAGAGTTTGGAAGACGACTCTAAGATGATGGGCGCGCTCCTCCTCATTCTTGGAGTAAACCAAAATATCATCTATGAATACAATCACAAATATATCAAGGTATGATTTAAATACTCGGTTCATGAGATCCACAAAAGCTATGGGGGCATTAGTCAACCCGAAGGACATCACCAAGAACTCAAAGTGGCCATAGCGGTCCGAAAAGCTGTCTTTGGGATACCACACTCCCTCACCTTCAATTGATGGTAGCCCGATCTTAGGTCTATCTTTGAGAAACAAGTGGCACCCTAAAGTTGATCAAATAAGTCATCTATTCTGGGGAGAGGGTATTTGTTCTTTATGGTGACCTTGTTCAGCTGCCTGTAGTCAATACACATTCTAAGGGACCCATCTTTCTTTCTCACAAATAGGACCGGAGCACCCCATGGTGAGACACTCGGCCTAATGAATCCCTTATTTAACAAGTCTTTCAACTGTTCTTTCAACTCTTTCAACTCATCCAGAGCCATTCTATATGGAGGGATTGAGATAGGCTGGGTATCAGGAATGACATTAATCCCAAAGTCGATCTCGCTATCAGGAGGGACTCCAGGCAGATCTTCAGGAAAGACATTAGGAAACTCATTGACAATCGGAACCGACTCAAGGGATGGAGACTCAATACTGTCATCTTTCACTTGGACAAGGTGATAAATACACCCTTTTGAGATTAGCTTCCTGGCCCTAAAGTAGGAAATAAACTTACCCTTAGGCATGACAGGACTCCCCTTCCACTCTATGACAGCCTCGTTTGGGAATTTGAACCTAACAATCTGAGTCCTACAATCAATAAAAGCATAAAAAACATAAAGCTAGTCCATGCCAAAAATCACATCAAAATCAACCATGTCCAACTTAACTAAGTTAGCCAAGGTATCCCTGTGATGAATTGACATAGTACAATCTCTATAGACTCTCTCAGCTAAGACAAAATCACCAACAGGAGTAGCTACACTTAAAGGCTCAAGGAGATATTTGGTAATTTTATCAAACTTACTTGCCACGTAAGGAGTCATAAAAGATAGTGTGGCACTCGGATCCATCAAAATATAACAGTCAAGAGAAGAGACTCGAATCATACCCGTCACGACGTTTGGAGATTTCTCCTGATCTTGACGACTACCCATGGCATATAGACGGTTTGTACCTCTACTCATACTTGAAGTAGTGCCCCTCTGATTACCTATAGCTGGTGGTGCGGTGGTAGAATAGTGGGCTCTATTCCCCCATGCTGGACACTCCTTTTGAAAATGGTCTTTTTGGCCGCATTTATAACAACCAACCCTTCCCGCTTTGCACTCTCCCAAGTAGAGCTTACAACACTTGATGCATGGTGGCTTCCCTTGCGAACCTTGACCCACGCTAGCTTGGTATTGAGAACCCTGGGATCTGAAATTCTGGCGGCTCTGTCCCTGCCGATCATACCTGTTCTGCGGCATAGGTGCACTGGCGGTAGATGAGGCATAGTTGGAGGGCCTCTTTTGGAAGAAGGACCTGTTGCCCCTGTTTTGCCTCTGTTCGTTCTCATGCCTAGCTGATCTTGCCTTCTTGCTCAGATGCTCCTCTCTATCCTTTCTCTTCTCATCCTCCACTTGTTGAGCGTACACTATTAGTCTTGAAATATCCATATCGGAGATTAACGATGCCGCTTTGCATTCCTTCTTCACATGTCTTCCCAAACCGGAGACAAATTTTCTCATCTTTGACCTCACGTCTGGGATCATCTCTGGAGCATACCTGGACAGCTGGATGAACTTCAGGCTGTACTCCTTAACAGTTATGCCTTTTTGTTTCAGATTCACAAACTCCTCCACTTTCGCTTCCCTCAATTCTCGGGGAAAGAAGTGGTCAAGAAAGGCTCCCTCAAATTCATCCCACATAGCAGGTTCAGCATTCTCACCTCTACCTTGTTCTCATTGGTTATACCAGATGTTTGCCACATCCTTGAGTTGGTAGGACACCAACTTAACCCCCTTAATCTCCATAGCATGCATAGCTTTTAGGATTTTTCATGTCTCATCAATAAAATTTTGGGGATCTTCATCAACCTTAGACCCCGTGAATGCCAGCGGATTCATTCTCAGAAAGTCTCTAATCCTGGTAGCAGCAAACGACTCTTAGGAACTAGAGCTAAGAGTTAGCAAACTCTGGCTACTATTTTGGGCAGCCACTAATTGAGTGAGCATAACAATCGCTCCTCTAAAGTCTGCCTCCGAAGTTGGTACAGGTGGAGTAGTAAGCACTTGAGGTGCCTCCGCATACCTCGCCGGTCGGCCTCTAGCCCTCGATAGGCGTACCACTGACTGGGAAATCTCTGTGTTATCAGCGTTCCTCTAGCTAGCAGTGCGTTTAGGAGGTATTATCTGTAACGTATAAACACACGAATTAGAAAGGAGTTTTATAGAGTTTAACTCTATCGCACGAATTCAGAGTATGAAAGAAGTGAAACAATTCTTAATGTCTTATAGCCTCTTGATTATATGTGTGGTGTACAACATACCCATAAGCAAGACTCTACTAGACACGGCTTCATAGACTCCCTATGACTCTTGAACTCTGTGCTCTGATACCATGTTTGTCACGCCCCGGGAGGGTGCCCTAGGCGTGGCCGACACTCGAAAATCATTTCTAGCCTTCAAGCGAACCACCTGATTCATTCACACTATCATTCAATCACATTCACTCAATGGAGGATTCAATCATAAACACACTATTCTCATTATGGGGGCCGAAGGCCAAACACTATCAACTCAACAAAAACAAATATAATAAGATTCCTCAAATAACAGTCCAACCTCCCCACACTCTAGTCTATGAAGCCTCTGTAAAAGTCTAGGAGGTGCCAATGACAAGCCCATGGCTACCAACAATCAAAACAAAGGGACAACACAAAACTATACAGGGGGCTCAACATCCTCCGAAAACTAGGAGGACTCACCAAGTAGCTGGAAGTGTGTAGAGCTTCAACGGTGCAGCGGTTGATGATCTCTGGTACCTGTCTCTCCATCATGAAATGATACAGGCCAAATGGCATTAATATATGGAATGTACGAGTATGTAAAATGGCCGAATGAAACAATATCAGAAAGAATCAAATCAACTCGGGAAGCTCTGTAACACCCCTCAAAACTTTTCCTAAGATTCGGGCCTTCTTTGTACATGTGTGGGGCCCATAGTATTTATTTCGAAGTACGTGCTTGAGTTAAGATGAGTCCCTGAGGAGTTTAAGAGCGTTGGAGGTGATGCGGGGTCATTGAGGACCCCTAGGACCGAGCTAAGTCCAAAAGATCCGTCGTGGCTAAGTTTAAGATGAGTTCACGTAAGGGTCGACTTTCAATGACCCTATCATTTGAAAGACATCAATACGGGTGGCCCATGACCTATCAAATTAAAGGTCGTCGAGTCTTCTTTCCAACGCCACCAAGAACGTAGATTTTGGAGTTCGGGGCCAAAAGATATGACGATCCGAAGACGAACTAGCACGACAGAGATTTCATATTGGCCTGGGTTACCACTGCTGGGGAAATGGACCTGGCGCCGTAAGGGCGCGACGCACCACTATCGCGCCAGGAACATGCCTCAGTAGTTTGGTCCCTGGCGCGATGCGCCACTAAAAGTGTGCAGGGTTTTTGGGGCTAAATTCCCAGAATTTGGAACAATAGGCTTGGCGCTGTAAGGGCGCGACGCGCCACTATCGCGCCAGGAACATGCCTCAGTAGTTTGGTCCCTGGCGCGACGCGCCACTAAAAGTTGTGCAGGTTTTAGGCGTAATCGGCCTTGGCGCTGTAAGGGCGCGATGCGCCACTATCGCGCCAAGGGCGTTTTAGCCTATTTTCAGAACATTTTGAGGAGGGGCAATTTGGGAACTTACCCAATTATATATATGTAGCCCTTGGCCTTTTGGGAACTCATTTGGCAGCCCTCACGCTCTCTCTAAAAGCCCTAAGAGCTCCTCTCCCTTCTCTCTACTCTTCTTCTCCATTTCCAACAAAGGAGTCCAAGAAGCTTCAAGATTAGAGTCCTCCATTAAAGACCCAACCTCAAGGTTTTCTTCAAGTCTTCACTAAGGTATGTAAGGCTAACCAAAACATGGGTTGAGTCCACCCATGTGCCCTATTCTTGTTTTGAGGTTAGATATCTATGAAAATGGAGTTTCTTGGTATGGTACATGTTTGAATGAGTATTGTTCCCATCTTATTTAATTATTGATGTGTTAAGGTTGTTGAGCTAAGAGGTTCCTAAAATGAGCCCTTAAATGAGTATGAGATAATGAAGAAATGAGTTGATAAATATGTTTGTTGGTCTTATTAATTATGTAGAGTTGATAGAGTATACCATCTTCTTAAACATGTTGCCTATTATAAGAATGTCGATTTGAAGTCTTGATGATGTGATGAGTCATAAAGATTTTTCTCAAATGGATGGAGGTAATGATTGATTTTATATCTAGATGATTTGTATATGTGCATGTAAAGCTTCCTTGAAGATATGATTGAGATTGAGCATTGAGATTGAGATTTGATTGTGATAGAGTTGATGAGTCGACAAGGTTGTAATGAGACTTGTTGATATGAGTTGATTGAGTTGAGTTGATAGAGTTTTATGAGCATTGAGTCTTGGGAGGAGTATCGAGCACCGAATTGGGCAAGAGTATAGTCCATACTCGAACCCAATACCTGTGTTGCCAAACGTAGGGGGGATTGAACCGTTAAAGTCGGATGCTTCCCCGAGAGCTTTCGTCCTGACATTATAGGACCTGGTTGGATTGGATCCATGAGTGTTCGTCGTTCATGCCCTGGCAAGGTATGAACGGGCGTGGCAACGACGTCGTTTCGTTGTACCTTCACTGGCTCATAAGTGTTGGTTGTCGGTTAAGAGAAACTCCCAAATAAGTTTTGATAGCACTCTGAGTCAGATTGAGTTGAATTGTAGATGATTGGTCCAGTCTAAATCATACTCTTGTTTAGACTTAGGACATTTGATTGAGTTGTCATTCATTTTGAGTTGAGCTCCCGAGTTGGTTGATTTATTCTTCCTTGATGTTCGTTGTATTCGACCATTTTACATACTCGTACATTCCATATACTGACGCCTTTTGGCCTGCATCATTTCATGATGCAGAGACAGGTACTAGAGATCATCAACCGGTGCTTCGTTGAAGATCCACTTACACTTCTAGCCAGTCGGTGAGTCCTCCTAGTTCCCGGAGGATATTGGGCCTTCCTGTACAGTTTTTGATTGTCTTTTCTTTATTTAGATTGTCGGTAGCCATGGGCTTGTCATTGGCACCTTTTAGACTTGAATAGAGGCTTCATAGACTGAGATGTGAGGAGGTCGAGTGGTCACCTTAAGGATTCCTGTTTTGATTTTCGTCTTGATTGTAAATGTTTGGCCTTCGGCCCTTATGATATGAGAAGTATTTCTTAAAATGAGTTTCCTGCTAATAGAATGTGCTTGAATGAATGAGTGACTGTACCAAGTGGTTCGCTCGGAGGTCAGAGATGGCCTTCGGGTGCCGGTTACGTCTAGGGTACCCTCCCGGGGCATGACAAACATGGTATCAGAGCCCAGAGTTCAAGTGTCCTAGGGAGTCTATAAAGCCGTGTCTAGTAGAGTCTTGCTTATGGGTGTGTTGTGCACCACACTTATGAGCAGGAGGCTATAGGATATTAGGAATTGTTTCACTTCTTTCATACTCTGAATTCGTGCGATGGAGTTGAACTCCATGAGACTTCCTTTCTAATTCGTGCGTTCATACGTTACAGATAATGCCTCCTAAACGTACCGCTAGCCAGAGGAATGTTGATAATGCAGGGATGCCACAGTTAGAGGCACGCCCAGCAAGGGCTAGAGGCCGACCCGCGAGATATGCGGAGGCACCTCAAGTGCTATCTACTCCACCTGCACCCACATCAGAAGCTGAATTTCGAGGGGCAATTGCCATGCTCACTCAACTAATGGCCGCCCGAAGCGGCAATCAAAGTTCTCCGACTCTCAGCTCTAGTTCCTAGGAGCCATCTGCTGCCACTAGAATTAGAGACTTTCTAAGGATGAACCCACCGGCATTTACGGGTTCTAAGGTTGATGAAGATCCCCAGAATTTCATTGATGAAATGTGGAAGATTCTAAAAGCCATGCACGCTATAGAAATCGAGGGGGTCGAGTTGGTGTCTTATCAACTCAAAGATGTGGCAAATATTTGGTATAACCAATGGGAGCAGAGTAGGGGTGAAGATGCTGAACCTGCTAGATGGGATGAATTCGAGGGGGCTTTTCTTGACCAGTTCTTTCCCCGAGAATTGAGGGAAGCGAAGGTGGAGGAATTTGTTAATCTGAAGCAGGAAGGTATGTCGGTTAAGGAGTATGGCCTAAGGTTCATCCAGCTATCCAGGTATGCTCCAGAAATGATTCCTGATGTGAGGTCGAAGATGAGGAAGTTCGTCTCCGGATTAGGGAGGCATGTGAAGAAGAAATGCAAGGCAGCATTGTTGATCTCGGATATGGACCTTTCCAGATTAATGGTGTATGCTCAACAGGTAGAGGAGGAGAAGAGGAAAGAAAGAGAAGAGCACCTGAGCAAAAAGGCAAGGTCATCTGGGCATGAGAATGAGCAGAGGCAAAGCAAGGGCAACAGGTCCTTCTTCCAGAAGAGGCCTTCCACCTATGCCTCATCTACCGCCAGCGCACCGATGCCGCAGGACAGGTATGATCGGCAGGGACAAAGTCGCCAGAATTTCAGACCCCAGGTTTCTCAATCCCCGGCCAGTGTAAGTCAGTATTCGAAGGAAAAGCCACCATGCGGCAAGTGTGGTAGGCTCCACTTGGGAGAATGCAGAGCAGGAAGGGTTGGTTGCTATAAATGCGGCCAAATGGGCCATCTTCTGAGGGAGTGTCCAACATGGGGGAATAGGGCCCAGTCCTCTGCCATCGCACCACCAGCTAGAGGAAAGCAGAGGGGCGCTACTCCAGGTACGAGTGGAGGTACAAACCGCCTATATGCCATGGGTAGTCGCCAAGATCAGGAGAACTCTCTAAATGTCGTGACGGGTATGATTCGAGTCTCTTCCTTTGATTGTTATGTATTGATGGATCCAGGTGCCATCTTATCTTTTGTAACTCCCTATGTGGCTAGTAAGTTCAATAAAATCCCTGAACATCTTCTTGAGCCCTTTTGTGTGGCCACTCCTGTCGGTGATTCTGTCTTAGCTGAGAGAGTCTATAGAGATTGCACTGTGTCAATTCATCATAGGGACACCTTGGCTAACTTGGTTGAGTTAGACATGGTTGATTTCGATGTGATCCTTGGTATGGACTGGCTTTATGTCTGCTATGCCTCTATTGATTGTAGAACTCAAATTGTCACATTCAGATTCCCGAATGAGGCTGTCATAGAATGGAGGGGTAGTTCTATTGCGCCTAAGGGTAAGTTTATTTCATACCTTAGGGCCAGGAAGCTAATCTCAAAAGGGTGTATCTATCACCTTGTCCGAGTGAAAGATGACAGCATTGAGTCTCCATCCCTTGAGTCGGTTCCGATTGTCAATGAGTTTCCGGATGTCTTTCCTGAAGATCTGCCTGGAGTCCCTCCTGATAGGGAGATCGACTTCGGGATTGATGTTCTTCCTGATACCCAGCCTATCTCAATTCCCCCATATAGAATGGCTCCGGTCGATTTGAAGGAGTTGAAGAAGCAGCTGAAGGACTTGTTAGATAAGGGATTCATTAGGCCGAGTGTCTCGCCATGGGGTGCTCTGGTCCTATTTTTGCGGAAGAAGGATGGGTCCCTTAGAATGTGTATCGACTACAGGCAGTTGAATAGAGTCACTATGAAGAACAAATACCCTCTCCCTAGAATAGATGACTTATTCGACCAACTTCAAGGTGCCACTTGTTTCTCAAAGATAGACTTGAGATCCAGCTACCACCAGTTGAAGGTGAGAGAATGCGATGTTCCGAAGACTGCTTTCCGGACTCGTTATGGCCACTTTGAATTTTTGGTCATGTCTTTTGGGTTGACTAATGCTCCCACCGCTTTTATGGATCTCATGAACCGAGTATTCAAACCGTACCTTGATATATTTGTGATTGTATTCATAGATGATATTCTGGTTTACTCCAAGAATGAAGAGGAGCACGCCTATCATCGTAGAGTCGTTCTACAAACTTTGAGGGACCAGGTATTGTATGCAAAGTTCTCTAAATGTGAATTTTGGCTTGCATCGGTGGCCTTCTTAGGCCACATTGTATCTGGAGATGGTATTCAGGTGGATGCTCAGAAAATAGAAGCTGTGAAGAATTAGCCTAGACCCATATCCCCAACAGAGATAAGAAGCTTTCTGGGCTTGGCCGGGTACTATCGAAGGTTTGTAGAGGGATTCTCATCCATATCATCACCATTGACTAAGCTGACCCAAAAGAAGGCTAAGTTCCAATGGTCTGATGCTTGTGAGGAGAGTTTCCGGAAATTGAAGACCAAGCTAACCACTGCTCCTGTTCTAACCTTGCCCGATGGAACAGAAGGTTTTGTGATTTATTGTGATGCCTCCAGAATTGGTTTGGGTTGTGTGTTGATGCAAAGGGAGAAGGTGATAGCCTATGCTTCAAGACAGCTTAAGCTTCATGAGAGGAATTACCCAACTCATGACCTTGAGCTGGCAGCTGTGGTGTTTGCACTTAAAATCTGGCGCCACTACCTATATGGAGTGCATATCGATGTATTCACCGATCACAAGAGCTTGCAATACGTCTTTAGCCAGAAGGAACTCAACCTTAGGCAAAGGAGATGGCTTGAGCTACTCAAGGACTATGATATGAGCATCCTCTACCATCCAGGTAAAGCTAATGTTGTTGCTGATGCTCTTAGCAGGTTGTCCATGGGTAGCACTAGCCACGTGGAGGAAGGAAGGAGGGAATTGGCGAAGGAGGTACACAAATTAGCCCGATTGGGAGTTTATCTGGAAGAGAATAATAAAGGCAGAGTTACCATTCAGGATGGGTCTACGTCCTCACTTGTGGCAGAGGTGAAGGAGAAGCAAGACCAAGATCCCGTCCTTCTCCAATTGAAGGGAGGAGTTCACAAACAAGAGGTAATGGTTTTTACCCAAGGGGGAGATGGTGTGTTACGGTACCAAAATAAATTGTGCGTGCCGGATGTTGATGATGTTCGAGAGAGGATTATGGCCGAAGCGCATAGTTCTAGATACTCTATTCATCCGGGTTCCACGAAAATGTACCATGACTTGAGGGAGATCTACTGGTGGAGCGGGATGAAGAAGGATATTGCGGAATTCCTTTCCAAATGCCCGAATTGTCAACAAGTGAAGGTTGAGCATCAGAGACCATGTGGTCTAGCCCAGAACATAGAAATTCCAGAATGGAAGTGGGAGATGATCAACATGGACTTTATTACAGGTTTGCCGAAGTCCCGAAAACAACATGATTCCATTTGGGTAATTGTGGATAGAATGACGAAATCAGCTCACTTCTTGGCGGTTAAGACTGCTGACACCGCAGAAGATTATGCGAAGTTGTACATACAGGAGATCGTTAGATTGCAAGGGGGTCCCTTTGTCTATCATCTCAGACAGAGGAGCCCAATTCACTTCCCAATTTTGGAAATCCTTTCAGAAGGGATTAGGTTCGAGGGTGAACTTGAGTACATCCTTCCACCCCCAGACAGACGGCCAAGCAGAGCGCACAATTCAAACATTAGAGGATATGTTGAGGGCGTGTGTGCTTGACTTCAAGGGAAATTGGGATGATCACTTGCCTCTCATAGAGTTTGCGTATAACAATAGCTACCATGCAAGCATTCAAATGGCTCCTTATGAAGCCTTGTATGGGAGGAGGTGTAGATCGCCCATTGGGTGGTTTGAAGTTGGTGAAGCCGAGTTGATTGGGCCTGACCTCGTCCATCAAGCCATGGAGAAGGTACGAGTTATCTGAGAGAGGCTAAAGACAGCCCAAAGTAGCCAAAAATCGTACATCGATGTGAGGAGGAGAGACTTAGAGTTTGAGGTGGATGATTGGGTGTATTTGAAAGTGTCACCCATGAAGGGGGTCATGAGGTTTGGAAAGAAGGGGAAACTTAGTCCTCGATACATTGGCCTGTACCAAATTTTGAGGCGGATCGGGAGTGTCGCTTATGAGCTGGACCTACCCTCAGAACTAGCTTCTATTCATCCGGTGTTCCACGTTTCAATGTTGAAAAAGTGCTTGGGCGATCCCTCGTTGGTAGTCCCTATTGAAAGCGTTGGAATTAAGGATAGCTTATCCTATGAGGAGGTCCCAATCCAAATCCTTGATCGCTAAATCCACAAATTGAGGAACAAGGAAGTCGCCTCAGTCAAAGTCCTGTGGAGGAATCAATTTGTTGAGGAAGCCACGTGGGAAGCGGAGGAAGCCATAAAGTCTAAATACCCACATCTATTCGTGCCTACCGAGGAGAGCATTGAAGGTAATGACTACTTCCTTAACTCGAATTCATTCGTACCTTTTTGAGTTTTGATTGATTGAATGACTGAATTTTGATTGTGATTTGTACCCCGAGTCTATTCTTGGTTGCTCATCATTCGAGGATGAATGATCCCAAGGGGGAGATAATGTAACACCCCTCAAAACTTTTCCTAAGATTCGGGCCTTCTTTGTACACGTGTGGGGCCCATCGTATTTATTTCGAAGTACGTGCTTGAGTTAAGTTGAGTCCCTGAGGAGTTTAAGAGAGTTGGAGGTGATGCGGGGTCATTGAGGACCCCTAGGACCGAGCTAAGTCCAAAAGATCCATCGTGGCTAAGTTTAGGACGAGTTCACGTAAGGGTCGACTTTCAATGACCCTATCGTTTGAAAGTCGTCAATCTGGGTGGCCCATGACCTATCAAATTAAAGGTCGTCGAGTCTTCTTTCCAACGCCACCAAGAACGTAGATTTTGGAGTTCGGGGCCAAAAGATATGACGATCCGAAGACGAACTAGCACGACAGAGATTTCATTTTGGCCTGGGTTACCACTGCTGGGGAAATGGCCCTGGAGCCGTAAGGGCGCGACGCGCCACTATCGCGCCAGGAACATGCCTCAGTAGTTTGGTCCCTGGCGCGACGCGCCACTAAAAGTGTGCAGGGTTTTTGGGGCCAAATTCCTAAAATTTAGAACAATAGGCTTGGCGCTGTAAGGGCGCGATGCGCCACTATCGCGCCAGGAACATGCCTCAGTAGTTTGGTCCCTGGCACGATGCGCTACTAAAAGTTGTGCAGGTTTTAGGCGTAATCGGCCTTGGCGCTGTAAGGGCGCGACGTGCCACTATCGCGCCAAGGGCGTTTTAGCCTATTTTCAGAACATTTTGAGGAGGGGCAATTTGGGAACTTACCCAATTATATATATGTAGCCCTTGGCCTTTTGGGAACTCATTTGGCAGCCCTCACTCTCTCTCTAAAAAGCCCTAAGAGCTCCTCTCCCTTCTCTCTACTCTTCTTCTCCATTTCCAACAAAGGAGTCCAAGAAGCTTCAAGATTAGAGTCCTCCATTAAAGACCCAACCTCAAGGTTTTCTTCAAGTCTTCACTAAGGTATGTAAGGCTAACCAAAACATGGGTTGAGTCCACCCATGTTCCCTATTCTTGTTTTGAGGTTAGATATCTATGAAAATGGAGTTTCTTGGTATGGTACATGTTTGAATGAGTATTGTTCCCATCTTATTTAATTATTGATGTGTTAAGGTTGTTGAGCTAAGAGGTTCCTAAAATGAGCCCTTAAATGAGTATGAGATGATGAAGAAATGAGTTGATAAATATGTTTGTTGGTCTTATTAATTATGTAGAGTTGATAGAGTATACCATCTTCTTAAGCATGTTGCCTATTATAAGAATGTCGATTTGAAGTCTTGAAGATGTGATGAGTCATAAAGATTTTTCTCAAATGGATGGAGGTAATGATTGATTTTATATCTAGATGATGTGTATATGTGCATGTAAAGCTTCCTTGAAGATATGATTGAGATTGAGCATTGAGATTGAGATTTGATTGTGATAGAGTTGATGAGTCGACAAGGTTGTAATGAGACTTGTTGATATGAGTTGATTGAGTTGAGTTGATGGAGTTTTATGAGCATTGAGTCTTGGGAGGAGTATCGAGCACCGAATTGGGCAAGAGTATAGTCCATACTCGAACCCAATACCTGTGTTGCCAAACGTAGGGGGGATTGAACCGTTAAAGTCGGATGCTTCCCCGAGAGCTTTCGTCCTGACATTATAGGACCTGGTTGGATTGGATCCATGAGTGTTCGTCGTTCATGCCCTGGCAAGGTATGAACGGGCGTGGCAACGACGTCGTTTCGTTGTACCTTCACTGGCTCATAAGTGTTGGTTGTCGGTTAAGAGAAACTCCCAAATAAGTTTTGATAGCACTCTGAGTCAGATTGAGTTGAATTGTAGATGATTGGTCCAGTCTAAATCATACTCTTGTTTAGACTTAGGACATTTGATTGAGTTGTCATTCATTTTGAGTTGAGCTCCCGAGTTGGTTGATTTATTCTTCCTTGATGTTCGTTGTATTCGGCCATTTTACATACTCGTACATTCCATGTACTGACGCCTTTTGGCCTGCATCGTTTCATGATGCAGAGACAGGTACTAGAGATCATCAACCGGTGCTCCGTTGAAGATCCACTTACACTTCTAGCCAGTCGGTGAGTCCTCCTAGTTCCCGGAGGATTTTGGGCCTTCCTGTACAGTTTTTGATTGTCTTTTCTTTATTTAGATTGTCGGTAGCCATGGGCTTGTCATTGGCACCTTTTAGACTTGAATAGAGGCTTCATAGACTGAGATGTGAGGAGGTCGAGCGGTCATCTTAAGGATTCCTGTTTTGATTTTCGTCTTGATTGTAAATGTTTGGCCTTCGGCCCTTATGATATGAGAAGTATTTCTTAAAATGAGTTTCCTGCTAATAGAATGTGCTTGAATGAATGAGTGACTGTACCAAGTGGTTCGCTCAGAGGTCAGAGATGGCCTTCGGGTGCCGGTTACGTCTAGGATACCCTCTCAGGGCGTGACAAGCTCAACTCAGAAAGAAACACAACTCAACAAACGCCCTAAGTCTAAGCAAGAATATAGTTTAGATGGGACCAAATCATATACAAATCAACTCAATCCGACTCGGAGTACTACAAGACCTATGTGGGAGTTTCTCTTATCCGACAACCATAACTTATGAGCCAGTGAAAGTACAACAAACCGACGTTGTTGCCGCGTCCGTTCATACTTTGTCAGGGTATGAACGAATCAACCAATCATGGATCCAATCCAACCAAGTCCTATAATGTCAGAACAATAATTTTGGGGAAGCATCCGACTTTAACGGTTCAATCCCCTCCTATATTTGGTGACATAGTTATTGGGTTCGAGTATGGACTATACTCTTGCCCAATTCGGTGCTCGATACTCCTCCCAAGACTCAATGCTCATAAAACTCCATCCAATCAACTCAATCAACTCATATCGACAAGTCTCATTACAACCTTGTCAACTCATCAACTCTATCATAATCAAACCTCTCCCAATCATACAATTCGATCAATCCCAATTATATTTTTTAAGAGTAGATTAAATATGTATTTATATCAACATACAAATCTATCCAATCGTTCCTCCATTTATTTAACAAATCATTTGGGACTCACCACAACTCCAAGGTTTTAAATCAATAATTCAAGATAAATAACATATTTAAGTAAATTAGCATTTTTGTCATAATTCACATAGTTAAGAAAAATCAATGACGCATGTTTAACAACTCATCTTCATCGACTCATGCTAACAAGAAGATTTTAGAAATTTCTTAGCTCAACAACATCAACATAACAAGCATCACATTAATGGATGACAAGACTCCTTTGGAAATAGGTTTATCAAGAAACTCCATTCTTATGAACATTTAACCTCAAAGAAAGTGTAGGGCACATGGGTGGACTCAACCCATATTTTGAGTAACCTTACATACCTTAGAATAGATTCTTGAAGAAACCTTGTTGTTGGGTCTTCAATGGAAACTTGGAGTCTTGAAGCTCTTAGAACAATTCCTTGTTGAAGAAGGATTTGGAGAAGATAGAGGAGAGAAAAATTTTCTAGGGCTTTTAGAGAGAGAGGGAGGCTGAAAATATGGTCTAAATTCATTCAAGGATGATACATATATAATTTGGGACAATTCCCAAATTGCCCTTTCTCCAAAAATTCTAAAAAATAGGCTAAAACGCTCCTGGCGCGATAGTGGCGCATCTTGCCATTGTAGCGCCAGGTCGATTAGGCCTAAAAACCTGCACATCTGTTAGTGGCGCGCCGCGCCAAGGACCAAACTACTGAGGCATGTTCTTGGCGCGATAGTGGCGCATCGCGCCCTTACAGCGCCAAGGCCATATTTTCTGGGTTCTGGGAAAATAGGCTTGAAAACCCTGCACACCTCGTAGTGGCGCGCTGCGCCAGGGGCCAAACTACTAAGGCTTGTTCCTGGCGCGATAGTGGCACATCGCGCCACTACGGCGCCAAGCCTAGATTTCTAGCAATTGCACCCCAGGCCTGAAATTCCTGCCGTGATAGTTTATCTTAGGATCGTCGTATTGTTTGACTTCGAACTCCAAAAATTACATTCTTGGTGGCATTGGAAAGAAGACTCGACGACCTTTAATTTAATAAGTCGTGGGCCACCTAGATTGTCGTCTTTCAAAAGATAGGATTGTTAGAAGTCGACCCCTTAAATGAACTCATCCTAAAACTTAGCCACGACGAACCTTTTGGACTTAGCTTGGTCCTAGGGGTCCTTTGTGACCCCACATCACCTCCAACACTCTTCAATTACTCAGGAACTCATCTTAACTCAAGCATATACTTCACAATAATAGAGTTCGACCCTACCCGAATACAAGAAAGGTCCGAATCTTAGGGAAAATTTTGGGGGGTGTTACATTTACTTCTTCTTTAAGATCTGAAGAGAAATAGTTTATTGTTCAAATGAAATTCCAAAATGGTGTAAGAAGCAAAG
Organism: Solanum dulcamara; assembly: GCF_947179165.1. Classification (NCBI taxonomy): domain Eukaryota; kingdom Viridiplantae; phylum Streptophyta; class Magnoliopsida; order Solanales; family Solanaceae; genus Solanum; species Solanum dulcamara. The sequence continues at coordinate 13,359,116 of NC_077237.1, read as the reverse complement.
GACAACTCGTACTAATAACCTAGGTGTATTATAGATTCGACCCTATTTGAAAATGCAATGGATCACAACTAGACAACAACAAGATCACATTAAGACATTTTGTTACCTCATTATTCTTTCCTTTTTGAGAAGGATGACTCCATTATTTGTTGAATAGCTATATAAAAAAATCACATTTCAAGAACAACAACATCATGCTTAGTGTACATAAACTGTTTCAATAAACCCTCGGCTCCCTTGCCCCCACTGCCCAACTTAAAGTCCAATTGGCCTTCTATTTCCCCAAAGAAGTGTTGCACCTACAAAATTATTTTCTTGCATTCAAACCCTTTCTCGTTTAGGGTGGAGGTTGAAAAGAGGTGAGACTGCCCCTTGCCTGTTAGAGCAAAGATGCCATAATCTTTAATGCGAAAACCACACAAAAGATTTATTAGTGCTATCAAGAAACAAAAAGGGGAATACCAATAACACCTCTTCTTCAACAACAACTTCTTGATATGTATGCAATTGTAAAAAATAAGAGGTTGTTGTTTCTTAAAAAGAAGGAAAAAACTTTAAGACATGAAAATTTTTGCAATCATGGAGCCGACATTTAAATTATGTGTTGTGACATATTAAGAAAAACTTTTTAATAAATTGAATACTTGATGATGTATATTATAAGAATTGCATATTTGACGTTGCTATAATGTTACTTTTGAAATACAATTGCTAGCAATATTTCTGTATGATGTGCCTTGTAATGATAATAATATTGGTTGACTAGGCTCATCATGCATCAATCTGAGCTTGTGTTTTTCCTCTTCAAATTCAATATAACTCATCACATACTTATTATAATATTTTAAAGTATTTATACTAATTAGCATAGAATAGCAAAACATATGTTTAAAAACTAGCAAAATAAAAATAAAGAGAAATAGTTTATTATTCAGTGAAATTAAAAAATAGTGTAAGAAGCAAATGGCAGACTCGTACTAATCAAATAGGTCTAATAAAGATTCGATCCTATTTGGAAATGCAACAGATCATTGCTAGACAATAACAAAATCACATTCAGACATTTTGTGACCTAATTATTCTTACCTTTTTGAGAAGGATGACTCCATTATTTGTTGAATGCTATATAAAATACGTCCATTTAAACAACAACAACATCATGCCTAATGTTATCCCACACCGTTCTTAACTTTCCCTCGTAGAGATACATAGACTATTTTCAATAGATTTTCCACTTTCTTGCCCCTTGTTATACCCCATTTAACCGGATCAAAATAGTATACAACATATTGGTGATTCCTAAATTAAAGTACTAACTTAAAGAGTCGCTGTCACGCCCCGGGAGGGTACCCTAGACGTAACCGGCACTCAGAAATCATTTCTGGCTCCCAAGCGAACCACATAGCCTGATCACACATCCGTTCATTCATTCATTCAGCGGAAAGTTTAAAAATAAAGAATAAATTAGCGGGCAACTCAAATCACCCATCCAACTCAAAGAATAAAGGCCATGGGCCGACAGATCAACTAAAATATTTGTCATTTAAAAGTAGTTTGACAAGAATAACTCAAAGATAAAAATACTCAATCGACTCATCACTATCTAGTCTATGAAGCCTCTATCACTACTATCTAATTGGTGCCGATGACAAGTTCATGGCTACCTCAAATAAAAATGAAAAGGGCTAACTCGATGCAAGATTACATAAGCGGTTTCCTTCGAATGTAGGGGAGGACTCACCAATACGCTGAGTGTGTATAGATCCTCAATGGTGCTCCTATTGACGATCTCTTAAACCTGTCTCTGCATCATGAAATGATGCAGGTCCAAATGGACGTCAGTACGTGGAATGTACGAGTATGTAATATGGCAGAATGAAACATACCTCAAGAAAAAATAACATCGGATCAACTATCTCGAATCAGAAAGGTAGGAGAGACTCACATAAGACGTCATAAGTCTAAAGTAAGAATACATTTCTAGACAAAGACCAATCACACATCATACAATCCAATCCAATCATACACGATACAGTTCAATCAAATCATATATTATCCGATTCAATCCAATCGTATACAATCGGTTCAACCCGGTCATATACGATCCGATCCAATCCAATCATATATCCTTCCATTCAACCCAATCAACCTATCATCTAATCCAATCCAGTCCAATCATACACTATCAAATCACAATTCATCTAATCAAATCCGATCAATACAATCAACTCACAATCAACTCAAAGGGCTCAACTCAATAAATATGCAAATTAAGTTATGCAATGTCTTACAATTCAACTCAATCATCTACAATCACAATCAAACCAATCAGATCAAGCACAATCCATTCAATTGGGAGTTTTTCTAACCGACAACCATCACCATATGAGCGAGTGATAGTACAACAAGCCGACGTTGTTTCCGCGTCCGTTCATACCTTGCCAGGGTATAAACGCATCAACCAATCATGGATCCAATCCAACCGAGTCCTATAATGTCAGGAAAAACATTTTGGGGAATCATCCGACTTTAACGGTTCAATCCCCTCCTACGTTTGGCGACGTAGTTTATTGGTTCGAGTATGGACTATACTCTTACCCAATTCGGTGCTCGATACTCCTCCCAAGACTCAATATGCTCATATCTATCAAATGAGTAAAATACTCAAAATGCTCATTCAGTCTCATCGGACTCTTTCAAATCAACTCATTTAGTCTCATTGGACTCTTTTCAAAACTCAATCAAATCTGACCTCATTGGACCTTCTTTCAAATCGACTCATCTCAAATCATCAAACTCTTCTCTTTAAAATCTATACAATCTCAAAAATCGACATTTTAAAGTAAAAATACTCAACTCACTTATACTCAAAATACTCGTGTTTAAAAATAATTAAAAGACTTCTCAAACTCAACTCATGCTTAAACTCTTTTCAAATCATAGATGAAAATAATTACTCTTTAAACTCAAAATAGTGTATAAATAGTTTATGCAAAAATGGTTTCAAAATCATTTATTTTCAAAATACTCATAAGAATCCAACCACATCAAATTAGGTAAATCACATATCACATAATCACATTAGACTCCAATCCACTTCATCACATAACATCCTCATCAATATACCTCTACATCAATCATTCTACACATATTAAATAAGCACCATTCACGTCATCACTCACATCGTCATCAAAACATCATCATCACATCATCATCATATATTATCATTTACATCATCATCAAACATTATCATCACATCATTGTCAAGTATCATCATCACATCAATCATCTAACATCTACTCCAAAGTCCTTATTTCTGTCCTATGTTCATTTTATAGAAGCAAAGGGACATTCTTAACTAACCAATTCGTTCTATTCATTCCAATCAATACATATATACACACAACTATCCATCTCAACCTCAAGACATTTATGACAAGAAATCTCATCTTGGGTTCATGTGAATGAAACATGAACTCATACTCTCAACAAAACTCAACTCCAAAAATATTGTCAATACCTATAAATCTATATGCAAAGATACATTTGTAGTTAATAATATGAAAAATAACTATTTAGTAACTCAAGTCATTAAAATCATCAATCAACCATTTGTATCTAAAAACATTCCATAGTTTAGGGAAAACTTTCAAGAAAACCTTCTTAGGAGGTTCAACTCTTTCACAACTCCTATCCAACACATCTATGGGCATATGGAAAAAATAAATCCATATTTTAGGTTAGCTTTACATACCTTGTTTGAAGACTTTGAAGAAACCTTGGTGTTAGGTCTTCAATGGAAGGCTTGAATCCTTGAAACTCTTGAAGGCACCCTTTGTTGGAGATGGATTTGGAGAAGAAGAAGAAGAAGAGAGGGAAAATATTTAGGGCTTTTTAGAGAGAGAGAGGAGCTGAAAATAATGATCCAAAATGCTCAAGGATGGTGTATATATAATTTGGAAAAAGTCCAAGTTGTCCCTCTTCCAAAAATCTGGAAATTTAGGCAAAAGTCTTGCTGGCGCTATAGTGGCGCGTCGCGCCACTGCAGCGCCAAGCCAAAATAGGCTTAAAACCCTGCACACCTAATAGTGGCGCATAGCGCCAAGCCCCAAACTACTGAGGTTGTTTTCTGGCGCTATAGTGGCGTGGGGCGCCACTGGAGCGCCAAGCCTGAATTTCGCCCAGGCCTGAATATTCCTGCAGTACTAGTCCGTAGTAAAATGGACATAACCTTTGACTACGAACTCCAAAAATTACAATCGTGGTGGCGTTGGAAAGAAGACTCAAATACCTTTAATTTGGTAGGTCGTGGGCCACCCAGTTCTTTATATCCTAGGAGATATGGTCATTTGAAGTTGACCTTTAAACTAACTCGTCCGAAAACTTAATCGATTGGAGTTCTTTGGACTCGACTTGGTGTTAGAGATCCCTTATGACCCCTAAACACATCTAACACACTTCAAATACTTAGGAATTAATCTTAACTCATGTGTAGAATTACAAGTCCTCCGGTCCGAGTCTACCCACACGTGAAGAAATGTTCGAGTCTTTGCGAAAAATTTTCCGGGGTGTCACAGTCGCCACCTAATTATTTACGATGAAATAGGGCACATAAAATTGATAAAAATTAACTCCTTTTAAGGTCTATCTAACCAATTAGATTCTAGGTAAGGGTTCAATTAATCCTAAAGAAAAGGGATGAGGCATCCTTTAAGATGCATTAAAAACAGTTAACTGGTCGAACTTAAATTAATTAATTAGGCTAAGTATCGGAAAATCTCTAGATTAATTAATTAGGCTAAGTATCGGAAAATCTGTAGGTAGATAACATAAGACAAATTATATGGCTGAGCGTAAAGGACGTATATAGAACCTTATTTAACTAAACTCTGAGAAAAAATTTCCAATACAATGAGTTTTAAGTTTAAAATTTAGTGAAAGACTTTAGTCTAAAATGTTTGGCAAAGCATGAAAAAAATATTTTACTTGATCTAAAGAAATAGGGTACATTTTAACATAAAAGTGGTTTTGTGAAAAACTTGCAAAAATACTCATTACTTTTTGGTGCTTCTGGAAAACGTTTTATAAAAATCCTTTTTTGTTGAAAACAAACTGTAACTAAAATGATTTTGAAAACATAAGCCTTATCCTTGTTTGAAAAAGGGAGCAACTTTGAGTTAATGACTTGAAGATCCACTCACATTCAAAAAAAAAAAAAGAAGAAGAAGATGAGATTAGTTAGAGAGAAAAAAGGTTTTGCAAACAAATTCATTTTTTATGAAAACACCTAACCAAACTTGGTGTTATATTCCATGTGATGAAGTAACAGCCCGTTATTAATGGAAGCAAAATGTTAAATAGAGCTTAGATATAACCTATAACATAACCTATTTCTTAAGAGTCAATCACGCACAAAAATAGAAATAAAAGATCAATCAAACAGAAAATCTTAATCACACTAACGAGTAAGCAAAAGTAATGTAAAATGATAGAAGCCATTTTGGCTTCCACGAGAGATAGCGATCGCTTGGGTAATTATAATTTTTAGAGGTTCTGAGGGTATTTCAAATGCCGAAACTAGTTGAGTTGCGACTTATTGGATTTCGGGTCAAGGATACCTCGAATTTAAATTCCGATGGTTCCATTGAGTTCGGAATATCGAATTTAGTTGGTTTGCATATATGGTTTGTGTATACGGGGTTCCAAACGAATCCCGAGGGTCTGTTCCGTGACTTTGAGACTTGTAGAAAATCTGCTATCTGGTGCCTAGGAGATCCTTCTCCGCGTTCGCAATGCATTCTCCGCATTCGCGGAGGGTAATGTTTTCTTTCTCCGCATTCACTGAGGAAGGTCCATGTTCGTGGACTGTGACGGGTTTTTTTTCGCGTTCGCGGAGGAAAGGCCGCATTCGCGGAGTAAGTCATCCGCGTTCGTAGAGAACAAAAGTTGTCTGAACAGTGTAAATTCGGGGTTTAAGCCATTTTCCACCATTTTTGAGTTTTCAAGCTTTAGAGAGGCGATTTGGCAGGGTTTCTTGCGGGAAAAATATTGGGTAAGCTATCCTAACCTATTTTCTTGATTATCCATTACTTATTTGGATTTTTAAACATGAAATTAATGATTTTGAGTTGGAGGAATTGGGTTTTTTCAAGAACAATATAAATTTGGTTTTCTAATGATTTTCAACTCATTTAAACTCCATTTTTAAAAAGAATTTTACTATTAGATTCCTGATTATTTGGGGAACATTTTCATCTAAAATAATTAGATTTCGAGTTCGGTTCCCGGTATGAGATTTTTGACCATTTAATCCTTTTCACCAAAATTTCTTGATTTTAGTGTCAATAGATTCGAAATGTGATTGCGAGTCTATATTTGATTACATTATGGTGATTTGGAGTATCATTGGAGAGAAAAGATGGTAATTTTAAAATTTTCATGACTTTTGGCTAAGGCAAGTGGAATTCTAACCTTTGTTAAGTATGTTGAACCTTGTATTTCCTATGTGAGGGAATTAGGGTGTGTTGGATCATTAGATTGAATTGAATTATATGAGTTGAAGGGTGATAGTAGATTTGAACAGGGATTAATCATCTAAGTGTTGTGGATTTCAGGACAATGAGCTATTGTGTGATTATGGCTTATATGATATTATTGTGAATATTTATCTTGCTTGACTCGTTAATTGTGCATATATTGTATCTGTGATGGCTGAGAAATGATATGAGTAAAGTTTTGGATATTGGGACCTAGGTTTCTATCAGTCGAGGTAATTTGCAGAGGTTTCTTCTGGCGGCCGAGGTCTCTTACGGCGGATATTCTGGCCGAGGTTTCTTCCGATAGATATTGGCCGAGGTCATTTTTGGTGGATACATGGTCTATATGAGGCCCCCATGGGTTCCGGTCAGAGGTGATCAACGGATGTGTATTGTAGGATAGACATGTATCACGATATTTGACATTGCATTTGCATTCATTTATTTCTGTGATTGATTATGATCTGAGATTATATATATTGCCTGAGTATAGTGGTGAGACTGTATTTGTGCCTTCTATTGTGGACTTTTTAGTATTCTGGTGCAATTGTGATATAAACTGCATAGATTGGGCTGACTGAGTGCAGGTGCGTAGTTGTGGAGGATTGTGGTTGGGATGTCAGGACTACCCGTGTTCTGTATTGCTTTACTTAGGGTTTAGTTTCTATTTTTCTGAGTATCGCATTATTGGTGCTCACTCCTTGCTTCTACACCTATGTAGGATCTGAGCCCGGTGCCTCCTGTTCATAGCTTCCGTATTGATTGGACCGAGCTTCTGGGCATGTGAGAGGTAGCAGCTTGTCTCCTTCGATGGACTCTCGCTGTCATTTACCTTATCCATTGTTCTGTTTAAGGACTGAGACATATGGACTTATACTCTTTTCATTTCTATTAAAGTAGTGGCTTGTACATGTGAGACCAACTCTTGGGTAGTTTAGAATTTACTTTCCGCTTATACTTGTTTATATCATATTAGACTTTACATTTTCGCTTATTTTGAATTATTTAGACTCTCAGGCTGACTCATCTTGGTGGGTTAGGCGAGTCCTATCACACCCGATTTTAGGTCATGACAATTAACAAAACTTTTAATAAGTTGAATACTTGATGTATATTATAAGAATTGCATTTTTGAAGTCGTTATAGTATTACTTTTGAAATACCATTGATTGCAGTATTTCCATATGACGTATCTTGCAATGATTATAATATCGGTTGACTAGGTTCATTATTCATCAATCTGAGCTTGTATTTTTCCTATTCAAATTTGATGTAACTAATTGTACACTTGTTATAATATTTTTAAAATATTTATATTAATTAGTAATGAATACACGTACAACGCACATGTTCAAAAACTAGAAAAATAACAATAAAGAGAAATGATTTATTGTTAAAGTGAAATTCCAAAATTGTGTAAGAAGCAAAAGGTGACTTGCACTATTCAACTAGGTGTATCAAAGATTTGATCCTATTTGAAAATGCAACATATCACAGCTAGACAACAACAAGATAGCATTCACACAATTTGTGACCTCATTATTCTTACCTTTTTGAGATGGATGACTTCATTATTTGTTGAACGCTATATAAAATACATCCATTTCAACAACGTCATGCCCAATGTTTTTCATACCGCCCTTAACTTTACTTGTAATGATACATAAATTATTTTTGATAGGTCCTTAGCTCCCTCTCCCCATCTATCAACTTAAGGGCCATTTGACCTTCTCTTTCCCCAAGAAAGCATTGCACCTGCATGATTTTTCCTTGCATTTAAACCCTTTTTTGTTAAGAGTGGAAGTTGAAAAGAGGTGAAACTTCTCTCTTGCACGTAATAGCAAGGATTCCATTAACTTTTATTCTAAAACAACACAAAAGATTTATTAGTGCTATCAAGAAAAAGAAAGAAGAATATCATTAACACCTCTCCTTCGACGACAACTTCTTGTTCTGTATGTAATTGTGAAAAGGTGGGGTTTTTTATTTCTTAAAAAGAAGGCAAAAACTTTAAGACATGAATTATTTTACATTCATGGCATCAATATCTTAATTATAGTTGTGATATATTAAAAAAAAACTTAATAATTTGAATGCTTGACGTATATTATAAGAATTGGATATTAGAAGTCGTTAGAGTATTAGTTTTGAAAAAAAAGTTGATAACAATATTTCCATATGTGTGCATTGCAATGATAATAATAACGGTTGACTAGGCTCATCATTCATCAATCTGATCTTGTGTTTTTCCTTTTCAAATTCAATGTAACTCATCGCATACTTATTATAATATTTTAAAAGAATTTATACTAATTAGAATGAGATATACATGTAACACACGTGTTCGAGAACTAAAAAAAATAATAAGGAGAAATGATTTATTGTTTAAGTGAAATTCAAAATGGTGTAAGAAACAAAGGGAAGACTCGTATCAATCAACTAGGTGTATTAAAGATTCGACCCTATTTGAAAATTATAATGACCTAGCCCATCGTTACTAAAAAATCTACGGTAAAGGTATATGAATCCCATTCGTCATAAGACTAGGATCAATTCCTTGGCATGCGAATGTATTAGTTGTGAATTAAGGTCTTATAATATCCCTATCTCAAAGTAAGTTGAAAGTGTCTTTACAATTTAGTTTCAGACTTGAGTTTAAACTAGGGCCAACTTCAAACAATCACAGATTTCAGCCGAGTACTATCCATGCTGGGCCGCCAGAGTGGGATTTGGCCGCTAGAGCATGACGGGACAAAATTAAAAAGTAGTGTATTTTATTATCTCCTTCTTCACTTAAGTTCTAAAATAGATGAGAGTTGACCTAGAAACCCCCAAAAGATGCTCTAGGCATATAAAGAAGGGAAGAAGGAAATTCTAGCTCAAGGAAGGCTACAACCCACGGATTTTAGGAACATCTCCATAGTTTCTCCTTTCGAAAGTCAAGAATTGTGCTATGATCCTTCTACAATTGTTTCGCAATTGAGTAGTTATAAATTCATTCTCACCTTTTAATATAATGTAGATTGATAAAAGATTTCATGCCTAGGCCTTTGAGTGCGGAGTTTGGATGGTTAAATGATTATCAATTATTATTTAGAGTAGGAATGTATGTTGTGGGTCCTGATTATTATGTGACTAGTGATAAAGGTCTAATATTGAATGTTAACCTTGGTAAAACTGTTTAGAAGGCTAATGACTTTTGTGAGATTAAGTATAGACAATAGATGGGTCATAACAGAATCTTGAGACTTGAGGATTATGGGCTATTGATGTATGTAGAGGGATGTGTTATACAAATAATTATGTGTGTTCATTTTGATTATTCCCTGTGAATTACTTGAGTAATGTTGTGTTGTTTACCATGCATTCAATTATTGTGGTTGGGTGATTGATATATATTGTTGTGGTTGGTCTACAATATCAAGACCGTGAATTTCATAATCTTAAACTTTCTCTACCAAAAGTGATACCTTGAATAAAGAAGGCTTGATGAAATATTGTTAATGAAGGGAAAGATAGAATGAAACCAATGAAATGACTATTTGTGAATAATGCATGCAATGAATATGTTATTTGATTGTGCAAGTATGTGAACTACTTGTTGTGGACTATGATTGAGTTTGTGATTGTCATATTGGGTACCGGATTGGGTGTCACATTTCGACACATATATTGGATCGGGTGTTACATTTTGATACATATATAGTTTAGGTATGGATTCCATGAGAGAACCATTATGTGGCTATCATCTATGAATTGATCTTGACTATATGAGTGATGATTAAGAGACTGACCCAAGTATAATTGAGCATATTCATCCTGTGTACTAATTGATATGAAAGGACCGAGGGTCCAAGTGTTACCATATTGACTGTTGTATTTGAGATTTATACTGTAAAATTGTATATTGCTCTTAAAATGATAAATTGGTAATGTGCTTCTATATATGCATATTCGAATTATGTTATGGTGGCTAGATGTGTCCGTATCGTAGGCATGAGCCGTAGGTAAATAAGTAGAGAGAATTTGATGTATGGTTTAATAAGATCAGTGACTTAGAGTCAGATATTGATGTTATCCTATTGGTATATATGAAAAAAGAGTGATTGGAAGAGAATTCAGAGATTCTGTCTCCAGGCAAGCTGCCCAGGCGGGAAGAATCCCGCTATGGAGAGGCACTAGAGTGGGTTGGATCCTGAAAAAATGGGCTAGTATATTTAGAAGAGGAGCCTTAGTCCACTTTAATGTTGCCCTCCTGCAAGTGAAATGTTAATTATTCTAGGTCCAGGTGTAGGTGCGAAAGCCTAAGAAAAGTAGACTGGTTAGACAAAGTTAGTGAGCCCGTAGTTCAGAAATTCCTCTATGTGATAAAAGGGATAGGCCTTGATATAATTTATTATTGGCAGTGGACCAACTAGAAGGGATGAGAGTTAGACTTGAATGACTTTAATGAGGTTAATGGGAATATAAGAGTTTGTGCATAAAGGTTTGGCGAGTGTATTTCCTTAAGAGCATGCTTTCTTCTTGTTGATTTCTTTATATTATACGGTGGGTATCGAGTTGTATGATGAAGACTACCAGTACGTGTTGCTTGTACTGATACTATTCTTGCTATGCCACTTGGCATAGTCTGGTTGCAGAGTCAGTAATGTTCTTAGTTGAAGACGAGGATGATGCTCCAACATCTTTTACTCTTCCTTTTTTATGGTGGGAGCTGTGTCATTATTTTATTGTATATTATATCTTTAGAAGCTCTTGTATATATTTAGACTAGTATCCTTACAGGTGTTAAATTATTCCATGTAATATACCTTGGAGTTTTTAATTTAATATATAGTGACTTCATAAGTCTTTTGGACCATTAATTGTATTTTTTAAACTTACGCATGATATTTTTGTTTATGGGATTGAGAGTTCTCCTACTTAGGTGTTAGAGTAGATTCCCGCATGGCCCAGTGAGTTGGATTGTGACAAAAATGCAACAGATTATAGCCAAACAACAATAAGATCACGCTCAAACATTTTGTGACCTTATTATTATTATTACCTTTTTGAGAAGAATGACTTCATCATTATTGAATTCAATATAAAAGACAACCATTTTAACAACGACAACATCATGCCCAGTATTATCCCACACTACCCTTAATTTACCTCGTAGAGATACATAGACTATTTTTGATAAACCTTTTATAATGACTCTTGGGGTCATTTCTATGCTTATGCATATTTTTACCATTTTCCCCTTCCTGTAGCTTCATTGTAGCATGTATGCGGTGTTGGGATGGGTGGCATGCTCCCAAGGTGTTCACTTGAGTTTTGAGGTGTTTTGGTCTTCTTTGAGGCTTAAGGCTTGAAAGAGTTGACTTAAGTTAACATTAGAGATTCTGATGTTGGATGACGATTCCGTCAGTTTCATCAGCTCTGAAAGGGTCATTTTAGTCTAGAATGAGTGTTGGTTCGGGTTTTGGAGTTGTCATCTTGAGTTTGTGCGATTAGGAATTTTAACTTTAAAGTTTTGGCCAAAGTTTGACTTCGGTCAATTTTTTTGGAAAACATGCTTGGATTGAAATTCCAAAAAAGAGGTTAGCTCCATAATGCCAATTTAATCTAGAACGACCTTTGGTTCGGTTTTCAAGGTGATCAAAATAAGTTTTTGGCCATTTGTGTGTTTTCTGGAATTGGTGTTGACTTTGGTCAATATTTAGATGAGACAACCCCCGTTGGATGTTTCGTCGATACCGTTGAGTCCAAAATGTTGTGTACAAGTGGTTTGCACTTTTGTTTTGTATCATTTGGGCTCCAAATAATTTTCGAGGGGTGATTTGCAGTGTTGAGCCTAAGGCTCAAAACTGTGCTGCAGGCCACTAGTGTGGTCTCTTTTGCAACTCTTGGTCGTTTAAGCGATGTCCACTTTTGCGACCAAGGGTTCGCTTTAGTGAAGGCCACTCCTGGGGCGGGGGTCTCTTAAGCGACCAGCCCATTGCTTAAGCAACGTTCACTTTTGTGTCCCATCTATCGCTTTAGCGACAAGCACCCCCTGGGCGTAGGTCACTTTTGTGACCGGAATGTTGCTTTAGCGACTACCGCACAGAGATTTAATCTATTCATTCTTCAAAAATGAAGACCCACCTTAGGAGATCTTGGAACAAGGCTTTTCCCCCATTTCTTGATCAATTTAAGTAATTCAAAGGTAATTATCTTCCATTTCATTGTCCTAACTTGTTTATAGCTTCAAATTCATGAATTATTTCTGTTCTTGACCCTAAATCCCTTGATTTCTAGTCTTCAAAGAATGGTATTTGGACCATTTGAGGTCCGAATTGAACTCCATTTTTTTCCAACTTTTGGGCATATGAACCCTACCTCAAGGAGACATAATAACACAGTTTTTGTTCCATAATTCTGTAACTTCGATTCGAGGGTTAATTTTTGACCAGAATTTCGATCTTGTTTTCTTTTTAGTAATATGGGTATCGTTGGATTTGTTTTGACTTTCTCTTTCCATTATTGATAGCTTAGAAGCATTTCGAGGCTCTCCGAAAGGGAAAAGCACACGAGTAAAGGTTCGAGTGTGGTTTTGGCTTTGAGGTAGATTATGGCTTACCTTTTTAGACTTGGCTTAGTTGTTTATCTATATATTTGAGTAGTTTGATGGTTAGAATGGTGTTAATACTAGGTTATAGGTATGCTTGATCCTTAGTAAGATTTATTGGCCATTTCGGGTAATTTAACTTAGTGTTTTAGCCTCTGAGCCTTAATTTAAGGTGGCTTTTGGCTTGATTGATGCTTAGATCCTTAGACTGCTCCTAGGTGGTGTGAAACAAAGCTGGTGTGTATTTTGTTTGTCATATTTGGAATTGTGTGCCCTTTTGTGCTATGTTATAGTTTATTTCCCTTTTTGATTGAACTGTTATGCCTAAGGCCATGAGCTTGGACTGCCAGGTTAGTACCTTTGAGCTGTGGTAGGTGTTTTACCCGGTTATATGCGTGAGTTGGATTGTTTTGAAATTTTGATTAAAATGCATTGGTGCATAAGCATGATCACAACATACTGACATCTAGTTTCGAAAAATAAAGAGGTTTTGAGCTATTTTTTAGATATACTACATTTTCTATGGAATTGAGCTCCAAGGGAACGAGATACTAATTTTTGACTAATTTTACCGATGGAAACATGGTTTTAAAGGAAAAGTACCATTTTTACCTAATAATGCATATGTTGATAAGTTTCGGTGGCCCGTAGATTAAATTTTGGGTTTTACTTTTCTAATAAGCTGAAGCGGGGTACTACAGTTGTCTCGGGGGTACACGGGACAACTGATGTGTCAGACCCAAGCCTAGGGCTTAGATGTGTCACATCGAATGAAGCGTCCGGAGGCACCTTACCCAATCCTCTTATCATTCATCAAGCAATTCATCGACAATGATAATCAACAAGCGGAAATATAAAGGGGATAATTAGGACTAATAGACTTCACATTACACAAGATTCAAACTCAACATAATATCACTTACCATGTCCAACAATACCTTTTATATTTTAAGACTTGGCGGAGGCTAAGACATGTCCCTAGTTCACCCTAAAGATTTAATCATGGAAACCAAAATGAAACTCAATGTCTAAACATAATATAAGTTAGAAAAGGATAGGAGTGTTGTTCTCGAATCATGGGAACTCACCACTAGTAGTAGTCTTCGATTATCAATCTAGCCACGAGGAGTGTAAGACCCTGTTAGTCGAAAAGTTGGAACCAAGGAGAAAAGTCTCTAAATTTGGAACCTATCCAGGTGGAAATAAGTCCCTCTATGGCTCATAGAGATCCCTAGACTCGTAGAGTTGAGTCATAGAGTGACCTTGCGATCAAAGTTGAAGTTGCCCTCAGGAGAGATTTTACGACTTGTCAAGACGGGTTGTCCTCAATATGATGGGTCGTAGAAAGCTCTTGTAAACCAAGTTCAGAGGCCATGTTTCAAGGATCTCTCAGGGCCAAGTCTACGAACTTGCAGGACGGGTCGTAGAAACAAGGACGGGTGGTAAATACCACCCGTCACAAAACTTCAGAGACTTGTGTTCTGCAGGTTTTTCAAACCTACAAGATAATCCTAAAAGATGGATTATTTACTTGACGATGGGTCGTAAATCTTATCCATTTCTAAAATTTAGAGACTCGATTTTTAGGACCTTTTCTCAAACCTGCAGGATGAGTCATCTAAACGACTCTTCATCTCGAAGATGACCCATATAAAGGAGTTCGTAGGCTCAACTTTTAGATTTTAATGAAGGGCAATTGTGTCTTTTCCAAAGTTCAGTTCAATGAACCAAGATACCTTTATGGCCAAGTTCAAAGTCTATAAATACTCTATTCTTCAAAATCCCTTCCTATTTAATTCATTCTCTCAAAATTCCCAAGGCAAGAACTCTTAAATTCTCTCAAGGTTTCTCTCCAATTTCAAGCTAGGATTTCTAGATTTCTTCAAGGTTTCTTCTCAATTCTAAGTGATTTAAAGCAAGGTATATGAGGATTGATTCATCGAACTTTTTCACCCATGAAGTCCCAAAGATTTCTTAAGTTTTTATTCAATTTATAATTGATTATGAACCCAAGTTTTGATGAATTGCATTGAGCTAATTTGATTTCGTTTTCAAATGTTATCAATGATCTTTCTATGCATATTCTTATAAGAATTGCATGATTTCAAGTTGAATTATAGATGACCATGCATAAACCTATATTTTCAAGCTATAATTATGAAGTAAAGATGACTTTATGAGTTAATCATGAGTTAAATGATTTATAAAGATAGTTTTCAATAAGTTACAACTGAGATTATGATTTTAAAGTTAAAGATTGAGATGATAATCAGTGTTAAGATCATTAGATGTTTAAAGATGGTGATAAGGACAATTCTCACTGAAGTTATAGATTCTTATGAATCACCAAGTTAGATGAGCTATTCCTATATGTTTTAAAGATGGATTGATAGGCAGTTACTATCTTTCCCTACTATGTTATTAGTATGTTTTATAAGTTTCCATTGGGATATTGACTAATCACTAAAAAGACTTTAAGGTAGGGTTCGGTCAGATAACACAGTTGGTTATCCAAGGCAAATCCTAGTAGCAACCTAAAGCCCCAAAGTACGTTGCCTATGTAGGTTGCCTTCATGGCCTAGCTAGTGGATCCACATAGCCCAGTTGAGGTTAGTTGAGTTATCTTTGGAGTATGACTTGGCAAGGTATCCTCCCCTAATTCGATGCAGGAGTCATCGACCTATCTCAATGCAGGAGTCATTGGATTCCATGTAGTAGCTCGTATGGTCTTAGTTGTCGGTTAAAGGTCTTATCCCACACAAGTTCAAGTTCAAGTTAAGATATGAGATGTCAAGTTATGAGTTGAAAGTTGAAGTTTTATGATATGCATTGACCAACAGTTTCTTATGTTTTAAATTGCTTTTAAGCTATACTCATGTACACTATGATTGGCCATGCATCTTATGGAATATTGATACGTTCTTTTACTTATTCTTGCATACCTCACATACTTAGTATATTCAAACATACTAACACATATTTTGCCTACATTGTCTCATAATATAGGGCCGGACAACACTCCTGACTACCCCACTCGTTGCTAGAGTTTTCTTTAGATTTCCAAGGAGTTGGTGAGTCCTCATTTTACCTAGGGAAAGACTTTGATTAATGTTACTATGTTAGACATTTCTTTTATTGTTAGGGTGAGCTAGTAGCTTCTCCTAAGCCCTCGTCAAAGGTTAAACTAGAGGCATGTTTAGACGTAGTATGCTGTAGTCCCTTTTGACATCTATTGTTTTGATTTTCTTTAACCCCATTTCCCACTTATGATTACTTTCGCTCACCTTTATATTGTTTTTTACCTTATGTGTGAGATGTATGCTAAGATGGCTTATGGTTAGGATCCCTCACATCTCGATCGCCGTGTTACGATTAGGTCCTAGGTCGAGTTGTGACAAACTCGATATCAGAGACCAAGGTTTAGAAAAGTCCTAGGGAGTCTAACATGCCACATTAAGTAGAGTCTTATTCATTAGTGTAAAGTACGCCACATCCATGAATAAGAGGATACAAAACGTCGTAGGAAAAGTCTCACTTTTTTCATGATCTATGTTGTGCTGTAGAGTGGTTAAGTCTTTTCCCTCTAATGCTTATTTTTTGCAATTTTTAGAATATGCCTCCATGAAGATACCCCGTTTAAAGGAAGTGGTTGAAGAGGAGCAACAAGCTCCAAATGATCCTATGAATGATCAAGTTTCCAATGCTAAGTTTCGAACATCTTTTCAAATACTTGCTCAAGCCATTACAGCTCAAGTAAATCGTGTGATAGTTGCTCTGGTGAATCCAAATGTTAGTACGGCGGCAATGAGAGTTCATGATTTCATTAGGATTAATCCTCTAGAGTTTTGGGGCTTTAAAATTAATGAGGATCCCCATAATTTTATGGATAACATCTATAAGATTGTTGAGATCATGAGGGTTAGCTCGATTTCAAGGGAGGAGTTGGATACATACCAATTGAGAGGTATTGCACAAATTTAGTTTGATCAATGGAAAAGTGAGAGGCCTAGAGATGTGGAGCCCATGACTTCAGACAAGTTTAAAGGGGTGTTTCTCGATCGCTTCTTCCCACTAGAGTTGAGATATGCTAAGGTACAAGAGTTCATTAACCTCAAGAAAGGTGGTATGAGTGTAAGGTAGTATGCCCTTAAGTTTTCTATATTGTCAAAATATGATCTATTCATGGTCGCCAACTCAAGAGCTCGTATGAGGAAGTTTCTATCAGGTGTGTCGAGTATAGTTGCAACAGAGTGCAAAATGGCTATGTTAATTCGAGAGATGGATATATCTAAACTCATGACCTATACGGAGCAAGTAGAAAGTGAGAAGTTAAAGTTGAAGAATAGGGAGTCTAAGAGGCTAAGGATCGATGATTGTGAATTATCTCATGCTAAGTCCAAAAGTGGTGGACATTCTCATTTTTACCAAAGACACTCCAGCCAAGGGTCTTCTAATTCTACTACTCCAAGGTTTGACAAAGATAGGGTGCCCAACCCTAAACCTCAAGGAAGTGATCCCATTGGCCAATCTACTCCCGCATGTAACAAGTGTGGTAGGAATCACAAGGATGAATGCCTACCCAGGTAATGTGTGCTACTAGTATGGTAAGCCTAGTCATCATGCTAAGAAATGTAAGAGTAAAGATGTTCGTCTGCAAGGCCAAGTTTTTCAAGGTGTCCAAGAACAACCAAAGGGTGGTCAACGCAATAATAGGTTCTATGATCTCCATGGTAGGCAGGAGGTGGAGGAGATGCACGATGTTCTTATCGGTATGTTATGGGTCTTTCACTATGCTTTTTTGTTTTGCTAAATCCGGGTGCAAATTTATCTATTGTTTCCCCTTTTGTGGCCATGAGATTTGATGTTAGTTCCCAGATATTTTTAGAGCCTTTCTCTGTTTATACTCCCATAGGTAAGTCGGTTGTGGCTAAAAGAGTCTATAGAGGTTGTCCGATTACAGTTTTCCATAAAGTTACCTTATGTGATCTAGTTGAGCTTGAGATGACCAATTTTGATATCATCCTTGGGATGGATTGTCTATATTCATGTTATGATTCTATTGATTGTAGAACCCGAGTGGTTAAGTTTTAATTCCCAAATGAGTCGGTTCTAGAATGGAAGGGTAGTAACTCCGTGTTTAAGGTTCAATTCATTTCTTGCCTTAAAGCTCGAAAGATGATTTCCAAGAGTTGTATTTATCATCTTGTAAGGGTTAGGGATGAGAATTCTGAAGACCTTATCTTAGAGTCAGTCCTTATTGTAAATGAGTTTACAAATGTGTTTTCTGATGATTTACCCCGTGTCCTTCCCGAAAGGGAGATTGATTTTGGTATAGACCTTCTTTTGGGTACTTAACCTATTTCTATTCCTCCTTACCGGATGGCTCGCGCAGAATTAAAGGAATTGAAAGATCAATTGAATGACTTATTAGACAAAGGGTTCATTAGGAAAAGTATTTCTCAATAGGGTGCTCCCGTATTGTTTGTTAGAAAGAAGGATGGTTCACTATGTATATGCATTGATTATTGGCAATTGAATAAGGTAACCATTAAGAATAAGTACCCAATTCCGAGAATAGATGACTTGTTTGATCAATTGCAAGGGGCAAGTTACTTCTCCAAAATATATCTTCATTCTGATTATCAAACAATTGAGGGTGAGGGAGTGCGACATTCCCAAAATGGCTTTTTGGACAAGGTATGGCCATTATGAGCTTCTAGTTATGTCATTTGGTTTGACCAATGCTCCTGTGGCTTTCATGGACTTAATGAATACGGTGTTTGAGCAATACCTAGAATGTTTTTGATTATATTCATTAACGACATTTTAATTTACTTACAAAATGAGGAGTAGCATACAAATCACTAGAGGATTGTATTGCAAACTCTAAGAGACAAATAATTATTTGCAAAGTTCAACAAATGTGAGTTTTGGTTAAGGGAGGTGGCTTTCCTTGGTCACATTATGTCCGGTGAAGGGATTATGGTTGATCCCAAGAAAATTGAAGTAATTAAGAATTGGCCTAGACCATTATCTCCTTCAAATTCTAGGAGTTTCTTGGGCTTAGTCGGATACTATAAGAGATTTATGGAAGGGTTTTCATCGATCTCGTCACCTTTGACCAAGTTGAATCAAAAGAAAGTAAAGTTCCAATGGTCGGAAGCATGTGAAAAGAGTTTCCAAAAGTTGAAGGATCTTCTCACTACCACTCCTATCTTGACCTTGTCAGAAGGTTTCGATGGTTTCATGGTATATTGTGCTGCTTCAAGGGTTGGTATTAGTTGTGTACTAATAAAACATGGTAAGGTAATAAACTATGCTTCTAGGCAACTTAAAGTGCATGAACAAAACTATCCAACCCATGATCTTGAACTAGCAGTGGTTGTGTTTGCCTTGAATATTTGGAGACACTATCTTTATAGCATCCATGTGGATGTGTTCACCGACCACAAGAGTCTACAATACGTGTTTAAGCAAAAAGATTTGAACCTTCGACAAAGAAGATGGCTTGAGTTGTTGAAGAATTATGATATGAGTGTGTTATATCATTCGGGTAAGGAAAATGTGGTTACTGATGCACTAAGTAGATTGTCCATGAATAGTGTGGCACATATTGAAGAAGATAAGAAAGAATTGGTTAAAGGTATTCATAGATTGGCATGTTTAGGTGTGCGTTTGGATGATTCCAATGACGGAGGTGTTCTTGACCGTAATGGTTTGGAATCATCTCTTGTAGCGGATGTTAAGGCCAAACAAGACCAAGATCCAATGTTGGTTAGTTAAAGAAGTCGGTTGCCGAAAAAGCCATTGCGGCTTTCTCTCAAGAAGGAGATGGTGTACTATGTTACCAAGATGTTTGTGTGTACCTAATGTTGATGGGTTAAGTGAGTTGATATTGAATCAGGCCTATAGTTCCTAATACTCAATTCATTCAGGTTCCATCAAGATGTATCGTGACTTGAGAGAATTGTATTGGTGGAATGGCATGAAGAAGGACATAGTGGAGTTTGTAGCTAGGTGTCCAAATTGCCAACAAGTTAAAGTTAAGCAACAAAGACTGAGAGGTCTAGTCCAAGACATCGAGATTCCTACTTGGAAGGGAGAAGATGTGAATATGGATTTTGTAATAGATTTGCCTCGTACTAAGAAGCAACATGATTCTATTTGGGTTGTTATAGATTGAATGACCAAGTTAGCTCATTTTCTACCGGTTAAGATTTCCTATAGTGCAGAAGATTATGCTAACTTGTATGTTCAAAAGTTGGTAAGACTTTATGGTATGACTTTGTCCATCATTCGGATCGAGGTACACAATTCACTTCACACTTTTAGAATTCATTTCAAAAAGGTCTCGATACAAAGGTTAAGTTAAGTATCATTTTTCATCCTCAACCCTATGGTCAAGCCGAAAGAATGATCCAAACTTTAGAGGATATGTTAAGGGCATGTGTTATTGATTTTAAAGGAAGTTGGGATGAATATTTGCCATTGATTGAGTTTGCCTATAATAATAGTTATCACTCTAGCATCCAAATGGCTCTTTTTGAAGAATTGTATGAGAGGAGATGTAGATCTCTGGTGGGATGGTTTGAAGTGGGTGATATGACCTTGATTGGTCCATATTTGGTCATTGATGCTATAGAAAAGGTAAGACTCATAAGAGAGAGGTTAAAGACGACTCAAAGTTGTCAACAATCCTATTCCAATGTGTGGAAAAAAGAGATTGAATTTGAGGTGGATGATTGGGTCTATTTAGAAGTTTCACCCATGAAGGGTGTAATGCGTTTCGGCAAGAAAGGGAAGTTGAGTCCTAGATACGTAGGACCTTACAAGATATTGAGATATATTGGCAAGGTGGCTTATGAGTTAGATTTGCCACTTGAGTTAGCTATGGTTTACCCGGTGTTTCATATGTCAATGTTGATGAAGTTTGTGGGTGATCCAAACTCCATTATGCCATTGACAAATTTAATTATTATGGAGGATTTGACTTATGAAGAAGTTCTGGTGGATATTTTAGATCGAAAAGTCAAGAAGTTAGGGAACAAAGAAGTTGTGTCCATCAAAGGGTTATGGAGGAATCAACAAGTAGAGAGTGCTATTTGGGAGGCGGAGGCAGAGGCGGATATGATGAAATGATATCCGTAACTCTTTCCCTCTACTCAAGCCTAAAGTAGTAAGTTGTTCTTATTCAAGCTAGTTGTACTCTTACGTATTCAATTCCTTCTATGTCATTCATATGCATGCATGTTCATGAAAAAGTTGATTTTTAAAGTCATGATTTTTATGTTAAATTGAAGTTTTCATTTTCTATGCATTTTAAGATGTCATCATGTTTTGGGTTGTTGGTCCTTTTTCCATGTCCTTCCTATGATAATTTAATCTCATTCGAGGATGAATGTTTCCAAGGGGGAGATATTGTAAGACCCTGTAAGTTGAAAAGTTGGAACTAAGGAGAAAAGTCTCAAAATTTGGAACCTATCCAGGTAAACGAGTACCTCTACGTCTCATAGAGATCCCTACGGCTCGTATAGTTGAGTCGTAGAGTGACCTTGTGAGCAAAGTTGAAGTTGCCCTCAAGAGAGGTTCTACGGCTTGTTAGGACGGGTCATCCTCAATATGATGGGTCATAGAAAGCTCTCGTAAACTAAGTTCAGAGGCAAAGTTTCAAGGATCCCTCAGGGCCAAGTCTACGAACTTGCAGGACGGGTCGTAATTACCACCTATCACAAAACTTCATAGACTTGTGTTCTGTAGGTTTTTCAAACCTGAAGGACGAGACCAAAGATGGGTCGTTTCCTTGACGATGGGTCGTAAACCTTATCCTTTTCTAGAATTCAGATACTCGATTTTTAGGTTCTTTTCTCAAACCTGCACGACGAGTCATTTAGACGACTTGTCATCTCAAAGACGACCTGTATAAAGGGGTCCGTAGGGTCAACTTTTAGATTTTAATGAAAGGCAATTGTGTCTTATATAAAATATTTATATAAAAATAATATTTAATTTTAGCGGAAAAACCTGCCAAAATAAGCGACGGACTAGGCGTCACTATCCGTCGCTTTTATTAAAATTTTTTTAAAAATAAATAAAAAGGACGGACAACGTCGTTTTCTCTGTCGCATTTTATTTGCGACGCAGTCCGTCGCTTTTTGTTCTGTCATTTTTTGGCAATTTTTTAGTAGTGTCAGTACATAAAAATATACGGTATGTAAAATAGTTGAAAGGAAACACGATCAACAATACTCAATATCATGTAACTCGACTCAAGGGACTTAGCTTTGAAATTGACTCAACTCAATAAAAATGCAAGTTTAAAAATAAACAGGGCTTTGAAAATAGACTCAATGATATGCAACACAACCAAATCAAACCATTCATTTTTAGGGACTTTCTCTAACTGAAAACCATCACTTATGAGCTAGTGATGATACAACGTTTTGCACTGTCATTGACGCAGCCGTTTAATACCTTACCAGAGTAAGGAATGATCAACCTCATTGGATCCACAATCAATAAACGTCCTTTTTTAGGACTGGAGAACATAGCCTTTATCCTACGTTGACTATGTATTTTATGGGGTTTGAGTTGTTATTTACTCTTACCCAAATTAGTGCTCAATACTACTATCAAAAGTGTCACGCCCCGAGAGGGTACCCTAGGCGTGGCCGGCATTCAGAAACAATCTCTGGCCTCAGAGAGAACCACTTGGTCTCATCCACTCATTCGTTCATCTGCGGAAGACTTAAGTGAAAATAAAAATACTTATGTGGGCTCGCCATCATCAGTATCAAATAAAAGAAATAATCCTTAGAAGAAGTAGTTTCAAAGGAGAACTACTCCAATTACATCATCAAACTTTGTCTATGAAGCCCCTAACACTATCAGACGGTGCCAATGACATGTCCATGGCTATCTCAAAGGAAACATAATACTCAACAATAATAAAGGAGTTCCTCCGAATACAAGAAGGACTCACCAAATAGCTGGAATGTAATGATTTTCAACGATGCACCTGTTGAGGATCTCTAACACCTGTATCTTCATCATAAAATGATGCAGGTCGAATGACGTCAGTACATGAAATGTACGAGTATGTAAAATAGCAGGAAAGTAAGGACAAATATCAAGAAACTCCTCTCAAGAAGACTCGGCTCAGAACTCAACATCATCTCAACATCAATATGTAATGCAAGTTAAAAAAAAAATAAGCAATGCTTACTCAGTTGGGAGTTTCTCTAATCAACAACCATCACTTATGAGCTAGTGACGATACAATAAAATGATATCGTTGCCACATCCAACCAATACATTACCAGGGTAAAGGACATCAACATGTTGGATTCAATCATCAAAGTCCTCTTTTTGGGACTTAAGAGGTATAACCTCCATCCTACGCTGGCTATGTAGTTCTGGGGTTTGAGTCAATTAAACTCTTACCAACTTGGTGTTCAATACTACTCCCAAAATTTATGCTCATATTAACATCATTATCTAGTCTTATTGGAAAAACATCAAACTCATCTTATTACCTCTTCATCAATCATTATAGTTCAAAACATTATTTACATCTCATCAAAACATCTTGCTCAAAACATCATTTAATCAAATTCATTTAAACTCAATTATTTTGCTCTCTTAAAACTCAATAAAATACATATATAGTATTAATTCAAATCACTTTTTTTGTCAATAAATATTAAAAGCTAACATCTTTTCTCAAAACACCAGTAAAAATATTCATGAACATCAAATCAATTAGGGTTCATGGGAAAGTAGACACGAACAATAATTCCAATAATATGAGAGATAAAAATAATAATAATCTTAATGCATAAATATATATAACTCAATAGAAGAAGAATTAGTTCATTTAGAATTCAAAAATTAGGGTAAAACTCAACTATAACTCAATTATGATGAATTTAATTATTGAGCGCATGGATGAACACAATCCAATGCTATGAGTAGCCTTACATACCTGGAATTCGAAGCTTTACTCCGAATTGAAGAACTCAATGACCACTCTTGAACCCCTAGCCTTTTCTCCTCGCCAGAGCATTTTGTGTACTACCCAAAGTATAAATATCACCGGAATAGTATTTCTACACTACTAAAAACTAAAATTATATTTGAGAATGAGTAAAGAAGTGTATAGAGAGAAGAGTTGCTCGAGAAAACTTGATGAATAAAATGAGGAAATAGGGTGGATATTTATAGGTATGGAGGAGGAACCCAACAATAAATAAAAATAATCATAAAGGATGATCTTGAAAATTCAATGGAGGATAAGATCATGGTTGGTGAGATGAACCCTCATTTAACGGAATACCCTTTTTCGGAGATGCATTTGAACAAGATAAATTTCTAATTAGAATTTGGTGTCATATGAATTGTAGATCTACAAGTATACTTTGATTTCATTTAAGAATCAACTGAGTTGGAGCAACCTACCGTGAGATATGATTTTTCTTTTACAAACACTCTATTTCATCACAACATCATGTCTTGAAAAATTAATTTATTTGACCTACGTATCCTCCAAATCTTAAGATGTGGTCCATGAAAGTTGTAGGTAATGTCGTTGGGGTTATTTAGAAATTTGAATAACCTAATTTGGACTATTCTATTCAAAGTTATGCCCAAAATACAGAAGTAGTATTATTTTTATCGAGAATTGAAACACCACATACAACGTTTTAGGGAGTGTTACAATATCTGCCCCTTGGGATCATTCGTCTTTGAATAAAGATGAAACTAGGGGACATGAATAATGAATATCATCAAGATATCAATTTCTCAAAAACTCCGATACTCAAATATTCAAACAACACATACTGAAATAGTCAATGACTCAAACTCAAGAATACACATTGACTCAAAAGTAGAAGTAAGTAATATTACCTTGAACATCATCCTCGGAAGGCACAAATAGATGAGGATATTTAGCCTTCATATATTCTTCAGATTCCCATGCTGCCTCTTCAACAAATTGATTTCGCCATAGGACTTTGACAGATGCCACTTCCTTAGTTCTTAATTTGCGAACTTGACGATCAAGAATCTGGACTAGAATATCTTCATAACTCAAACTCTCTTTCACCCCAATTCTCTCAGTCGGGACAACAAGTGAAGGATCTCCCAAATACTTCTTAAGCATAGATATGTGAAACACGGGATGAATAGCTGCTAATTCTGAAGGCAACTTTGTTACGACCCAACCCCATAGGCCGTGATAGATATCCAAGATGGACACTCATGTGTACCCAAGTTAATTATAAGTAAACCACGCTTAACTTATAACTTGGCACAACCCGCCTCCTGAGCGGTCACAACTTATCAATAGGAAACATAGCATATAAACCAACGAGGCTGTCATAGCCTGTGGGGTCGTCCCATTATATGCATATACGACAGCCGACAAGGCTGCCACGACAAAGGGAAAATCCCAAAACTTAAGTCATATAGACACAACTGAACACACATATATACACAACCCACACACATATTTATAGACCTCTAAGAGTATTAACGGTAACATATGGCAGAATAGGGCCCACTGTACCCCTGAATAAATAAATATATACATCAAAGGATCAATACCAAAAGCTAGGCTCCGATACAATGGAGCTTTTCCAAAAATAGCTGAGTGGAATCCTAAGCTAGCGGATCCCCAAAACGTGTATCTGTACTTGTGGGCATGAAATGCAGCCTTCCGAAAAGAGGGGGTCAGTACGATATATGTACCGAGTATGTAAAGAATAAAATACCACAAGGATATTACAGCTGACATAGGGATGCAGGGGACAAGTATAACAATTAATAAATCACTATACCTGCACTTTATAAAATAGACTCATGTGTATCATCATCATATACCGTACCTGACCCACTAGCAAGGGACTCGGTTAATAATCATATCATCATATATCATATCCGACCCTCTAGCAAGGGACTTGGTGAATAATCCTATCATCACATCATTGTATACATATATCATACCCCGTCCAGGACTCGGTGAAGCTGTAGTAAAGTTGTGCACGATAACATACCCGGCGAGTTATGGGACTCGATGAAAGTTGTATTAACAGCATGCATGAGCAAAGTAGTGAGAAACCATATGCAAATTAAATCATCATCTGAGACTCAATAAAATAGTCAAGTGAATCATCACTTGAAGATCAGGGTAGTAATTATCTCAAGTACCCTCTAAATGTCATTAGAGGTCATATAAAATGGAGCCACAAGAATTATAGACATGTATCAAGACAATGCTAAACAACTTATGGAATTACAAATATCTATCATCGTAGAGTCCTTAGGAATGGGAGCTTATACCTCCAACTACCATTCAACATATAGAAGGCCCGAGGGTAGTAGTTCAATTACTTTAAGAAATTTAACATTCAAAAGTGAACAAGAGTAACGAGTTATACTCGGAGCATATGAAAGGAATTACCCTTAAAGCGCATATCACATTTCACTTATATGTAAGACATGCCAAAAGGAAAGAAGGGATAGACTTTACACACCTGCTATAGATTAACCGTATCCACACTTGCTTTGTTACTCTTTTAACCTATTTAATACAAAGGTAACACTATTATGAATAGACTTCGATCTTCCAGCTTATGAATCTATAAGCAATATTTATAGGAATCCTTTTCTCATTCACACTCGCCGACTAGTATGCTGATTAGTTAAGAAGTTAACAGAAATTGGGCAGCATCTCCCCTATAACTTGTCCTATCCGAACTTCCAATTAACCTCCGAGTAGTACAGACACCTCAACAACAACAAATAGCAGCCATATACAATTAAATTACTTCAATACTACTCAAATAAGTTCCAAGCAGCCCACCCAAAACTACGTTATCAAAATACGGTTTTCGATCTTTATATCATAAAATCACAACCCCACGGAAAGGAGCATAACGTGGTTACAACTGGCAGAACTTTATACTTACCTATAACCATATTTCCATCCGTTCAACATATATAATTTACCTTTAACTATAATACCATAAAAGTGACAACATTAATCAAACTTTAATTGAACTAGAACACCTCCAATTCTGTCCATTTAACATGTCAACAATACCCACGTGATTTTTTTTACCTCTGACCCAACTTAATTCAAAGTAAACTACTCCATTACAACATCATCAACTCCAATTTGAAAGGAAGAACCCTACCTTGTTGAATGTTGACCTAAAGAGCTCCTCAACGTGGCTGAAAGTTGATGTGTGTTTCATTGGACCTTCTTGCTTCCCCAACAAGTAATTTATGTTGTTAAACACCTTTATTTAATCAAAGAATACCTTAGATAATTAATTTACAAATCAAAATTTGAGGGCTTACCTTGGAGGAGCAAAGTCGTAGCTCTCCTTTCTTGCTCTCTAAGATTTTTCTCTCAACTTCTCTCAAGTTTTCTAAGTTAAAAGAAGATGAATATGATGACTTAGTCATCAGCTTACATATATATACCCTTCCTTAGAAGGTGACATGTGTCATCCCCTAAAGGTGACACATGTCCAGACCTTATTAGGCCACCTCATCTATGCATCCACTCCCTGGCTGCCACATGGCGGGGTTGGGTCCACCCAAGTAGGTGCGTCACCTACTTGGTCCAAGTAGGTGCATCACCTACTTATTACAAGTAGGTGCATTACCTACTTGTTTCTCTTTCGTGGGTTCGTAATCTCATCTCACTTTAAGAACTTATGTAATCCTTGCTACTTAAGTTCGACATGTACTCAAGTAGCTTAATTATGTAAGACATCCAAGTCGCTAGCTTATGCAAGTAGGTTGATTAACACGACTCATTATTTGGCCTCCAACTCCTTCCAAATCCCTCTAGACCTATTTCCAACCATCGCTACTCACATAGAACTTTATAGATAACATGGATCACATGTCAATATTATAGAAAAAAAATATGTTACAATGTACAAAAGTGTGGGTATAACATCCTTCCTCCCTTTAGAATATTCATCCTCGAATGTTAACTAGTATCATAAGGTCTTAAAAGGATTTCAGGAAATCTCTATAATAATTTCCATATATAAGTATCTTATTAACCAATACAATCAATTAAGAAGTTTAGATTGCCTGTAGACATAGGGAACAAGTATGGATATTTATTCTTCATCTCTTCCTCAACTTTCCAGGTTATCTCTTCTTTGTTCTTATTTTTCTACAATACTTTGATGGAGGCCACGTCCTTGGTGCACAACCTTCTGACTTGGTGATCAAGTATGGATATAGAGTGTTCCTCATACGAGATTTCCTATATCACTGGACGTCATCCATGGGGAATACTCTAGAAGGATTACCAATACATTTGCAAAGTATCGATACATGAAAGATTGGGTGTACTGCTTCCAGATTCGATGGTAGGTCCAACTTATAGGCAACTTTGCCTATTGTACGAGTGATCTGACAAGGAACAATGTATCTTGGGCTAAGATTCCCCATCTTTCCAAATCTTATTACCCCCTTCATGGGTGACATCTTCAAGAACACCCAATCATCCACCTGAAACTCTAAAGGTGGACGTTGATTATTTGCATATGATTTCTGTCGACTCTGGGTTGCTAATAACCTCTCCTGAATGAGCTTCACTTTATCCACAACTTGCTAAACCAAGTCTGGGCCTATTAGTCATGTTTTACCAATATCAAACCAACCAATAGATGACCTATACTTCCTGCCATATAATGCCTTGTATGGTGCCATCTGGATGCTAGAATGATAGCTATTATTATAGGCAAACTTGATAAGTGGTAAATGATCATACTAGCTACCTCTGAAGTCAATAATACAAGCCCGCAACATGTCCTCTAACATCTGAATAGTACGTTCAGCCTGCCTATCAGTTTGAGGGTGAAATATTATGCTAAGATTTACATGTGTCCCCAATCCTTCTTGGAATGATCTCCAGAAGTTAGCGGTAAACTGAGCTCCTCTATCCGATATAATAGATGTGGGGACCCCGTGGAGTCTTACTATTTCCTTGATATACAATCTTGCACATTCCTTAGCTGAATATGTAGTCCTAACTGGAAGGAAATGGGCTGATTTTATAAGTCTATCTACAATAACCCATATGGAATCATACTTTCGTAGAGTGTGAGGTAAGCCTGTAATGAAGTCCATATTAATTTCTTTCCATTTCCAAGTTGGGATTTCTATCTCCTGTAATAGTCCACCATGCTTTTGATGCTCAATCTTAACCTGTTGACAATTCGGGCACTAGGCTATGAACTCTGCTATGTCCTTCTTCATCCCATTCCACTAATATAAACATCTGAGGTCATGATACATCTTGGTTGACCCTGGGTGAACAGAATAATGAGCATAGTATGCCTCTCCCATTACCTGTTATCGTAGCTTGGCAATCACAGGTACATATATTCTACCCCTATATCTTAGCACTCCGTCAGGTATGATCTCGAATGGGTTCTGCTCCCTTTGAAGAGCTGCATTTCTATACCGTGCCATAATAGGGTCTTTGTAATGGCATTACTTTACTTTTTCAATGATAGAGGATTCAACAACCTTTCGAATAGAAACTCCACCATCATCCGAATCAGCCAAATGGACTCCTAGGTTAGCTAACTAGCAAATCTTGCAAACTATCTCTTTCCGTTATGGTTGTACATCTGCCAAGCTACCCATTGATTTAAGGCTAAGTGCATCTGCTACAACATTTGCTTTTCTTGGGTGGTATAGGATGTCAACATCATAATCTTTCAACAATTCTAGCCACCTTCTCTGTCGTAAATTCAGCTTCTTCTACTTAAAGATGTATTGGAGGCTTTTGTGATCCATATAGATATCAACATGTACGCCATATAGATAGTGCCTCCATATTTTTAAAGCATGAATTACTGCTGCTAACTCCAGATCATGAGTTGGATAATTCCTTTCGGTCTTTCTGAGCTGTCAGGAGGCATAGGCTATGACTCTACCATGTTGCATTAGTACACAACCTAGCCCAACACTGAAAGCATCACAATAAATAACAAAGCCTTCTGGTCCTTCAGGAAGAGTTAGAACTAGGTTCGTAGTCAACTTATCTTTCAACAACTGAAAGCTTCGTTCACAAGTATCGGTCCACTAGAACTTAGCCACCTTCTAACTTAGCCTTGTTAAAGATATGGAAATCAAAGCAAAGTTCTCCATCAACCTTCTAAATACCCTGCTAGCCCTAGAAAACTATGTACCTCCGTAGGTGTTATAAGTCTTGTCCAAGCCCTTACGGCCTCAATCTTCTGTGTATCTACTCGAACGCCATCCATTCCAATAGCATGCCCCAAGAATGCTACCGAAGTCAATAAGAATTCATATTTAGAGAACTTAGCGTAAAACTTCTAGTGTTAGAGCACCCTAAGTACCATCCGCAAATGATCCGTGTGTTCCTCTTCCAATCATGAATAGACCAGAATATCATCAATAAATACAATCACGAATAAGTCTAGATATAGTTTGAACACTTGGTTCATTAGATCCATAAAGACCGCTGGAGCATTAGTCAGCCCAAAAGATATTACTTTAAACTTATAATGCCCGTATCGAGTTCTGAATGCAGTCTTTGGAATATCTGCTTCTCTTACCCGTACCTGATGATAGCCTGACCGCAGGTCTATCTTTGAAAAACACTTAGCACCCTGCAACTGGTCAAACAAATCATCAATCCCGGGGAGGGTTTATTTATTCTTTATTGTTACCTAATTCAACTGCCTATAATCAATACACATTCACAATGATCCATCTTTATTTCTCACGAACAACACCGGTGCTCCCCAAGGTGATGTGCTAGGCCTAATAAAGCCCTTTTTAGCAAGTCTCTCAGTTGCTTTTTCAACTCCTTCAGCTCTGTGGGTGCCATTCTGTAGGGAGGGATAGATATGGGTTGAGTAGCTGGTAGCACATCCACAGTGAACTCTATCTCCCGTTCAGGGGGAAGACTTGGGAGTTCATTTGGGAATACATTTAGATATTCATTGACTACTAGTACTGATTGAAGAGTTGGTACCTTTGCTTCCAGGTTACACACATATACCAGGTGATAAATATACCCCTTTCTAACCATCTTCCTCGCCTTGAGGTATGAGATAAATTTCCCCTTGGCGATATCGTATTCCCCAACCATTTGATAATTGGTTTATTTGGGAGTTGGAATCGAACTACTTTGTTTCTACAATCAATGTTAGCATAACAAGAAGCTAACCAGTCCATACCCATAATAACGTCGAACTCCATCATATCTAACTCCAGTAAATTAGCCAAGGTATAACGACTACATACACTCACCGAGCAATTTTTGTACACTTGTTTTACTATAATAGAGTCTCCTACCGGTGTAGCTACCTCAAATGGGTCTATTAATTTAGGTTTTATTCCAACTCTACTAGCAACAAAGTGAGATATATATGACAAAGTAGAGCCTAGATCTATCAATGTATATACATCCCGGGAGAAGATTGATAATATACGTGTAACCACATTTGGTGACGCCTCCTGATCCTGTCTGCTAGCTAAAGCATAGATGCGATTCGAAGGACCACTAGAACTAGAAGTTCCACCATGGCCTCTACCATGGCCTGCTGATGCATGAATACCCTGCCACATAGGGCGCTTAGCCACCGAAGAAGAAGAACCAGTAACTGACCCAATAGGCTGAGCTACACCACTTGGTTTATCCCCGAATAGACACTCTCTCATGACATGGCCTTAACGGATGCAAGTAAAATAAGCACCTGTAACAAAATGGCATTCCTCAAAATGAGTCCTACCACAATGAGGAAACTGAGGCAAAGAAGGCCTCGACTGATGCGAACCCCTGTTCATCAGTGAACCTAAAACCTTAGAGCTTTGACTGGCTCCTGAATACCTTATGCTATCGAACCTTCTACTTGTGAATTGTGAGGGTGCACTCTGGGCTGGCCGAGAAGCATATCTACTATATTGCTGAGGCTTCCCACCTCGAAACTCCCTGAATAACTAATTGACGTAGCTCTCTTACGCTGGTCCCTGTCATAATCTCTATTGAGTTATTGTCCCCTATGCCGATCCTCTACCTTTTGTGCGTATGCCTGCAGTCGAGCAATATCCATGCCTGGCTGAGAAGCCATAGCCATACAGCTGTCAACCAGATAATGGTCCAACTCCATCACATAATAATGCACCCTATCAGCCATATCAGCTACAATAGTGGGAGCATGTCTTGCCAACGAGTCAAACTCGAGGCTATAATCTCTAATGCTCCTTCCATTCTACCTCAACTATAAAAATCTATCAACTCTAGCTCATCTCATCTCTGGAGGTAGGAAATGGCCAAAGAAGGCTTCCAAAAACTCATCCCATACTGTTGGAGGAGCACTCTCACCCCTCGATAATTCCCAGGACTCATACCAATTAACGACTACATCACGCAGCCCATATGAAGCTAACTCAATAGACTCAGTCTCAGAGGCCCTAATAATTCTCAACGTACGCTGCATCTGTCGAATAAACTCCTATGGATCATCTACAAGACTCGACCCATAAAACTCTGGAGGGTTACAAGTCAGGAAGTCACGAACCCTCAAACTATCATGTCTATTTGCATCATCCCCTCCTAGCCCATGCCTTCGAGCCTGTCCTTTTATTAATCTAGTCATCAACTGAACTGCATCTCTCATAGACCTATCCTCTGGCCCTGGCTGTGGGGCTGGAGGCTCAAGTACTAGAGTCTCAAGATCTGCAGTAACTGCTTCTCTAAGCTCTTCTAGAGGTGGCAGCAGACTAGAGCTTGCCTACTGGAGAACAATCCCCGTCATAGACTGTAATATCCCCTAAAAACGTTGTATACGATATTTCAATTCTCACCTAAAAATGATACAGTCTCTGTATTTTGGGCATAACGTTTCATATAATAGTCCAAATTAGGTGATTGAAATTTTTGAGTAATCACAACATCATTACCTACAACTTTTGTGAGACCATATTTAAGTTTTAAAGGTTAAGTAGGTCAAATAAATTAATTATTGTAAGACAGTGTGCTGTGACAAAATGGAGTATTTGTAGAAGAAAATTTATCTCACTGTAGGATGCTCCAAATTGGTTGATTCTTGAACGACATGAAACTAGACTTCTATATCTACAATTTTTATGAGACACCAAATCCTAATAAGACATTTATCTTGTTCAAACATAGTTCCAAAAATGAGTATTCTATCAAAGATAACTCATTTCACCTACCATGGAAAGATCTACATACATTTGACATCACTCATGACATTAATTATTCTCCATTTAACATCACCCATGACATCACAATTTTCCATTAAATTTTCAGATTTTTTCTTTATAATTATTTTATTTATTGTTTGGTCCCTCTTTCCCACCTATAAATATCCACCTTATTTCCTCATTTTATTCATCAAGCTTTCTCAAGCAAATCTTCTCTCTATACACTTCTTTACACATTCTCAAATATAGTTTTAGTTCTTAGTAGTGAAGAAATACTATTTTGGTGATTCATATACTTCGGGTAGTACACAAAACGTTTCAGCGAGGAGCAAAGCTAGAACTCAAGAGTGTTCATTAAGTCTTTTGGTTCCGACTAAAGCTTCAGATTCCAGGTATGTAAGGTTTTAATGAGAGTATTCCTTCCACTCTCATGTCTAAATTATTTTAATTATATGTTAAATTATATTTATTTTCTTTAAGATCTACTCTAAGTTATGTGGTGTTTATCCATGGGTTATTCCACCCATGTAGTCCAAAAACTCTTTCAATTAAGTCTCTTGATTTTAAGTAATATTTTCTTATAGTAATTCTTATTTTTACTTAATAGTATGAATCATGGTTAAACTAATAATTATTGGTCTATTTTGATGCGACATAATTTCATATGTATGAATTGATGGTTTGCAAGTAATTCCTCTATTTATCTATTTAAAGGTTCTTGAAATTCATGGTGGGTTGTTTAAAGCATGATTTTTTAATTAATGGATTTCAAAGTATTTATGTATATTTATTTACATACATATTTGCAAGTTGAAGTGATTTGAACCCACCTAGTTTTACTATGTTTTTAATAAAGTTTGACTTGAAAGCCTTGACTCCAAATGAATGTTTGTGAAAGCAATATCTATGATCAAAAAGAAGTCTTATGAAAATAAAGAATGATAAAATGATATGAATGATGGATTCTTTATTCAGTAAGGACAATTCTTGCATATTTGAATTTTCAAATATTTTAATGAGCTATTCTACCGAATATGATATTTGAATTCTCAAATTATATGCTATGAATATTTTAAAGTATTAAACTATTCCGTGGGATTGACTTAGCACCGAATGAGGCATTGAGGTGGGATTTGGTAAGGGAATCCTAGGAGCAACCCCTTGTCTCATTAACTATGTGCCAATATAGGAGCCCTTGTAGGCTTAGGCTAATGAATCCATAAAAAGCCCTTAAAGTTAAAGTTAAAAAAATGAATGAAGTTAACAGAGTTCTACCTAGAAAGTAGTCTCCCCAGCCAACGTAGGGGGTTATGTTGGATTCCATGTAATAGCTCGCATGGTCTTAAATGTTGGTTATGGTTAATTTTCCACAAAATAAATGTTTTAAAGGATATCTATATGATTTATTATGCATGCATTACATTATGTTCCATATTACATAAATATTTTAATGTTTCCTCAATGTTCATGCATCCTTACATACTTAGTACATTCAAAGTACTAACGCATACTCTTTTTCCTACATGATATCACCATGTAGGGATCAGTTCTCCTCCTCGTTCTCCTCCACGTGGCTAGTTGAGATTTCGTTGAAGACTACTTTTGGTGAGTTCCCCTATTTCGGGAATAATACTCCTTTATCTTTCTAGCTTATGATATGTTAAGATATTTTACTATGGCATTTCTTCTATTATGATTGAGGGTGAGCTAGGGACTTATCTTAGCCCCGTTAAATCTAATAGTTAGAGGTATTGTTGGAAATATGTAAGTTGAAAATTTACTATTATGATTTCCACTTGTTTATTTATTATCATTACCTATGAAAGGCTAAAAGAATGCTAAGAGGCTTGTTTGAGGTACTTTCGGGTTCCTCATTCGCCATGTCACGTCTAGGCCCTAGGCTTGGGTCGTGACATAGACTGGGCACGAGCCCTAGTAACTCTCGGGGTCTGACTACTTTCTCCCGCTACTGACTAGCCCTTCTAGGCAGTTGTTGCTTTCCTTGGAGGCATCACTGTAAACATAATGATATGTTAGTGAGAGATCATCCTAATAACATAGCTCTATCGCACGATGTAAGGCAAGAAAGAAAGATAACATCCTAAATGTTCTATAGCCTCCTATTTATAAATGTGGTGCATAACACACCGATAAATAAGACTCTACTAGACACGGTCTGTAGACACTCCGAGGATGAACTGCACTGATACCACTTTTGTCAGGACCCAACCCCGTAGGATGTGATGGGTGTCCAAGCTAGACACTTGCATGTACCCCTGTTAATTATAAGTAAACCACGCTTAACCTATAAATTGGCACAACCCGCCTCCTGAGAGGTCACAACTTATTAAAAGGCAACATAGCACATAAGCCGATGAGGCTGTCATAGCCTGTGGGGTCATCCCATTATATGCATATACGCGAGACGACAAGGCTGCCACGATAAAGGGAACATCCTAAAACTTAAGTCATATAGACATAACTGAACACATATATATACACAACTCACACACATGTTTATAGATCTCTAAGAGTATTAACAGTAACATATGGCGGGATAGGGCCCTACCGTACCCCTGAATAAATAAATATATATATCAAAAGATTAGTACCAAAAGCTAGGCTCCGATACAATGAAGCTTTTCCAAAAATAGCTGAGTGGAATCCTAAGCTAGTGGATCCCCAAAATGCGTATCTATACTTACGGGCATAAAACGCAGCCGTTTGAAAAGAGGGGGTCAGTATGATATATGTACTGAGTATGTAAAGAATAAAATACCATAAAGAGATTACAGATGACATAGGAATGCAGGGGACAAGTATAACAATTAATAAATCACTATACCTGCACCTTATAAAATGGAGTCATGTGTATCATCATCACATACCGTACCTGGCCCATTGTGGGACTCGGTGTTACAAATATATCATTATGTCACCATATGCATATATATACATACCATATCCAGCCCTTTAATAAGGGACTCGGTGAAGAGAATAATGTATATTTATACCATACCCGACCCACTAGCAAGGAACTCGGTGAATAATTATATCATCATATATCATATTCGGCTCTCTAGCAAGGGACTCGGTGAATAATCATATCATCACATCATTGTATACATATATCATACGTGGCTCGGTACTCGGTGAAGTTGTAGTAAAGTTGTGCACGATATCATACCCGGCGAGTTATGGGACTCGGTGAAAGATGTATTAACAACATGCATGAGTAGAGTAGTGAGAAACCATATGCTAATTAAATCATCATTTGAGACTCAATAAAATAGTCAAGTAAATCATCACTTGAAGATCAGGGTAGTAATTGTCTCAAGTACCCTCTAAATGTCATTAGAGGTCATATCAAATGGAGCCGCACGAATTATAGACATGTATCAGGACAATGCTAAACAACTTATGGAATTACAAATATCTATCATCGTAGAGTCCTTAGTAATGGGAGCTTATACCTCCAACTACCATTCAACATATAGAAGGCTCGAGGGTAGCAGTTCAATTACTTTAAGAAATTTAACATTCAGAAGTGAACAAGAGTCACGAGTTATACTCGGAGCATATGAAAGGAATTACCCTTAAAGCGCATATCACATTTCACTTATATCTAAGACATGCCAAAAGGAAAGAAGGGATAGGCTTTACATACCTACTATAGATTAATCGTATCCACGCTTGCTTTATTACTCCTTTAACCTATTTAATACAAAGGTAACACTATCATGAATAGACTTCAATCTTCTAGCTTATGAATATATAAGCAATTATTTATAGGAATCCTTTCCTCATTCACACTTGCCGACTAGTATGCTGATTAGTTAAGAAGTTAATGAAAATCGGGCAACATCTCCTCTATAACTTGCCCTATCCAAACTTCCAATTAACCTCCGAGTAGTACAGACACCCCAACAACAACAACCAGCAGCCATATACAATTAAATTACTTCAATACTACTCAAAAAAGTTCCAAGCAGCCCACCCAAAACCACGATATCAAAATACGGTTTTTGGTCTTTATTTCGTAAAATCACAACCCTACGGAAAGGAGCATAACGTGGCTGCAACTGGCAGCACTTTATACTTACCTATAACTACATTTCCATCCATTCAACATATATAATTTACCTTTAAATAGAATACCATAAAAGTGACAACATTAATCAAACTTTAATCAAACTAGAACGCCTCCAATTCTGCCCGTTTATCACGTCAACAATACCCACATGATTTGTTTACCTCCAAACCCACTTAATTCAAATTAAACTACTCCGTTACAACATCATCAACTCCAATTTGGAAGAAATAACCCTATCTTGCTGAACGTTGACCTCAAGAGCTTCTCAACATGGCTGAAAGTTGATGGGTGTTTCGTTGGACCTTCTTGCTGTCCCAACAATTAATTTACATTGTTAAACACCTTATTTAATTGAAGAATACCTTAGATAATTAATTTATTTCACCTATGCAACTAGAGCTAATTCATATCCATTCCATATTATTATACCGCCCTCACTAGAGTCAATAATTTGAACTCCTAAACGTGCAAGTCTATGCACTTTCTTTGACAACTCTTTTTATTCTTCACATGGGCCGTACTTCCCATGGATAATCTTCTTAGAGCATCAGCAACTATGTTTGCTTTACCTGGGTGATAGAGAATGCTCATGTCATAATCCTTGAGCAACTCTAGCCATCTCTTCTATCTCAAGTTCAGCTCCTTCTGACTGAATACAAACTGCAAGCTCTTGTGGTCCGTGAATACATCCACATGTACACCATAAAGACAGTGATGTCAGATCTTAATAGCAAATACCCCAGCTGCCAACTCAAGGTCATGAGTGGGGTAGTTCCTCTCATGAGTCTTAAGTTGTCTGGAGGCATAGGCAATGACCTTACCTTTTTGCATCAACACATATCCCAATCCAACTCTGGAAGCATCACAATAAATTACAAAACCATTCATTCCCTCGGGTAGGGATAGTACTAGAGCAGTAGTCAATCTAGCTTTCAACTCTTGAAAGCTTTTCTCACAAGCATCAGACCATTGAAACTTAGCCTTTTTCTTAGTCAGCTTATTCAATAGTGACGATATGGATGAGATTCCCTCAACAAACCTCCTATAGTAACCATCCAAACCTAAAAAACTACTTATGTCATTTGGAGAGGTGGATCTAGGCTAGTTCTT
This sequence comes from Solanum dulcamara, assembly GCF_947179165.1. Taxonomy (NCBI): domain Eukaryota; kingdom Viridiplantae; phylum Streptophyta; class Magnoliopsida; order Solanales; family Solanaceae; genus Solanum; species Solanum dulcamara. Next base: position 13,320,544 of record NC_077237.1, on the reverse strand, counting down.
AACTGCCTCAATCTTTTGAGTATCAACTCAAATTCTATCACTAGATATAATATGGCCTAGGAATGCTATAGACGCAAGCCAAAAACTCACACTTCAAAAACTTACCATACTAGTCCCTCTCCTTAAGAGTTTGAAGGACAATCCTAAGGTGGTTAGCATACTCACTCTTACTTCTAGAGTAGACCAAAATATCATCGATGAAGACAATCACAAACGTATCCAGGTATGGATTGAATACCCGGTTCATATGGTCCATAAAAGTTGCAAGAGCACTTTTCAATCCAAAGGACATAACAAGAAACTCAAAATGACCATAGTGGGTTCGAAAAGCCATTTCGGGATGTCATATTCTCTTGCTTTCAATTGATGATAGCCTGATCTGAGTTCTATCTTAGAGAAGCATGTGGCACCCTGAAGTTGATCGAATAAATCATTTATCCTGGGAAGAGGATACTTTTTCTTTATGGTGACCTTGTTCAGTTGCCAGTAATCAATGCACATTCTAAGGGACCTATCTTTCTTTCATACGAATAGGATAGGAGCGCTCCAAGGTGAGACACTTGGCCTAATAAATCCCTTATCTAGGAGGTCTTTCAGCTGTTCTTTCAACTCAGCGGGAGCCATTCTATAAGAAGGAATGAAGATAGGTTGTGTATCAGGAAGGAAATCAATACATACCAAAGTTTATCTTTCTATCAGGAGGGATTTCGGGTAGATCCTCAGGAAAGACTTCAAGAAACTCACTCATAATGGGAGCTGACTCAAGAGATGGAGCCTGATCATTAATATTTTTGACTTGGACTATATGATATATGCATCCCTTATAGATTAACTTTCTGTCCTTAAGGTAGGAAATAAATTTACCCTTAGGCACTATAGAACTCCCCTTCCACTCTAAGATAGACTCATTTGGAAATTGAAACTTGATAATTCGGGTCCTATAATCAACTAAGACATAACAAGTATAAATCTAGTCCATGCCAAAAATTACATCAAAATCAACCATGTCCAACTCAATTAAGTCAGCCATGGTATCCCTGTGATAGATTGACACAATACAATCTTTATAGACTCTCTCGGCTAAAATAGACTCACCAACAAGAGTAGACATGCTAAAAGGCTCAAGAAAACACTCAAGAAGGATCTCAAATTTACTAGCAAGTAAGGAGTCATAAAAGATAATGTAGCACCCGGATCAAGTAATGAATACACATCAAAAGAAAGGACTCGGAGCATACCAATAACAATATCGAGTGCATTCTCTTGGTCTTGGAGACTACCCATAGAATATAGATGGTTTGTTCCCACGTTTGCACTTGAAGATGCACCTCTCTAATTACCTCTATTCTGCAGAGCTGCAGAAGAAAATTGAGCTTTACTACTTCCATCTCCTTGTCTCTTTAAAGGACACTCATTTTGGAAATGACCTATCTTTCCACATTCATAGCAAGCATTGGTGCCCATACGACACTCTCCCAAATAGAGCTTCCCACATCTAGCACATGATGACTTTCCTCTAGAACCTTGAGCCACACTTAATTAGGATTGAGAACCCTGAACTTGGAAGTTCTGGTGACTCAGCAACCTCTGATTAGGTGTAAAAGCACTTGTTGAAGAAGGTGCATAATTAGAAGACCCCTTCTGAAAGAAGGATTTGTTACCCTTCCTTTGCTTCAGCTCATTCTCATGCCCAACAGACTTAGCCTTCCTGCTTAAGTGTTCCTCTCAGTCCTTTTTCTTGTCATCCTCAACCTACTGAGCATACACCATCAATCTAAAAAAATCCATGTCAGAAATCATTAGCATTGCCTTACATTCTCTCTTTACATGTTTGCCTAGGACATAGATAAACTTCCTCATCTCGGACCTCATATGAGGAATCATTTCTGGGGCATATTTAGACAATTGAATAAACTTCAAACTATACTCCTTTACAATTATGCTCTCCTGCTTGAGGTTCACAATCTCCTCAACTTTTGCTTCCCATAGCTCTTGAGGGAAGAAGTGGTCAAGGAAAATGCTTTCAAACTCATCCTAAACTATAGGTCCAACATCCTCAGCACGACTCTACTCCCACTGTTCATACCACACATTCGTCACATCCTTGAGCTGGTAGTAAACCAACTCAACACCCTCAACCTCGGTAGTATGCATCACTTTCAAGATCTTCCACATCTCATCAATGAAATTTTGAGGATCCTCCTCAACCTTATATTCTATGAAGACTGGCGGGTTCATCCTTAGAAAATCTCTAATCCTTGTGGTGGAAGAAGACTCTTGAGAGCTAGAATTAGAGCTAGGAGTTGGTGAACTATGGTTAGCCATCTGGGCAGCTATCAGTTGAGTAAGCATGACAATAGATCCTCTAAATTCTACCTCCAAAGTAGAAATGGTATGGACAGTAGGTATTTGGTATACCTTAGTAGACCTTGCAAGTTGGCCCCTAATTCTCAGTGGAGGCATATCTGACTGTGGAACCTCAGTGCTGGCAGCGTTCTTTTGACTGATGTACGTTTAAGAGGCATGGTCTGCAATGTATAAACGCACAAATTAGAAAGTAAGTTTTATAGAGTTAAACTCTATGGCACGAACTTAGATTATGAAAGAAGTGAAATAATTCCTAATGTCCTATAGCCTCCTGATTATAAGTGTGGTGCACGACACACCCACAAGCAAGACTTTACTAGACACGACTTCATAGACACCCTTGGATTCTTGAACTCTATGCTCTGATACCAAGTTTTTTATGCCCCGAGAGGGTACCCTAGGTGTGACCGACACTCAAAAACCATCTCGGGCCTCCGAGAGAACCACTTAGTCTCATCACTCATTCGATCATCAGCGGAAGACTTAAGTGAAAATAAGAATACTTATGTAGGCTCGCCATCATCAACATCACATGAAAGAAATAATCCTTAGAAGAAATTGTTTCAAAGGAAAACTACTCCAATTACATCATCATACTCTGTCTATGAAGCCTCTAATATTATCAAACGGTGCCAATTACATGTCCATGGCTATGTCAAAAGAAATATAATACTCAACAATAATAAAAGGATAAAGAGTTCCTCTGATTACAAAAAGGACTCACCAAATAACTGGAAAATAATGAACTTCAATAATGCACCTGTTGAGGATCTCTAACACCTGTATTTATGATGCAGGTCAAATGATGTCAGTATATGAAATGTACGAGTATGTAAAAGGGCAGGAAAGTAAGGACAAATATCAAGAAACTCCTCTCAGGATGACTCGACTCAGAACTCAACATCATCTCAACATCAATATGTAATGCAAGTTAGAAAATAATAATAATAAGTAATGCTTATTCAGTTGGGAGTTTTTCTAACCGACAACCATAATTTATGAGCTAGTGATGATACAACAAAGCGATGTCTTTGCCACATCCATCCAATACCTTTCCAGGATAAATGACGTCACTATCTTGGATCCAATCATCAAAGTCCTCTTTTTGGGACATAAGAGATATAGCCTCCATCCTACGCTGGCTACGTAGTTCTAGGGTTAAAGTCAATTAAACTCTTACCCAACTCGGTGCTCAATACTACTCCCTAAATATGTGCTCATATTAACATCATCATCTAATCTTATTGAAATTTTATTTAAAACATCAAACTCATCTCATTACCTCTTTATCAATCATTACAATTCAAAACATCATTTACATTTTATCAAAATATCTTGCTCAAAACATCATTTAATCAAATTCATTTAAACTCAATTCTTTTGCTCTTTCAAAACTCAATAAAATACATATTAGTATTAACTCAAATCACTCTTTTTGTCAATAAATATTAAAAGCCAACATCTTTACTCAAAACACGTGTAAAAATATTCATGAACATCAAATCAATTAAAGTTCATGGAAAAGTAGCCACAAATAATTATTCCAATAATATGAGAGACAAAAACAATAATAATAATTTCAATGTATAAATATATCTAACTCAATAGAAGAAGAATTAATTCATTTAGAATTCAAGATTAGTGTAAAACTCAACTATAACTATATTACGATGAATTTAAATATTGGGCGCATGGACGAACGCAATCCAATGCTATGAATAGCCTTACATACTTGGAATTCAAAGTTTTACTCCGAATTGAAGAATTCAATGACCACTCTTGAACCCCTAGACTTTTCTTCTCGTCGGAGCGTTTTGTGTACTACCCGGAGTATAAGAATTAACGGAATAATATTTCTACACTACTAAAAACTAAAACTATATTTGAGAATGAGTAAAGAACTGTATAGAGAGAAGAGTTGCTTGAGAAAACTTGATAAATAAAATGAGGAAATAAGGTGGGTATTTATAGGTGTGGAGGAGAGACCTAATAATAAATAAAAATAATTACAAATGATGATCTTGAAAATTCAATGGAGGATTATGATCTCATTGATATTGTCAAATGGAGGACTATTGATGTCATGGGTGATGTCAAATGGATCTAGATCTTTCCATGGTCAGTGAGATGAACCTTCTTTTAATGGAATGCCCTTTTTCGGAGTTGCGTTTGAACAATATAACTTTCTAATTACGATTTGGTGTCTTCATATGAATTTTAGATTTAGAAGTATACTTTTATTTCATTTACGAATCAATTGATTTGGAGCACCGTACCGTGAGATATAAATTTTTTTCTATAAATACTCCATTTTGTCACAGCACCCTGTCTTACAAAAATTAATTTATTTAACCTACGTATCCTCCAAATCTTAAGATATGGGCTCATGAAAGTTGTAGGTAATGTCGTTGGGGTTATTCAAAAATTTGAATCACCTAGTTTGGACTATTTTATGAAATGTTATACCCAAAATATAGAAGCAGTATTATTTTCATCAAAAATTGAAACACCACGTACAACATTTTAGGGGGTGTTACAAAAAACTTGGGTGGAAAGCTTCTATTCATTCTTGAATTTTTTTGACTTGAAAGCTTTAGGGTTCTTGATGGAGAATAAGAACCCTAGGTTAGTTTTGAGAGAGTTTCTAGATACTTGAATGTTTAGATTGATTATTTTGAGAGAAAAGCTAGCTAGTTGAATGATATACTCAGTTAAAACACTCAAAAATTACTTAGAATAGAGTTAAAAAACTTTGAAAAGGACCAAAATAACCCTGAAACGCATGCAGAAAGTTGCTGAAAAAAAGTTGTAGCAACCCTTCACGGAAGGCTACACGGCCTGTGAAGATCATCACGATCCGTGAAGGGGGTCGTGAACATGCGACAGCCTGACAGGGCTTTGCCATAATGGGCATAACGTTTTACTTGAAATCAGTCAAACTTGGTGGCATGTGAAAGAGGACTCAAAGACCTTTAAATTGATAGGCTATAGGCCACCTAATTCTTTATATTCTAGGAGATATAATCGTTTGAAGTTGACGCTTGCATGAACTAATGATGCCAAGTACTTTCAACAATTTCAGATAATTGCTTTTACAGAGAATTCACGCACTCCAAGAGGGTACCATTTTTCCTAGGCAAAGTGAGGAACTATTGCAGTCATCATCAAGGCTGAAGCATGATCAAATCTTATCAAGAGAATAGGATAATGCAACTGTTTTCCTCTTCTTTTTTTCCCCAGGTCATTTAGCTTATTCTATATAGGATTCCTCCCCTTAGTATGTGTTAAAAGAGGTGGAAGTTAAATAATTTCAATTAAATTCTTTAATTAATTCAATTGGATCTTCATCTCTATTTTATAATTAAATTACTACTCTCTCCGTGCATATTTATTTTTTCATGTTTGACTTGGCACACTCCTTACAAATCGTTTACTATATCACTCCTTGACTATTGATTATTTCTTTTGGTAAGTAAAAATTTTATTTACCAAGTAACAAGAACAAATCTGAAAACTATCAAACTTGGACAGGCAACCCCAAGCTTTGCTTCAGCATCTAGTCTAGATCCCTATGAAACAAGCATTAATTCATGGATACATATTCAACTCTCCTAACCGATGTGCCAACCTAGTATACTGAGAACCTCTCCCATGGACATCCTGGATGATAAGCATGATAATCACTTCGGCAGTCCGTGCCTTCCCCTGAAATACTCTACAATTTCTTTTCTGCCACCCATTGTATTAATAATATTAGCTATGGAACACAACCTTTAACTTATTCGCCATTAGACATACCAATCAACTATGCCTAGGTCCCGAATAAAGTTGATGATTCGGAAGGATAGAGTCATTGTATTCCTGAGTATTAATTCCCTAGATATTAACCCGCCACAGTCGTACAACCTAAAACAAGACTGTTAGCATCGACTATTTAGTTTTATTGATTATTTAAATTAAAAAAACTGAAAATTGAATTCCTTATACATTTGATTTGATGCACTACTTTCTGAATAGTGTTAGAGTGTAAAATCATACACGCAGTGAAAGCACAACATTGAATCTTAAACTTACATGTTAACATGATAATATAAATCAAAAATTGCAAAATTAGAAGACTAACTTCTTGAAGCTTTCACAAAATTTGTCTAGCAAGAAATCCAGAGTTGCTGCCTTTCTATCACCTTCTACTATTTTCCTGACCATTTCAACTTAAACCGAAACTTGTGTGGGCAAGTGAATAATAACTTTTCAGAAGAGGATGATCTTGTTCTTCCTCCAAGATACCCTCTTATACATAAAATTTGGGTTAATAAGATCAATCATAATGGTCATTCAAGCGAGCATTCAAGGAGGCAATAAAGACCATAAATAGTCATTTAAATTCAAAAACATGTTTCCCTTTAATTAGCAAAAGGTTTTTGTTTTTAAACACCATTTAAAAGTTGAATTTTAAAAGATTTAGAAGATCGGTGATATATCACTTCTTCTACTCTTTTACCTTTTTCCAGATATGGTTAACTAGTCAGGCATAGTAGATACCACATATTTATTTACAGAGGCTTCTAATTACGACAATAATTCACAAAAGAATGAATTAATCATGTCGTGATAAATTATAAATTATTACACTAAAAATCTGTAATTGCACTCATCAATTTAATTTTGAAATCCACCATTTCATCTTATTTAACTCTCCATGTTAGAATTACCATCACCAGTCAATTAAACCAAATTTTCTAAAAATTTAATTTATTGACTAAATTAATCCTTCATTATTTCACTTAACTTATTTCTCGTGTCGGATAAAATCCACTTGCAGGGTTTCACGTGAAAACTTATAAGTAACCATAAAGGAGTGTCTTCTACTCAGGATCGAGACACGGTTCTATCAACTAATTATTATTTCACTAATGTAATTTGTATTATCCAATCTACTAGGATTTTATTGGCTCATTGAAAAAGTCACCTATTAATAGATCAAAATAATAAATCAAATCACATAGATAATAGTAATTATATCAAGATTAAGAGTATAAGTACATGTAATGGACTAGATAATTTATTTAATAAATATTCAGAACATAAATAAATATATCTAATTTGGCCCGCTCAATACATACAAAATATACTAGCACAAGAAGTTGGAATTTAACCATTTCCATAATTAAGATCTAATTAAATTTAATCTTGTGCTACTATCAACAAGATGTTTGTCCTACTTCATCTTTGATCGTGAACATAAATTTATAACTTATAAGAACCGATAATTTTAATCTTTCATGTATGAGTTAAAACACTCCATACATAAAATCGTCTACTATATAAGTAATGGACACACATATATATGCAATGATCTATTTAAATATTTAAATCAAGATTTTATTATAATAACATAAATAGTCTTTACAAGAGATTAAATAAAAATATTGTAACATAATTACATGATTAATAATATATCCCAATAAATAGTTTATATGGTTTTGAGTAAGAAATTTTTTAATGCATTAGAGAAATCAATGTACACTATTCTATAATCAAGGAAGCTATTTTAACCGATCCCTGTATCTGAAATTGACTAATAAATAGCTTTCTTTAACTCTTCCATAGTTGGTTTCCCCTTTATGAATTTCCGGACTATGATAAGCTTACAATCCTTGAAAGATTGACAAAGTAATCTTCGGTACTAAAGTAGACAGCAGACGAGCAGTGACAGAGTCAGGAATTTTGTTCAAGGGGTTCAAAATATAAAGAAGAAGCTCAGGTGGCAATGCAAGTGCGTGATGAGCGAATCCCCCTTGACATGCTCTTTGTACAAGCAATCATTGGTATTTCATTAGTTCATAAAAGTAAACACCAAATTAATTAAAGATATCGAAAATAAAGATACGTTGATAAAACAAATAGTGGATCGGCTGTATTACATAAGTTATTTCCTAAAACACATGAAAATTAAAGGATGAAAAATGGAGTGAGACAAGGAAGAAAAATAGTTACCTTAACCTGCTAAATTTAACATACCTTATCATACCACATTAAGTATTTCTTCCAACTTTTATCCTACTTCATCGAGTATTTTTAAAATTTCTTGTATTTTCTATACTTTTATTTTGTAATGTTTTACTTTATTTTGCACTTTTTTATAAAAAAAATTAAATTAGTATCCATTCGATCATATGTTATTATGAAAATCGTTAAGATTCTCTAAAAAGTGTGCAAGAATAGGGGTATTAATATTATAATACATATTTAGAAGATAAATAAATGGTATCGTTAATTTTATAAGTTCATATAATTTAATAACTAGGTTAGTCGTCATTTGTAAAAAAGACAAACGACAAATAAATCAAATAAGTTAAGTTTCCATCTATCTAAAATAGAATTGAAAAATAAAAAAGAAATTCCATGAATTCTATTAAATTGATATTGTTAAAAAGATATTGATGATTTTTAAGTTTCTTCACCCGCTTTGGTGCTCGACACTTCTCCCATGATTCCATGCTCATAAGACTCCCTCCAATTATCTCAAACAAGCCCTCACGGCTAGTTTCATGTGGAACATTACCACCTCATCAACTTTGTTCTCATTTCAACTCAAATAAGTCATAATGGCAAGTCCCATTGGACTCTTTTCGAAACTCAACTCAAATCATCAAACTCTTCTCTTTAAAACTTGTACAATCTCAACTCGATGAATGCAGAAATATTATGTACGTTAAAACATAATTTCAACTCCTCAACTCAAACTCAAAATAGATACTTTAATGTAAAATACTCAACTCATTTAAAGGCTCCTCATACTCAACTCATACTTAAACTCTTTTTAAATCATAGATGAAAATAATCATTTCTTAAACTCAAAAATAGTGTATAAATAGTTTATGCAAAAATGCTCACAAATCATTTATTTAAAACTCCTTCTCAAAAGATCCTTTATTTCCAAAATACTCATAAGACTCCAATCAACTCAAATTATGCAAATCACATATCACATAATCACATTAGACTCCAATCCGCTCCATCACATAACATCCTCATCAATACACCTCTTCATCAATCATTCTACACATATTAAATAAGCACCATTCACGTCATCACTCACATCGTCATCAAAACATCATCATCACACCATCATCATATATTATCATTTACATCATCATCAAACATTATCAACACATCATTGTCAAGTATTATCATCACATCAATCATCAAACATCTACTCCAAAATCCTTATTTTTGTCCTATGTTCATTTTATAGAAGCAAAGGGACATTCTTAACTAACCAATTCATTCTTTTCATTCCAATCAATACATATATACACAAAACCATCCATCTTAACTCAAGACAAATTATGACCAAAGAAATCTCATCTTGGGTTCATGTGAATGAAACATGAATCCATACTCTCAATAAAACTCAACTCAAGAATATCGTCAACACCTATATACAAAGATACATTTGTAGTTAATAATATGAAAAATAACTATTTAGTAACTCAAGTCATTAAAATCATCAAGCAACCATTTGTATCTAAAAACATTCCATAGTTTAGGGAAAACTTTCAAGAAAACCTTTCTAGAAGGTGCAACTATTTCACAACTCCTAACTAACACATCTATGGGCATATGGAAGAACTCAATCCATATTTTAGGTTAGCCTTACATACCTTGTTTGAAGACTTTGAAGAAACCTTGTGGTTGGGTCTTCAATGGAGAACTCAAACCTTGAAGCTCTTGGAACTCTTCTATTTGGAAATGGAGAAGAAGAAGAAGAAGAAGAAGAAGAGAGAGAGAGAGGTTTCTAGGGCTTTTAGAGAGAGAGTGAGGGATTGAAAATGATCCCAAAATGTGTTAGGGCTGATACATATATAATTTAGGGGAATTCCCAAATTACCCCTTCTCAAAAGTTCTGAAAAATAGGCAAAAATGCCCCTGGCGCGATAGTGGCGCGTCGCGCCCTTATAGCGCCAAGGACAAAGTTTCTGGGTTCTGGAAATTTGGCCTGAAAAAGCCTGCACAACTTTTCGTGGAGCATCGCGCCAAGGACTTAACTACTGAGGCATGTTTCTGGTGCGATAGTGGCGCGTCGCGCCCTTATAGCGCCAAGGACATTTCCCCAGCAGTTGCAACCCAGGCCAAAAATGAAATTTTTGCTGTGCTAGTTCGTCTTAGGAGCGTCATATCTTTCGACTCCGAACTCCAAAATTCACAATCTTGGTGGCGTTGGAAAGAAGACTCGACGACCTTTGATTTAATAGATCGTGGGCCACCCAGATCGTCATCTATCAAAAGATAGGGTCGTTAGAAGTCAACACCTCAAGCGAACTCCTCCTCGAACTTAGTCACGACAAATCCTTGGGTTAAATTTGGTCCTAGGGGTCCTTCATGACCCCACATCACCTCTAATGCTACAATATTTCTCAACAACTCGTCTTACTCATGGGAAGGCTCCACAATACTCGAGTCCGGCCCTAACCGAATACAAGAAGGGTCCGAATCTTAGGGAAAATTTTTGAGGGGTGTTACATTATCTCCCTCTTGGGATCATTCGTCCTCGAATGACGGGTAAACCAATGGTGGACTCGATGCACGAATAAAAATCAAAACTCAATCGAATCAACCAATTAAGCAAATTAGACAATTGGTTATTCAAACACAAGAATAGACAAATCATTTCAACTCAGGAATAGGGACATCACCTTCATCATTCTCATCATTTGGCACGAATTGAATATCGAAACTTCATCAAACGAATCATTCAAACATCTACATACTCAACCGTCGAATTCCAATTCACGAGCGACATTTCCAATCCTCTTCACTATTTCATGAGGTCAATATAACGGTATTCGAACTTCCTCTCCTTTCCAAGCCTCATAACACCCTTCACGTACCTCCAATCTTTCCCCCAGATGCAATCATTAGTCTACTACCATCACTCTCACAGTGACAACCATACACTCAAGCTTATCACTCTAACTACCTCACTCATATCTAAGAGTTCTCGAGCTTACTTTAACACTTATAACCTCATCATCTTATGAGCTCTTTCTCGGAGACACAATAACATACTCTTACCTATCTATTGCTTATCAGAAGGTCTCATCTCACTCCTTCTCCACACATTTATCCTCAACTAGACAAGTACAACACAACTATCACAATCGGGAAGCACTCATTCTCCCTCATCTACTCTCGCTCAACTCCGTCCACTATCATCTTGGCCAACTCATCACTATCGGAAGCTCAAGACTTACTTTGGCTCATTACCCCATCATCTCCCCCTTATCTTAAAGGCATCAACTAAAGGACACTAACTAGTCACTCAAAGCGACTCACAAATTTAGAACCTCATTCAAATCTATACTATTTCATATACACCTCTTAAGCCTCTTCTTACCATATGACTTAGACTCAATTCACTATTTATATCTGAGGGTCACATAACCCCTCCATTCATAACACACACTCCTCACAAGTTAATATCTTATTCTCTCGCATACGTCATGTTAAGCCTACTAAATAAAATCTTAAAACTAGAACTATCATAATAATTTATTACACCTCATTACTCACCCTATAGATACTCTACTCTAGTTGTAGGCCTCAATCAACCACCATTCTTACTACTTCAGTTCTACTCCTCTAACTCCCTCTTCCTACCTCTACAATCATTCTACCAACCATAGCTTACTATACCTCGAACCACATTCTCTTGAATGGTAAGACTTGTCACTCAGATACGCAACTTCCCCCTCGAAGGTGAAATTCGAATCAAGATGTAGGGATAAGATTCTAGGATACATCTCGCTCTGACTCAACGCACGATCCATACGAATGAGAGTACATCCTTCCAGATCAATAGAGTTAAGCACAGTAATCGGCTCCTCTCAAGCCTTGTGCCATCTCTTCCCTTCCTCAAGACTTTATCTTAACTCATCAACAAGAATCTCATATCTACCGTTTCAACTACCTTGAGTATGAGGGGTAGTCAAATAGATTTGAGCAACGCACAGATTAGAAGGGAACATTCATAGAGTTAAACTCTATCGCACGAACTCAAAATATGAAAGAAGGGAAACAAATTCTTAATGTCCTATAGCCTTCTGATTATAAGTGTGGTGCACAACACACCCATAAGCAAGACTCTACTAGACACGACTTCATAGACTCCCTAGGACACTTGAACTCTGTGCTCTGATACCATGTTTGTCACGCCCTGGGAGGGTACCCTAGACGTAGCCGGCACTCAGAAACCATTTTTGGCTCCCAAGCGAACCACAAAGCCTGATCACACATCCATTCGTTCATTCATTCAGCGAAAAGTTTAAAAATAAAGAATAATTTAGCGGGCAACTCAAATCACCCATCCAACTCAAAGAATAAAGGCCATGGGCCGATAGATTAACTAAAATATTTGTCATTTAAAAATAGTTTGACAAGAATAACACAATGATAGAAATACTCAATCGACTCATCACTATCTAGTCTATAAAGCCTCTATCACTACTATCCAATTGGTGCCAATGAAATTTTCATGGCTACCTCAAATCAAAATGAAAAAGGCTAACTCGATGCAAGAATACACAGACGGTGTCCTCCGAATGTAGGGGAGGACTCACCAATATGCTGAGTGTGAATAGATCCCCAATGATGCTCCTATTGATGATCTCTTAAACCTGTCTTTGCATCATGAAATGATGCAGGTCCAAATGGACGTCAGTACGTGGAATGTACTGGTATGTAATATGGCAAAATGAAACATACCTCAAGGAAGAATAACATCGGTCCATATATCTCAAACCAGAAAGATAAGAGAGACTCAAATAAGGCTTCATAAATCTAAAGTAAGGATACAGTTTAGACAGAGACCAATCATATACCATACAATCCAATCCAATTATGTATAATACAGTTCAATCAAATCATTTACAATTTGATCCCTTTCAATCATGTATAATCCGATTATATACACTCAACTCAACAATCAACTCAATAATCAAATCCAATCTAGTCACATACCATTCTATTTAATCCAATCACAATTCATTTACTCCAATCCGACCATATACAATCTACTCAACATTCAACTCAACAATCAGCTCAAAGGACTCAACTCAGTAAATATACAAATCAAATTATGCAACGTTTTACAATTCAACTCGAAGGAATCAACTCAATAAATATGTAACAACTCACTCGAGTGTCCTAAGTCTAACAAGAAATAGTTTAGACAGGACTAACTCATAAGCATATAACAACTCACTCAAATGCCCTAAGTTTAACAAGAAATAGTTTAGACAGGACCAACTCGTAAACCACTCAACTCAACTGACTCGGAGCACTATCAAGACCAAAATGGGAGTTTCTCTTATCCGACAACCATCACCTATGAGCCCGTGATAGTAAAACAATCAGACGTTGTTGTCACATCCGTCCATACCTTTTCAGGGCATGAACGCCTCCCTAATCATGGATACCATCGATTAGTCAAGTCCTATCATTTCAGGATAATAAAAATGGGAAACATCCGACTTTAACGGTTCAATCCCATGGGAAGCATCCGACTTTAACGGTTCCATCCTTACCTACGTTGGCGGCGTAGTTTCTGGGGTTCGAGTATGGACTATACTCTCACCCGCTTTGGTGCTCGACACTTCTCCCATGATTCCATGCTCATAAGACTCCCTCCAATTATCTCAAACAAGCCCTCACGGCTAGTTTCATGTGGAACATTACCACCTCATCAACTTTGTTCTCATTTCAACTCAAATAAGTCATAATGGCAAGTCTCATTGGACTCTTTTCGAAACTCAACTCAAATTATCAAACTCTTCTCTTTAAAACTTGTACAATCTCAACTCGATGAATGCAAAATATTATGTACATTAAAACATAATTTCAACTCCTCAACTCAAACTCAAAATAGATACTTTAATGTAAAATACTCAACTCATTTAAAGGCTTTTCATACTCAACTCATGCTTAAACTCTTTTTAAATCATAGATGAAAATAATCATTTCTTAAACTCAAAAATAGTGTATAAATAGTTTATGCAAAAATGCTCACAAATCATTTATTTAAAACTCCTTCTCAAAAGATCCTTTATTTCCAAAATACTCATAAGACTCCAATCAACTCAGATTATGCAAATCACATATCACATAATCACATTAGACTCCAATCCGCTCCATCACATAACATCCTCATCAATACACCTCTTCATCAATCATTCTACACATATTAAATAAGCACCATTCACGTCATCACTCACATCGTCATCAAAACATCATCATCACATCATCATCATATATTATCATTTACATCATCATCAAACATTATCAACACATCATTGTCAAGTATTATCATCACATCAATCATCAAACATCTACTCCAAAATCCTTATTTTTGTCCTATGTTCATTTTATAGAAGAAAAGGGACATTCTTAACTAATCAATTCATTCTTTTCATTCCAATCAATACATATATACACAAAACCATCCATCTTAACTCAAGACAAATTATGACCAAAGAAATCTCATCTTGGGTTCATGTGAATGAAACATGAATCCATACTCTCAATAAAACTCAACTCAAGAATATCGTCAACACCTATATACAAAGATACATTTGTAGTTAATAATATGAAAAATAACTATTTAGTAACTCAAGTCATTAAAATCATCAAGCAACCATTTGTATCTAAAATCATTCCATAGTTTAGGGAAAACTTTCAAGAAAACCTTTCTAGAAGGTGCAACTCTTTCACAACTCCTAACCAACACATCTATGGGCATATGGAAGAACTCAATCCATATTTTAGGTTAGCCTTACATACCTTGTTTGAAGACTTTGAAGAAACCTTGTAGTTGGGTCTTCAATGGAGAACTCAAACCTTGAAGCTCTTGGAACTCTTTTTGTTGGAAATGGAGAAGAAGAAGAAGAAGAAGAAGAAGAGAGAGAGAGAAATAGGTTTCTAGGGCTTTTAGAAAGAGAGTGAGGGATTGAAAATGATCCCAAAATGTGTTAGGGCTGATACATATATAATTTAGGGGAATTCCCAAATTACCCCTTCTCAAAAGTTCTGAAAAATAGGCAAAAATACCCCTGGCGCGATAGTGGCGTGTCGCGCCCTTATAGCGCCAAGGCCAAAGTTTCTGGGTTATGGAAATTTGGCCTGAAAAAGCCTGCACAACTTTTAGTGGCGCGTCGTGCCAAGGACCAAACTACTGAGGCATGTTTCTGGCGCGATAGTGGCGTGTCGCGCCCTTATAGCGCCAAGGACATTTCCCCAGCAGTTGCAACCCAGGCCAAAAATGAAATTCCTGCCGCGCTAGTTTGTCTTAGGAGCGTCATATCTTTCGACTCCAAACTCCAAAATTCACATTCTTGGTGGCGTTGGAAAGAAGACTCGACGACCTTTGATTTAATAGATCGTGGGCCACCCAGATCATCATCTATCAAAAGATAGGGTCGTTAGAAGTCAACCCCTCAAGCGAACTCCTCCTCGAACTTAGTCACGATGAATCCTTGGGTTAAATTTGGTCCTAGGGGTCTTTCATGACCCCACATCACCTCTAATGCTGCAACATTTCTCAACAACTCATCTTACTCATGCGAAGGCTCCACAATACTCGAGTCCGACCCTACCCGAATACAAGAAGGGTCCGAATCTTAGGGAAAAATTTTGAGGGGTGTTACAAATACTTTGTGTTTTCTTCCTTTTAGGAAAAGAAAAACTCAATTATACTAGCAAAGTCAGGACAAACATCCAACAATGAGTTCCTTGTTGAATATAAGTAGGAGATAACTTTCTGCATCTACGATATTTGCAACTGAAAATAGATTTTTTCTCATCCCTGGAACATGAAACATAATGTTGAGAGTGATTGAGTCTTCCTTCTTCTCACTAATGACAACCGTGCCTTCCTTTTCCACGTGACGAACCGTATTATCTATTGTTACAATGTCATCACGACCATTCTATTTATAATAGTTAGAAAATTTAGATTCATCTCTAGATAATAATGTCCGCATTCTGAATCCACGATCCAGTCTCTTCAAAATTGATGGAAATCGTAGCGTCTACTGGTTGAGTCTGAGCTACAAAACACTTTCCCCATTCTTCTTCTTCTTCAACAACTTTCTTAGTTAGAGCCATATTGCTTTTCTTGGCTCGACAAAATCTTTTTATACGTCTTATTTCGCCATACCGATGACATTTGAGAGTCTTATAGTTATTAGTAGACTCTCCCTCCTTTCCTGGCAATATTGAACCACTTTGGAATCGAGAGTGTGGCCTATCTCTTAGTGCATTTCCTTTAAATTTCCTCTTGTTGGCTATGAGAGCATTTACTTCCCTTTTTTAATTGATATACCAACCATTTATTTGGCTAGTAGCTCCCGTGATGACAACAGATTCTCATACTCCTTCGAGGGTGGTTGCTGAGGCCATCCTTGAATCGATGTAACAAAGGGAGTATATTTTGATTTCAAACTAAGAATAATATTTATTTTTATTCGTTCTTCAGAGATAGCCTCATCCCGATTCAATAAAAATATGTCAGAACATAAGTTCTTAATCTTTAAAAAATACTCGGCGATAGAAAGATTACCTTGAGTGGTGTTAGCCAATTCATTCTCCAATATCTATAGTCTAGCTTTATTCTTCTTGTTGAACAACTGATCCAGGGTTTCCCATATTTCATGAGCTGATTTACCCTTTATAATATTGATCAAATAAGCTGGAGGAGATTGACCTCTTTAGGATGAACTCCGCTTTTGCATTAATTTATTTTTACTTCTTGTATGCATTGCTATTTTCCAATCCGTCAGCAGGAGGAATTGAGCTACTCCCATACAGGTCTTCCATACCTTTTAATTAGACTTGTTCAATAACTCCATTCCTAGTCCATTAGCATGACTGTTGAAATCCATATAGAAAATCACTTGATTTTTTCATTAACCCGATCTTAAAATAAAATCAAGAAGCCAACGTATGACTATGACTCCAATATCATGTAGAGATAGCAGAAGAAAAATATAATTAAGGAGATCTTTTGCTAGCACAAGATATATCGTGAACTAAGATCAGAAGATTCAACTAAAGAAGAAGAACTAGAAAGGAGAAAGGATGATTTTAGAAATGAGAACTTAGTTATGCAAGAAGACTTTTTGAATTGCTTTGAATTGTGCTGATTACAAATTACTATGGCCACCACCCACCCCTATTTATACTTGTATAGGGATGCTTCTAGAAATTATTCTAGATACATCTACAAGAAAAATTTAGTAACTTTATCTAATACTCGAGAATATCTAGATATTTTTTTAAGATGATTATTCTAGATACTACACTAGACTATTCTAGAAACTTTACTAGAAAAGTCTATGATATTCCAAAAAATTAACTTTAACTTTTTCTCACCTAGTTCGATCATTATCGATTTTACACATTGTAAAACTATTTATCAAACCGCATAAACTATCCTTAAGCTAAAAATGCTTGTAACAAAAAGTGTACCTCATATCGTAATAAATTGAAGAAACAATATAGAATATAAAAACACACATAGAAAGGGCAAGAAAATGAAGTAGAGGGGGAAACAGTCGAGGTAGATAAGTTTTGCGTCGACTTATGGTATGTTGTTGTAAGGGCATGCAAGAAACAAAAATAGAAACTTCCATAAGGTTTCTTCTTAATAAAAATGATCAATCCAATACTGAAACAAAATAGTAAAATCATGTTGCTAAGAAATATTGTTTGTGCGTGCACCATAACACAAAATATTCGAAATACTTACTGATTAGCTAGATAATTTGGAGTAGAAAGCATGGGAGCAGACATTAAACATGGGTTTTTGATTTTTATTTTTTTCCCTCTTAAAAGTTTGATTTGATGATATGTCATCCTTGTTCTTTCTCGATGGATAAGAGAGATTTTTGTAAAGAAAAAGGGTGTTGTTTATAGATCATCATGGGAGCCGAGAAGAAGGAAACAAATGCACAGTTATAAAGTAACGGAGCCATCATAGTATTTTTTTTAATTCCTCCAAAAGGAAGGATGACAATTTGATTCATATTTGATGGGAGAATTATAATTTTATTTGTAATAAAAAAAGTAACTAACTGGATAATACATTATCATTGAGGCTTCAAGCCTCAAGTGCACTTAACTTTTGAAGGGTAATTTCTTAAATATATTCACAATTATTTTAAAAAAAAAAAAGAAAATTGTTTTTGGCGTTTGTCTTTATTTAGGAGTCGTCCTAGATTGATTGCAACACAGTCTTGTGTTATAACTTTTATTAAAACTGGACGATTGGATGTGACATATATAGAAACTATAATTTGGATACAAGTAGATATTTGAAGTATAAAGGGATTGGGAATTAAAGTATGGCCTAAATTATTTGCGTATTTATATCAACTCATATCACACCTAGTTATTCATAAAGTAGATGTTTCAAGGTTAAATTCATATTTATTCCTTCTCGATCAGCTAATTATTCATTCTTTCTTCTGAAACATGTCATCATCGTCGAGAAGTGGCACATTACTATGTGTGTTTCTATTGTTGGGTATTTATATAGGCATTGTTACTGCAAGAGAACCCAAAATAGAAAACAACAAGGAGTTGTTTGGTGCTTCTTCAATTCGATTATGGCTCCGATGGTGGTGGCATCATCATCACGCACCTTCAATCGGATGGTGGTGGTGTACTCATCCAAAAAAGCCATTACCACCAACTCACGTGTACATAACTCCATTTCCATCTCTGGTTGATAATGAGGCTTCACCAACTCATGTGGCTCCTTCCCCAATTGATGATGAGGTTTCGCCACTGATCACTGCCCCGGCTCCCACGACATCTTGCATCATGGTGGATGGTTGTAAATCATAATTGATCACTTCCATTTTCAAACGTAAAATTTCATTATCTACACAATGTTGCAAAGTCCTTTCAACAATTTCAGGTGATTGCTTTTACAAAGAGTTTCCACACTCTAAGAGGGTACCATTTTTCCTTGGCAAAGTGAAACTATTGCAGTCATGCGGTTGATAAAGTGGCTTCACCAACTCATGTGTCTCCATCTCCATCTCCAGTTGATAATTTGGCTTCACTAACTCATGCGGCTCCATCTCCAGTTGATAATGCGGCTTCACCAACTTATGCGACTCCATCTCCATCTTTAGTTGATAATGCGGCTTCACCAACTCATGCAACTCTATCTCCATCTCCAGTTGATAATGCAGCTTCACCAACTCATGCAATTCCATCCCCATCCCCAGTTGTTGATATGGTTTCTCCACCGCACACGACTCCCTCTTGGTCCCCGGCCCCAGCTCCAACCACTTCTTGCATCAAGGTGGACGGTTGTTCATTAAGTTTGATTACTTCCATTTTCAAGCGTAAAATTTTATTATCCACACAATGTTATCGAGTACTTTCAATAATTTCAGATGATTGCTTTTACAGAGAGTTCACACACTCCAAAAGGGTACCATTTTTCCTAGGCAAAGTGAGGAACTATTGCAGTCATTATCAAGATTGAAGCATGATCAAATCTTAACAAGAGAATAGGATAATGCAACTTTTTCCTCTTTCTTTTTTTCCCTTGTCATTTAGCTTACTTAATATAGGATTCCTCTCCTTAATAGGCATTAAAAGGGGTGGCAATTAAATACTTTAAATTAGATTCTTTAATTAGTTCAATTGGATGTTCATTTCTATTTTACAGTTTAATTATTATTCTCTCCGTGCATATTTATTTTTTCATAATTGACTTGGCACACTCCTTACCAATCGTTTACTATATTACTCCTAAACTATTGATAAAGTTAGAATGGAACACAACCTTTTACTTATTCGAGATATGTTAAACATATCAATCAACTATGCCTTGGTCCGAATAAAGTTGAGAACGATTTCATGAATCTTCTGCAACTATTCCTTTCTATTCGACCCCAACATAGCAACAAATTAATTAATAAGAAGATTTACCATGACATTTTTACACTAGCTATCAACCTGCCACAGTCGTACAACCTAGAACAAGACTTTTGTCTGCTAAAAAAAACTGAAAATTGAATTCCTAAAACTTCTTATTTGATGTGCTACTTTCTGAATAGGTTATAGGATAATGAGGATTAAATTTTATACTGACTGCAATATTATATTTGATTATCAGGACAAGAATTACATCAGTGGCAGCATAGACTACATTGATTACAGTAATAGGCAGGAGTGGACCCACGTGGCTGTCTCCTCGGCAAAAGAATACGCTGTATATATAGGGTAGATTCTTAATATTTTTGTGCATATACTAATTTTAAACCACCTAAATCAAAGAGGAGAGATAATTCAATGGTACTAGATTGTGCAACTTGGGCCGCAAATACTATCCCTAGTTTGTAGGTTCAATTCCTATTGGGTGCGACATGTATATTTTTATTTTTTAAATCCTCAAGTAAAAATCGTGGATCTGCCACTGTTAATAGGGAAACATTGAATCGATCTTTAAAAAGATGGTTGAGATTTGTTGGTATGCATCTAATTCAGTAACTCTTTGGCATAAGTATGGAAAGTCTGGTACAAGATGGACATTGATATCTATAGATTTTAAAAATTCATCAGGTGACGACGATTTTAGTGACTTGGAGGCTGATTTATGTGATGACGAGTTGGACAATAACCATGCAAAGGGAAAACAGAGCATTTATAGGTGAAAGAGAGCTTCTTCGTGTTGAAGTAAAGAGAAAAATGGCAGTTGTAGAGGTGGATTCTGATTGTTGTGATTTGCGTAGTATGATTCTGAAATTGGGAGCTATAAGTATCCTCAATTCAATCCAAAGATTGATGGACTTAATACAATATTAGCTCTAGAGTTGAGACATGGACTTAGTTCTTAACTTATTTGGCTGCTGATTTAGATATACATGACGTTAGAGGCTTGTTGGACCTTTGTGTTCGACAAAAAAAAGGTCTTGTTGAAGCTTTTAAAGATATTACCATATATTTTTCATTAGAGAAATCAATGTACTCTGTTCTCTAATCAAGTAAGCTATTTACAGGAACTCTGTAGCTGAAATTGGCTAATAAATAGCTTTCTTAACTCTTCCATAGTTGGTTTCCCCTTTATGAATTTCCCGACTATGGTAAACTTACAATCTTTGGCAAGATTAACAAAGTAATCTTCGGCACTAAAGTAGATAGCTGGCTTACCCAGATGAATCCCAGGTTGAAGTTCAATAGTAGTAAAAGCTGTTGTAGCTGCCAGAGTTGCTTGGACAGTAGCAGCAAATGTGGACTATGATGGAACAGAGGGATTCGATTTTCCAACAGGAACATTTTTTTTTTCCTGCACACTCAACTCAGATTTCGGGTTTGTGCTGGTTTTAGGAGTTTTGGTGGGAAGGTGAGTTTGCTGGCTGTTCTGTTTTGTGGGGATGATGTCCTAATAATTTGATGAATGCACTGTATTGAACTAACTTTGATGATTGTTGTTGGTATTTGTGGCTATGGCTTCTTGAATAACTTTAAGAATTGAGGGATTGTAACGAAACAGACTAACCAGGGTCTCTTTGTCAACTTATAGTAACATTTCGTTTTCAATAAGAGATTTTCCATTGTTATATTGCAATAGTATCCATGGAAGACGCGGTGTTTTCCAGTGAAACAAAGGTGTCAACGGTGGTTGGAGATGACATGGATAAAGATCCAGTGGTTTGAAGGGAACTAGTTGTTTGGGTTGGATGTGAGAGAGGGTGGTATTTGCTGAGTTGTCAGTTTTTCGGGGCTGCGCATAGCGGGAGCTTAAGTGCACCGGACTGCCCTTTTTCAGTTTTTCGGGGCTGTGGCAGATGTGTTATTCATTGGGTGTTTACCAAAATAGTCTTTGGTGTGGAGCATTTCCATATATACAAATACTATTTTGTTCGATAAAGGTATATCATCAAGAATCACCAAATGTATTGGTGTTCGTACTGTATTAAGGTTAGTAAATCAGAAACTATAAAGATAAAAACAATTTTTTAAAAAAGTATTCGAATACACATAATTCACTATGTGTCCTTAAGGAATTTAATCTCCTCACTATATCCGAGGTTATGGATTATTTCCTCCCAAGATAAAATGAATAAACTATTAAAGAAATAGCGGTATCTCAAACTTCAATAATTTCAGCGAACTCAAAAGCCAACAACAAAATCACACAAAGACTCAACTTTGTTTGTAAAAAAATATATGCAGAAGAGAGAGAAATTCAATGTTTAAAAATGAGAGGAAAATCCTCTATTTATAAACAACAAAGGGTAATGTGAACAAGTGCTTATTGTGGCTTATTAGAAAAGTCACAACCTTTCAAAAAAGTTGCAACTCTTCAAAAAAGTCACATTTTTTTTTTGGAAAAGTCACCCTTTCGGAATGGTCACAACCTTTTGAAAAAATCACAACCTTTCGAAAAGATCACAACCTTTCATTTTCCAATCACACCTTTAAAACCCAATAATGTCACGCCCCGGGAGGGTACCCTAGACGTAACCGGCACCCGAAGGCCATCTCTGACCTCCGGGTGAACCACTTGGGACAATCACTCATTCATTCAAGCACATTCTATTAGCAGAAAACTCAATTTAAGAAATACTTCTCATATCATAAGGGCCGAAGGCCAAATATCTACAATCAAGACGATAATCAAAATAGGAATCCTCAAGATGGCCGCTCGACCTCCTCACATCTTAGTCTATGAAGCCTCTATTCAAGTCTAAAAGGTGCCAATGACAAGCCCATGGCTACCGATAATCTAAATAAAGAAGAGACAATCCAAAAACTGTACAGGAAGGCCCAATATCCTCCAGGAACTAGGAGGACTCACCGACTGGCTGAAAGTGTAAGTTGATCTTCAATGGAGCGCCGGTTGATGATCTCTAGTACCTGTCTCTGCATCATGAAACGATGCAGGCCAAATGGCGTCAGTACATGGAATGTACGAGTATGTAAAATGGCCGAATACAACGAACATCAAGGAAGAATAAATCAACTCGGGAGCTCAACTCAAAAGGGATGACAACTCAATCAAATGTCCTAAGTCTAAACAAGGATATGATTTAGACTGGACCAATCATATACAACTCAACTCAATCTGACTCAGAGTACTATCAACACTTATTTGGGAGTTTCTCTTAACCGACAACCAACACTTATGAGCCAGTGAAGGTACAACGAAACGACGTCGTTGCCACGCCCGTTTATACCTTGCCAGGGCATGAACGACGAACACTCATGGATCCAATCCAACCAGGTCCTATAATGTCAGGACAAAAGCTCTCGGGGAAGCATCCGACTTTAACGGTTCAATCCCCCCTACGTTTGGCAACACAGGTATTGGGTTCGAGTATGGACTATACTCTTGCCCAATTCGGTGCTCGATACTCCTCCCAAGACTCAATGCTCATAAAACTCCATCAAGTCAACTCAATCAACTCATATCAACAAGTCTCATGACAACCTTGTCGACTCATCAACTCTGTCACAATCAAATATCAATCTCAATGCTCAATCTCAATCATATCTTCAAGGAAGCTTTAAATGCACATGTATAACATCATCTAGATATAATCAATCATTACCTCATCCATTTGAGAAAATCCTCATGACTCACCACATCTTTAAGACTTCAAATCGACATTTTTATAATAGGCAACATTTTTAAGAAAGTAATATACTTTATCAAATCTACATAATTAAGAAGATCAGTAAAACATATTTAGCAACTCATTCCTTCATCATCTCATACTCACATAAGGGCTCATTTTAGGAACCTCTTAGCTCAACAACATTGGCACATAAATAATTAAATAAAATGGAGACCAAGTTCATTCAAACATGTACCATACCAAGAAACTCAATTTTCATGGATATCTAACCTCAAGACAAGAATAGGGCACATGGGTGGACTCAACCCATGTTTTGGTTAGCCTTACATACCTTAGTGAAGACTTAAAGAAAACCTTGTAGTTGGGTCTTCAATGGAGGACTCAAATCTTGAAGTTCTTGGACTCTTTTTTTGTTGGAAATGGAGAAGAAGAGAAGAGAGAGGAGCTAGGGCTTTTAGAGAGAGAGTGAGGGCTGAAGAAAATGGTCCCAAAATATACAAGGCTTGGGTATATATAATTTGGGACAATTCCCAAATTGCCCTTCCTCCAAAATTCTGAGAAATTAGGCCAAAACGCCCTTGGCGCGATAGTGGCGCGTCGCGCTCTTGCAGCGCCAAGGCCAATTACGCCTAAAAACCTGCACACCTCGTAGTGGCGCGCCGCGCCAGAGACCAAACTACTGAGGCATGTTTCTGGCGCGATAGTGGCGCGTCGCGCCCTTACAGCGCCAAGCCCATTGTTCTGAATTCTGGGATTTTGGCCTGAAAAACCCTGCACACTTTAGTGGCGCGTCGCGCCAGGGACCAAACTACTGAGGCATGTTCCTGGCGCGATAGTGGCGCGTCGCGCCCTTACGGCGCCAGGGCCATTTCCCCAGCAGTGGTAACCCAGGCCAAAATGAAGTCCCTATCGTGCTAGTTCGTCTTCGAATCGTCATATCTTTTGGCCCTGAACTCCAAAATCTACGTTCTTGGTGGCGTTGGAAAGAAGACTCGACGACCTTTAATTTGATAGGTCGTGGGCCACCCGGATTAAAGTCTTTCAAACGATAGGGTCATTGAAAGTCGACCCTTATGTGAACTCATCCTAAACTTAGCCACGACGGATCTTTTGGACTTAGCTCGGTCCTAGGGGTCCTCAATGACCCCACATCACCTCCAACACTCTTAAACTCCTCAAGGACTCATCTTAACTCAAGCACGTACTTCGAAATAAATACGATGGGCCCCACACGTGTACAAAGACGGCCCGAATCTTGGGAAAAAGTTTGAGGGGTGTTACATTATCTCCCCCTTGGGATTATTCGTCCTCGAATGACGAGCAACCAAGAGTAGACTCGGGGTACAAATCACAATCAAAATTCAGTCATTCAATCAATCAAATTCTCAATCAAATATCAATCAAAACTCAAAAAGGTACGAATGAATTCGAGTCAAGGAAGTGGTCATTACCTTCAATGCTCTCCTCGGTAGGCACGAATAGATGTGGGTATTTAGACTTCATGGCTTCCTCCGCTTCCCACGTGGCTTCCTCAACAAATTGGTTCCTCCACAAGACTTTGACTGAGGCGACCTCCTTGTTCCTCAATTTGCGGATTTGGCGATCAAGGATTTGGATTGGGACCTCCTCATAGGATAAGCTATCCTTAATTCCAACGCTTTCAATAGGGACTACCAATGAGGGGTCACGCAAGCACTTTTTCAACATTGAAACATGGAACACCGGATGAATAGTAGCTAGTTCTGAGGGTAGGTCCAGCTCATAAGCGACACTCCCGATCCGCCTCAAAATTTGGTACGGGCCAATATATCGAGGACTAAGTTTCCCCTTCTTTCCAAACCTCATGACCCCCTTCATGGGTGACACTTTCAAATACACCCAATCATCCACCTCAAACTCTAAGTCTCTCCTCCTCACATCGGTATACAATTTTTGGCGACTTTGGGCTGTCTTTAGCCTCTCTCGGATAACTCGTACCTTCTTCATGGCTTGATGGACGAGGTCAGGTCCAATCAACTCGGCTTCACCAACTTCAAACCACCCAATGGGCGATCTACACCTCCTCCCATACAAGGCTTCATAAGGAGCCATTTGAATGCTTGCATGGTAGCTATTGTTATATGCAAACTCTATGAGAGGCAAGTGATCATCCCAATTTCCCTTGAAGTCAAGCACACACACCCTCAACATATCCTCTAATGTTTGAATTGTGCGCTCTGCTTGGCCGTCTGTCTGGGGGTGGAAGGCTGTACTCAAGTTCACCCTCGAACCTAATCCCTTCTGAAAGGATTTCCAAAATTGGGAAGTGAATTGGGCTCCTCTGTCTGAGATGATAGACAAAGGGACCCCATGCAATCTAACGATCTCCTGTATGTACAACTTCGCATAATCTTCTGCGGTGTCAGTAGTCTTAACCGCCAAGAAGTGAGCTGATTTCGTCATTCTATCCACAGTTACCCAAATGGAATCATGTTGCGTTCGGGACTTCGGCAAACCTGTAATAAAGTCCATGTTGATCATCTCCCACTTCCATTCTGGAATTTCTATGTTTTGGGCTAGACCACATGGTCTCTGATGCTCAACCTTCACTTGTTGACAATTCGGGCATTTGGAAACGAATTCCGCAATATCCTTCTTCATCCCGCTCCACCAGTAGATCTCCCTCAAGTCATGGTACATTTTCGTGGAACCCGGATGAATAGAGTATCTAGAACTATGAGCTTCGGCCATAATCCTCTCTCGAACATCGTCAACATCCGGCACGCACAATCTATTTTGGTACCGTAACACACCATCTCTCCCTTGGGTAAAAACCATTACCTCTTGTTTGTGAACTCCTCCCTTCAATTGGAGAAGGACGGGATCTTGGTCTTGCTTCTCCTTCACCTCTGCCACAAGTGAGGACGTAGACCCATCCTGAATGGTAACTCCGCCTTCATTATTCTCTTCCAGATGAACTCCCAATCAGGCTAATCTGTGTACCTCCTTCGCCAATTCCCTCCTTCCTTCCTCCATGTGGCTAGTGCTACCCATGGACAACCTGCTAAGAGCATCAGCAACAACATTAGCTTTACCTGGATGGTAGAGGATGCTCATATCATAGTCCTTGAGTAGCTCGAGCCATCTCCTTTGCCTAAGGTTGAGTTCCTTCTGGCTAAAGACGTATTGCAAGCTCTTGTGATCGGTGAATATATCGATATGCACTCCATACAGGTAGTGGCGCCAGATTTTAAGTGCAAACACCACATCTGCCAGCTCAAGGTCATGAGTTGGGTAATTCCTCTCATGAAGCTTAAGTTGTCTTGAAGCATAGGCTATCACCTTTCCCCTTTGCATCAACACACAACCCAAACCAACTCTGGAGGCATCACAATAAATCACAAAACCTTCTGTTCCATCGGGCAAGGTTAGAACAGGAGCAGTGGTTAGCTTGGTCTTCAATTTCTGGAAACTCTCCTCACAAGCATCAGACCATTGGAACTTAGCCTTCTTTTGGGTCAGCTTAGTCAATGGTGATGATATGGATGAGAATCCCTCTACAAACCTTCGATAGTACCCGGCCAAGCCCAGAAAGCTCCTTATCTCTGTTGGGGATGTGGGTCTAGGCCAATTCTTCACAGCTTCTATTTTCTGAGCATCCACCTGAATACCATCTCCAGATACAATGTGGCCTAAAAAGGCCACCGATGCAAGCCAAAATTCACATTTAGAGAACTTTGCATACAATACCTGGTCCCTCAAAGTTTGTAGAACGACTCTAAGATGATAGGCATGCTCCTCTTCATTCTTGGAGTAAACCAGAATATCATCTATGAATACAATCACAAACATATCAAGGTACGGTTTGAATACTCGGTTCATGAGATCCATAAAAGCGGCGGGAGCATTAGTCAACCCAAAAGACATGACCAGAAATTCAAAGTGGCCATAACGAGTCCGGAAAGCAGTCTTCGGAACATCGCATTCTCTCACCTTCAACTGGTGGTAGCCGGATCTCAAGTCTACCTTTGAGAAACAAGTGGCACCTTGAAGTTGGTCGAATAAGTCATCTATTCTGGGAAGAGGGTATTTGTTCTTTACGGTGACTTTATTCAACTGCCTGTAGTCGATACACATTCTAAGGGACCCATCCTTCTTCCGCACAAATAGGACCGGAGCACCCCATGGCGAGACACTCGGCCTAATGAATCCCTTATCTAACAAGTCCTTCAGCTGCTCCTTCAACTCCTTCAACTCGGCCGGAGCCATTCTATATGGGGGAATTGAGATAGGCTGGGTATCAGGAAGAATATCAATCCCAAAGTCGATCTCCCTATCAGGAGGGACTCCAGGCAGATCTTCAGGAAAGACATCCGGAAACTCGTTGACAATCGGAACTGACTCAAGGGATGGAGACTCAATGCTGTCATCTTTCACTCAGACAAGGTGATAGATACACCCTTTTGAGATTAGCTTCCTAGCCCTAAGGTATGAAATAAACTTACCCTTAGGCGCAATAGGACTACCCCTCCATTCTATGACAGCCTCATTCGGGAATCTGAATGTGACAATTTGAGTTCTACAATTAATAGAGGCATAGCAGACATAAAGCCAGTCCATACCAAGGATTACGTCGAAATCAACCATGTCTAACTCAACCAAGTCAGCCAAGGTGTCCCTGTGATGAATTGACACAGTGCAATCTCTATAGACTCTCTCAGCTAAGACAGAATCACCGACAGGAGTGGCCACACAAAAGGGCTCAAGAAGACGTTCAGGGATTTTATTGAACTTACTAGCCACATAGGGAGTTACAAAAGATAAGGTGGCACCTGGATCCATCAATACATAACAATCAAAGGAAGAGACTCGAATCATACCCATCACGACGTTTGGAGAGTTCTTCTGATCTTGGCGACTACCCATGGCATATAGGCGGTTCATACCTCCACTCGTACCTGGAGTAGCGCCCCTCTGATTTCCTCTAGCTGGTGGTGCGATGGCAGAGGACTGGGCCCTGTTCCCCCATGTTGGACACTCCCTCAGAAGATGGCCCATTTGGCCGCATTTATAGCAACCAACCCTTCCTGCTCTGCATTCTCCCAAGTGAAGCCTACCACACTTGCCGCATGGTGGCTTTCCCTTCGAACCCTGACTTACACTGGCTGGGGATTGAGAAACCTGGGGTCTGAAATTCTGGCGACCTTGTCCCTGCCGATCATACCTATCCTGCGGCATCGGTGCGCTGGCGGTAGATGAGGCATAGGTGGAAGGCCTCTTCTGGAAGAAGGACCTGTTGCCCTTGCTTTGCCTCTGCTCATTCTCATGCCCAGATGACCTTGCTTTTTTGCTCAGGTGCTCTTCTCTGTCTTTCCTCTTCTCCTCCTCTACCTGTTGAGCATACACCATTAATCTGGAAAGGTCCATATCCGAGATCAACAATACTGCCTTGCATTCCTTCTTCACATGCCTCCCTAATCCAGAGACGAACTTCCTCATCTTCGACCTCACATCAGGAATCATTTCTGGAGCATACCGGGACATCTGGATGAACCTTAGGCCATACTCCTTAACCGACATTCCTTCCTGCTTCAGATTAACGAATTCCTCCACCTTCGCTTCCCTCAATTCTCGGGGAAAGAAGTGGTCAAGAAAAGCCCCCTCGAATTCATCCCATCTAGCAGGTTCGGCATCTTCACCTCTACTCTGCTCCCATTGATTATACCAAATATTTGCCACATCTTTGAGTTGATAAGACACCAACTCGACCCCCTCGATTTTTGTAGCGTGCATAGCTTTTAGAATCTTCCACATTTCATCAATGAAATTCTGGGGATCTTCATCAACCTTAGAACCCATAAATGACGGTGGGTTCATCCTCAGAAAGTCTCTAATTCTAGTGGCAGCAGATGGTTCCTGGGAACTAGAGCTGAGAGTCGGCGAACTTTGATTGCCACTTCGGGCGGCCATTAGTTGGGTGAGCATGGCAATTGCCCCTCGAAATTCAGCTTCTGATGTGGGTGCAGGTGGAGTAGATGGCACTTGAGGTGCCTCTGCATATCTCGCGGGTCGGCCTCTAGCTCTTGCTGGGCGTGCCTCTGACTGTGGCATCCCTGCATTATCAATATTCCTCTGGCTAGCGGTACGTTTAGGAGGCATTATCTGTAACGTATGAACGCACGAATTAGAAAGGAAGTTTCATGGAGTTCAACTCCATCGCACGAATTCAGAGTATGAAAGAAGTGAAACAATTCCTAATGTCCTATAGCCTCTTGCTCATAAGTGTGGTGCACAACACACCCATAAGCAAGACTCTATTAGACACGGCTTCATAGACTCCCTAGGACACTTGAACTCTGTGCTCTGATACCATGTTTGTCACGCCCCGGGAGGGTACCCTAGACGTAACCGGCACCCGAAGGCCATCTCTGACCTCCGGGCGAACCACTTGGGACAATCACTCATTCATTCAAGCACATTCTATTAGCAGAAAACTCAATTTAAGAAATACTTCTCATATCATAAGGGCCGAAGGACAAATATCTACAATCAAGACGATAATCAAAATAGGAATCCTCAAGATGGCCACTCGACCTCCTCACATCTTAGTCTATGAAGCCTTTATTCAAGTCTAAAAGGTTCCAATGACAAGCCCATGGCTACCGACAATCTAAATAAAGAAGAGACAATCCAAAAACTGTACAGGAAGGCCCAATATCCTCCAGGAACTAGGAGGACTCACCGACTGGCTGAAAGTGTAAGTTGATCTTCAACGAAGCGCCGGTTGATGATCTCTAGTACCTGTCTCTGCATCATGAAACGATGCAGGCCAAATGGCGTCAGTACATGGAATGTACGAGTATGTAAAATGGCCGAATACAACAAACATCAAGGAAGAATAAATCAACTCGGGAGCTCAACTCAAAAGGGATGACAACTCAATCAAATGTCCTAAGTCTAAACAAGGATATGATTTAGACTAGACCAATCATATACAACTCAACTCAATCTGACTCAGAGTACTATCAACACTTATTTGGGAGTTTCTCTTAACCGACAACCAACACTTATGAGCCAGTGAAGGTACAACAAAACGACGTCGTTGCCACGCCCGTTTATACCTTGCCAGGGCATGAACGACGAACACTCATGGATCCAATCCAACCAGGTCCTATAATGTCAGGACAAAAGCTCTCGGGGAAGCATCCGACTTTAACGGTTCAATCCCCCCTACGTTTGGCAACACAGGTATTGGGTTCGAGTATGGACTATACTCTTGCCCAATTCGGTGCTCGATACTCCTCCCAAGACTCAATGCTCATAAAACTCCATCAACTCAACTTAATCAACTCATATCAACAAGTCTCATTACAACCTTGTCGACTCATCAACTCTGTCACAATCAAATATCAATCTCAATGCTCAATCTCAATCATATCTTCAAGGAAGCTTTAAATGCACATGTATAACATCATCTAGATATAATCAATCATTACCTCATCCATTTGAGAAAATCCTCATGACTCACCACATCTTCAAGACTTCAAATCGACATTTTTATAATAGGCAACATTTTTAAGAAAGTAATATACTTTATCAAATCTACATAATTAAGAAGTTCAGTAAAACATATTTAGCAACTCATTCCTTCATCATCTCATACTCACATAAGGGCTCATTTTAGGAACCTCTTAGCCCAACAACATTGGCACATAAATAATTAAATAAAATGGAGACCAAGTTCATTCAAACATGTACCATACCAAGAAACTCAATTTTCATGGATATCTAACCTCAAGACAAGAATAGGGCACATGGGTGGACTCAACCCATGTTTTGGTTAGCCTTACATACCTTAGTGAAGACTTAAAGAAAACCTTGTAGTTGGGTCTTCAATGGAGGACTCAAATCTTAAAGTTCTTGGACTCTTTTTTTGTTGGAAATGGAGAAGAAGAGAAGAGAGAGGAGCTAGGGCTTTTAGAGAGAGAGTGAAGGCTGAAGAAAATGGTCCCAAAATATACAAGGCTTGGGTATATATAATTTGGGACAATTCCCAAATTGCCCTTCCTCCAAAATTCTGAGAAATTAGGCCAAAATGCCCTTGGCGCGATAGTGGCGCGTCGCGCTCTTGCAGCGCCAAGGCCAATTACGCCTAAAAACCTGCACACCTCGTAGTGGCGTGCCGCGCCAGAGACCAAACTACTGAGGCATGTTTCTAGCGCGATAGTGGCGCGTCGTGCCCTTACAGCGCCAAGCCCATTGTTCTGAATTCTGGGATTTTGGCCTGAAAAACCCTTCACACTTTTAGTGGCGCATCGCGCCAGGGACCAAACTACTGAGGCATGTTCCTGGCGCGATAGTGGCGCATCGCGCCCTTACGGCGCCAGGGCCATTTCCCCAGCAGTGGTAACCCAGGCCAAAATGAAGTCCCTATCGTGCTAGTTCGTCTTTGAATCGTCATATCTTTTGGCCCCGAACTCTAAAATCTATGTTCTTGGTGGCGTTGGAAAGAAGACTCGACGACCTTTAATTTGATAGGTCGTGGTCCACCCGGATTAAAGTCTTTCAAACGATAGGATCATTGAAAGTCGACCCTTATGTGAACTCATCCTAAACTTAGCCACGACGGATCTTTTGGACTTAGCTCGGTCCTAGGGGTCCTCAATGACCCCACATCACCTCCAACGCTCTTAAACTCCTCAAGGACTCATCTTAACTCAAGCACATACTTCGAAATAAATACGATGGGCCCCACACGTGTACAAAGAAGGCCCAAATCTTGGGAAAAAGTTTGAGGGGTGTTACAAATAATCCCTCACATGAATCGGCCCTTAAACTGTTTTTGGTCTCATTGTTTTGTTCATTTCAGCCATAAACACTCCTTGATTCATAAGTGCGTAGAGAACTGGCCTTATCGGATTCTCCTTAAAGCGGCTTACACTTCACACTTACATAGGTGATATCTCAATATGTTATCCCATAGAAATATCATTTGATATGCCCTGTATCAAACTTAGATATCATTAAAAGGTCCTAATGCCTTATCCTTGTTACTAAACATTGTCGCATCATGAGAATGAATCATAAAAATTATTTTGACAATGTTGAACCGTCATCAATGATTTTGTTTGATATCCTTGAACTTAGATCTTTGAATCTCTAGTCTTCTAGGTAGAGTTACCATCACGATGATTTGTCCTCGGCCATAGTCCCATTCCCTTTGATGATCGCTCAACTCCTTCTCTAGTTAGGCCTTTTGTAAGTGGATCTGACACATTATCCTTTGAGTTTACATAGTCAATTGTGATAATTCCACTAGAGAGTAGTTTTCTAATGGTATTATGTCTTCATCGTATGTGACGAGACTTACCATTATACATAATCCTCCCAGCTCTTCCTATTGCAGCTTGACTATTACAATGTATGCATATAGGAGCCATTGGTTTGGGCCAAAATGAAATATCTTCTAAGAAATTTCAGAGCTATTCTTCTTCTTCATTGGCGTTGTCTAAGGCTATAAGCTCAGACTCTATTGTAGAGCGAACTATACATGTTTGTTTGGAAGATTTCCAAGATATTTCTCCTCCACCAATGGTGCAAACGTATCCACTTTTGGACTTAGTTTCAGTTGACCCAATAATCTAATTTGCATCACTATATCCTTCAACAGCTACTGGATACTTATTGTAATGCAAAGCAAAGTTTTGAGTGTGTTCTAAATACCCCAATAATTTTTGTTGGAATTACTTGTGTATCGACTCAATTTACTTATAGCACAAGCTATGTCTAGCCGTGAACAGTTCATGATGTACATCAAACTTCCCAACACTTTTGCATAATTTAATTGAGCTTGACTTTTATCTTTATTCTTAGCAAGATCAAGGTTCACATCAATTAGTGTTTTTGCACTTTTAAAGTTTAAGTACTTATATTTTTCAAGTACCTTTTGGATATAATGAGTTTGAGACAATGCTAGACATTGAGGATTTTTGTGAATTTTAATTCTCAATATCAAATCGGCAACTCCTAGATCTTTTATATCAAATTTATTAGAAGAAATACGCTTGGTAGCATTTATGTTTGCAATGTCGTTACTCATTATTAGCATATCATCCACATATAAACAAACAATGACAACTTTATTTGGAGTGTCTTTAATGTAAACACATTTATCACACTCATTAACCTTAAATTTATTTGTCAACATAGTTTGATCAAACTTCGCGTGCCATTGTATAGGTGCTTGTTTTAGTCCATAAAGTGACTTAATAAATTTGCAAACTTTATTTTCTTTACCAGGAACCACAAAGCCCCTGGGTTGTTCCATGTAAATTTCTTCCTCCAATTCTTCATTTAAGAAAACTGTTTTTACATTCATTTGATGGATTTCAAGGCCATATACTGCAGCTAGTGCAATTAACATCCGAATGGATGTAATCCTAGTTACAGGTGAGTATGTATCAAAATAATCAATGCCTTCTTTCTGTCTAAATCCTTTGACGATAAATCTTGCCTTATATTTGTCAATAATTCCATCAGCTTTCATTTTTCTTCCAAAAATCCATTTTGAAAGGTTTGTTTCCTGGAGGAAAATTGTGACACCCCGAATTTTTTTTCGCAAAGACTTGAATATTTCTTCATGTGTGGGTAGACTCGGACCGGAGGACTTGTAATTCTACACATGAGTTAGGATTAATTCCTAAGTGTTTGAAGTGTGTTAGATGTTTTTAGGGGTCATAAGAGATCTCTAACACCAAGTCGAGTCCAAATAACTCCAATCGATTAAGTTTTCGGACGAGTTAGTATAATGGTTAACTTGAAACGACCATATATCCTAGTATATAAATAACTGGGTGGACCACGACCTACCAAATTAAAGGTCTTTGAGTCTTCTTTCCAACTCCACTAAGATTACAATTTTTGGAGTTCGGAGTCAAACGTTGTGGCCATTTCACTACAGACTAGTACTGCAGGAATTTTAAGCCTGGGCGAAATTTGGGCTTGACGCTCCAGTGGCGCCCCATGCCACTATAGCGCCAGAAAACAGTCTCAGTAGTTTGGGGCTTGGCACGACGCGCCACTAGTAGATGTGCAGGGTTTTGAGCCTATTTTGGCTTGGCGCTGCAGTGGCGCGACGCGCCACTATAGCGCCAGCAAGACTTTTGCCCAAATTTCCAGATTTTTGGAAGAGGGGCAACTTGGACTTTTTCCAAATTATATATACACCATCCTTGAGCATTTTGGACCATTATTTTCAGCTTCTCTCTCTCTCTCTCTAAAAATCCCTAGAAATGTTCCCTCTCTTCTTCTTCTTCTTCTTCCCCAAATCCATCTCCAACAAAGGGTGCCTTCAAGAGCTTCAAGAATGCAAGTCTTCCATTGAAGACCTAACATCAAGTTCCTTCAAACTCTTCAAACAAGGTATGTAAGGCTAACCTAAAATATAGATTGAGTTCTTCCATATGCCCATAGATGTGTTGGTTAGGAGTTGTGAAAGAGTTGCACCTTCTAGAAAGGTTTTCTTGAAAGTTTTCCCTAAACTATGGAATGTTTTTAGATATAAACGGTTGATTGATGATTTTAATGACTTGAGTTACTAAATAGTTATTTTTCATATTATTAACTACAAATGTATCTTTGTATATAGATTTATAGGTATTGACGACATTCTTGAGTTGAGTTTTGTTGAGAGTATGGGTTCATGTTTCATTCGCATGAACCCAAGATGAGGTTTCTTGTCATAAATGTCTTAAGGTTGAGATGGATAGTTGTGTGTATATATGTATTGATTGGAATGAAAAGAATGAATTGGTTAGTTAAGAATGTCCCTTTGCTTCTATAAAATGAACATAGGACAAAAATAAGGATTTTGGAGTAGATGTTTGATGATTGATGTGATGATAATACTTGACAATGATGTGATGATAATGTTTGATGATGATGTAAATGATAATATATGATGATGATGTGATGATGATGTTTTGATGACGATGTGAGTGATGACGTGAATGGTGCTTATTTAATATGTGTAGAATGATTGATAAAGAGGTGTATTGATGAGGATGTTATGTGATGGAGCGGATTGGAGTCTAATGTGATTATGTGATATGTGATTTACATAATCTGAGTTGATTGGAGTCTTATGAGTATTTTGGAAATAAAGGATCTTTTGAGAAGGAGTTTTAAATAAATAATTTGTGAGCATTTTTGCATAAACTATTTATACACTATTTTTGAGTTTAAGAAATGATTATTTTCATCTATGATTTAAAAAGAGTTTAAGCATGAGTTGAGTATGACGAGCCTTTAAATGAGTTGAGTATTTTTGTCACGACCCAAGCCTAGGGCCTAGACGTGACATGGCGAATGAGGAACCCGAAAGTACCTCAAACAAGCCTCTTAGCATTCTTTTAGCCTTTCATAGGTAATGATGATAAATAGACAAGCGGAAATCATAATAATAAATCTTCAACTTATATATGTCCAACAATACCTCTAACTATTAGATTTAATGGGGCTAAGACAAGTTCCTAGCTCACCCTCAATCATAATAGAAGAAATGCCATAATAAAATATCTTAACATATCATAAGCTAGAAAGACAAAGGAGTATTGTTCCCGGAACATGGGAACTCACCAAAAGTAGTCTTCAATAGAATATCAACTAGCCACGTGGAGGAGAACGAGGAGGATCACCGATCCCTACATGGTGATATCATGTAGGCAAAAGAGTATGCGTTAGTACTTTGAATGTACTAAGTATGTAAGGATGCATGAACATTGAGAAAATATTATAACATTTATGTAATATGGAACATAATGTAATACATGCATAATAAATCATATGGATATCCTTTAAAACATTCATTTTGTGGGAAGCTAACCATAACCGACATTTAAGACCATGCGAGCTATTACATGGAATCCAACATAACCCCCTACGTTGGCCGGGGAGACTACTTGCCAGGTAGAACTCCGTCAACTTCATTCATTTCTTTAACTTTAACTTTAAGGGCTATTAATGGATCCATTAGCCTAAGCCTACAAGGGCTCCTATGTTGGCACATAGTTAATGAGACAAGGGGTTGCTACTAGGATTCCCTTACCGAATCCCACCTCAATGCCTCATTCGGTGCTAAGTCAATCCCACAGAATAGTTTAATACTTCAAAATATTCATAGCATATAACTTGAGAATTCAAACATCATATTCGGTAGAATAGCTCATTAAAACATTTGATAAATCAAATATGCAAGAATTGTCCTTATTGCATAAAGAATCCATGATTCATATTATTTCATCATTCTTTCATTTCATAAGACTCCCTTTTTTATCATAGATATTACTTTCATAAATATTTATTTGGAGTCAAAGCTTTCAAGTCAAATTTTATTAAAACATAGTAAAACTAGGTGGGTTCAAATCACTTCAACTTGCAAATATGTATGTAAATAAATATTCATAAATCCATTATTTAAAAATCATGCTTTAAACAACCCACCATGAATTTCAACAACCTTTAAAAATATAAATAAATAAATTACTTGCAATCCATCAATTCATACATATAAAATTATGTTGTATCAAAATAGACCAATAATCATTAGTTTAACCATGATTCATACTATTAAGTAAAAATAAAAATTACCATAACAAAAATATTACTTGAAATCAAGAGACTTAATTGAAAGAGTTTTTGGACTATATGGATGGAAGAATTCATGGATAAACACCACATAACTTAGAGTAAAGCTTAAAGAAAATAAATATAATTTATCATATAATCAAAATAATTTAGACATGAGAGTGGAAGGAATACTCTTATTGAAACCTTACATACCTGGAAACCGAAGCTTTAGTTAGTACCGGAAGACTTAATGAACACTCTTGAGTCCTAGCTTCTCTCCTTGCCGGAACGTTTTGTGTACTGCCCGGAATATATGAATCACCGGAATAGTATTTCTTCACTACTAAGAACTAAAACTATATTTGAGAATGTGTATAGAGAGAAAATTTGCTTGAGAAAGCTTGATGAATAAAATGAGGAAATAAGGTGGGTATTTATAGGTGGAAAAGATGACCTAACAATAAATAAAATAATTATAAATAAAAATCTGAAAATTTAGTGGAATATATTGATGTCATGGATGATGTTAAATGGAGGACAATTTATGTTATGAGTGATGTCAAATGTATCTAGATCTTTCTATGGTAGGTGAAATGAGTTATCTTTGACAGAATACTCTTTTTGGGAGCTGCGTTTGAATAAGATAAATTCCTTATTAGGATTTGGTGTCTTCATAAGAATTGTAGATATGGAAGTCTAGTTTCATATCGTTCAAGAATCAACCAATTTGGATAAACCTACAGTGAGGTATGATTTTTCTTCTATAAATACTCATTTCCGTAACAACATCCTACCTTACAAAGATTAATTTATTTGACCTACGTAACCTCCGAATCTTAAAATATGGTCTTCATAAACGTTGTAGGTAATGATCTTGTGGTTACTCCGAAATTTGAATCACTCAATTTGGATATTTCTATGAAAAGTTATGACCAAAATACAGAGGCTGTATCATGTTTAGACAAAAATTGAAACATCGTATACAACGTTTTTAGGGGATATTACATTATCTCCCCCTTGGGAACATTCGTCCTCGAATGAGAAAAGACTTAGCTTGAGTAGAGTAGAGTATTAACAAACAACCTATCATTAATGCAACAGTGTAATTTAAAATATCGTTTAAAAAATATTTCATAATTTTGCAAGCATATGACAAGAAAAGTTGAGATGTAAGGATTTCAAGTAATTGAGCAAGGACAACTTAATACCTTAGGTTTGGGTAGAGGGGAAAAGATGAGGGTATCTCTTAATCATATCCGCTTCCGCTTCCCATGTTGCACTTTCTATTTGTTGATTCCTCCAAAGGACTTTAACAGATGCAATTTCTTTGTTCCTCAATCTCATAACTTGCCGGTCCAAAATTTCCACAGGAACTTCTTTATAGGTCAAGTTTTCTTCAATATTCACTACTGCTATAGGTACAATGGAACTAGAATCACCCACATGTTTTTTCAACATAGACACGTGAAACACCGGATGAACCATGGCCATTTCCAATGGTAATTCCAACTCATATGCAACCTTACCAACACGTCTCATGATTCTATAAGGCCCTACATATCTAGGGCTCAATTTCCCTTTCTTACCAAATCGAACCACACCTTTCATGGGTGAAACCTTCAGATACACCCAATCATCCACATTAAACTCAAGATCCCTTGTTCTAGTGTCAGAATAGGACTTTTGACGACTTTGAGCCGTCTTCAACCTTTCTCTAATGATCTTCACCTTCTCTAAAGCATCAAGTACCAAATCGGGGCCCAACAAGGTCATCTCACCTACTTCGAACCAACCTACCGGTGATCTACATCGTCTCCCATACAAAGCCTCAAACGGTGCCATCTCAATACTTGAGTGGTAACTATTATTATAGGCAAACTCGATGAGAGGTAGATGATCATCCCAATTCCCTTTAAACTCCAACACACAAGCCCTTAACATATCCTCTAGTGTTTGAATCGTCCTTTCGGCTTGCCCATCCGTTTGAGGATGGAATGCTGTGCTCAACTTTACCTTAGTACCGAGGCCTTTTTGAAATGATCTCCAGAAGTGAGAAGTGAATTGGGTACCACGATCCAAAATAATGGATAATGGCACACCATGCAACCTCACCAACTCCCGAATATACAACTTGGCATAGTCTTCGGCACTATAGGAAGTTTTAACCGGTAAGAAGTGAGATGACTTAGTCATTCTATCAATAATTACCCAAATCGAGTCATGACATTTCCGGGTATGAGGCAAACCCACTACAAAATCCATATTCACATTTTCCCATTTCCAAGTTGGGATTTCAATGTCTTGGGCTAGGCCACCCGGTCTTTGATGTTCGGCCTTCACTTGTTGACAATTTGTACATTCGGACACAAACCTTGCTATGTCCTTCTTCATTCCACCCCACCAATACAACTCCTTTAAGTCTCGGTACATTTTTGTTGAACCGGGATGAATGGAGTATCTAGAATTATGAGCCTCCATCAAGATCAAACTCCTTAGGCCATCAACATCTGGAACACATATCCGACCTTGGTAGTATAGAACCCCATCTCCCCCTTGGGAAAAGACTTCTATCTTCTTTTCCTTTACCAACTTCTTTAACTCGATAAACTTTGGGTCAAGATCTTGCTTTGATTTAACA
This sequence comes from Solanum dulcamara, assembly GCF_947179165.1. Classification (NCBI taxonomy): domain Eukaryota; kingdom Viridiplantae; phylum Streptophyta; class Magnoliopsida; order Solanales; family Solanaceae; genus Solanum; species Solanum dulcamara. Next base: position 13,280,275 of record NC_077237.1, on the reverse strand, counting down.
TCCACCACCAAAGAGGATTCAGAACTATTTTGAACAACCATACCCCCATCATTAGTACTACCCAACTTCACCCCTAATCTAGCCAATCGGTGAACATCTTTCACCAACTCCCTCTTCCTTTCATCCACATGGGCCACACTCCCCATAGATATTCTACTAAGTGCATCAGCAACCACATTGGCTTTACCCGGATGATAGTGCACACTCATGTCATAGTCCTTAAGGAGTTCTAGCCACCTCCTTTGCCTTAGATTAAGGTCCTTTTGGGTAAACACATATTAAAGACTCTTATGATCAGTATAGACATCCACATGCACCCCATAGAGGTAATGCCTCCAAATCTTCAGAGTAAAAACAACAGCCGCCAATTCAAGGTCATGGGTAGGGTAGTTGCACTCATGCACCTTTAATTGCCTAGAATCATAGGCTATTACCTTGCCTTTTTGCATTAAGACACAACCTAAACCAATCTTTGAAGCATCACAATAAACTACAAACCCTTCTAATCCTTCTGGGAGAGTCAAAATAGGAGCAGAGGTAAGTCGATCTTTTAAGGTCTGGAAACTCTTCTCACATACATCTGTCCATATGAATTTGGATTTTTTTGGGTCAATTTTGTCATAGGAGATGAGATGGAAGAAAAGCCTTTGACGAACCGTCTATAGTACCCGGCTAGACCTAAGAAGCTCCTAATGTCTGAAGGAGATAATGGTCTAGGCCAATTTTTGACTGCCTCTATTTTCTTAGGATCAACCTTGATTCCGTCACTGGACACTACGTGACCAAGAAATGCTACCTCCTTTAACCAAAATTCACACTTACTAAATTTTGCAAATAATTGTTTATCCCTCAATGTTTGAAGCACAACTCTCAAGTGATTTTTATGTTCTTTCTCACCCCGAGAGTAAATTAAAATATCATCGATGAAGACTACTACAAAGGTATCAAGGTAAGGTTTGAACACCCTATTCATCAAGTCCATAAACACCGCTGGTGCATTCGTCAACCCAAAACTCATCACCACAAACTCATAGTGACCATACCTTGTTCGGAAGGCTGTTTTGGGAATGTCACACTCCCTTACCCGTAGTTGGTGGTAGCCGGACCGAAAGTCGATCTTGGAGAAGTGACTTGCCCCTTGTAATTGATCAAACAAGTCATCTATTCTAGGGAGTGGGTACTTGTTCTTAATGGTCATCTTATTTAATTGCCGATAGTCTATGCACATTCGAAGTGACCCATCCTTCTTTCTTACAAATAGAACGGAAGCACCCCATGGCGAAATACTTGGTCTTATGAACCCCTTCTCTAACAAGTCCTTTAATTGTTCCTTCAGCTCTTTCAATTCTGCTGGGGCCATGCGGTAAGGAGGAATAGAGATAGGTTGGGTATCGGGGAGGATATCAATATCAAAATCAACTTCCCTTTCGGGAGGGACACTGGAAAGGTCATCAGGAAAGACATCGGGGAATTCATTGACTATAGGAACTGACTCAAGAGAAGGACTTTTGGAGTTGACATCCCTAACCCTCACAATATGGTAAATACATCCCTTAGAAATTATTTTGCGAGCCTTAAGATAAGAAATAAACTGACCCTTAACCACCGAATCACGACCCTGCCATTCAATAACAGGCTCATTTGGAAATTGGAACTTGACTCGACGATTCCTACAATCTATGGAAGCATAAGATGCATGTAACCAATACATCCCAAGAATGACATCGAAATCTATCATATCAAGCTCAATGAGATCACAAGGAATAACTTTATGCAAGATAGACACAAGGCAACCCCTATAGACCTTTCTAGCAATAACTGACTCACCAACAGGGGTAGACACCAAATAAGGCTCTAATAACATTTCAGGTAAAACATCAAATCTATTAGCAAGGAATGGAGTAACAAAAGATAAATTTGCACCCGGATCTAATAGTGCATACACATCAAAAGAAAAGACCTTTAATATACCGGTAATGACATTGGGTGCATCCTCAACCTCTTGTCTCCCATGCAAGGCATAAAAGCGGTTGGTGCGTTAGACACCTCCTTGGACTTGTTGACCATGAGCAATTTGGCCTTGAGTCCTACCACCACCATCTCTACAATCCTTAGCATGGTGGCCTAGCTTGCCACACTTAAAGCATGCATTGGAGCCAGCTAAGCATTCCCCTTTGTGAGTCCTTCCACACTTCTTGCAAGCAGGGAAAGTTTGAGTAGCAACATTCTCTCTTGGAATCATTGGTTTACCACTCTTGTCCTTGTTGAACCTTGGAGGAGGAGTATTGGTGGAACCTTGCCCCATAAATCGTTGCCCACCTTGGCCTTTGCCATTGTTACCATAATCGGACCTTTGAGGGTTAAACCCTCCACTATCCACTCAAGCCTTTTTGAACCCCCTTGATCTCTCTCTAAGTTTCTCTTCTTCAATTTGTTCTGCGTAAGTCATTAACCGAGAGATATCCATCTCCTTGATCAACATGGCCGTTTTGCACTCCTTGGACACCAAGCTTGAGACACCGGAAATAAACTTGCTCATTCTAGCTCTTGGGTCAGAGACCATAAAGGGAGCATACTTTGACAACTTAGTGAATTTGAGAGCATACTCCCTCACACTCATACTTCCTTGACGGAGGTTGATGAACTCTTGGATTTTGGCCTCCCTTAGCTCCAATGGGAAGAAGCGGTCTAGGAAGGCACCTTTGAACTCTTCCCATCCTATCGACCCTATTTCTTCATCCCTCTCAACAATCCATTGTTCGTACCACACTCGAGCCACACCTTTGAGTTGATAGGCCACTAGCTCGGCCTTCTCATTTGGTGGCACACCCATGATAGCCACAATCCGGTACACCTCATTAATGAACTCCATAGGGTCCTCATCTAGTTTAGAACCATCGAACTCGGGCGGATTCATCCTTTGGAAATCCCGAATCCTAGAGGCTGGATTTTGCATTTGGGGAGGAGGAACACCTAGATTCCCTTGGTTAGCTACGACTTGAGCTAACAAAGTAATAACACTGCGAAACTCGGCATGGGTTACCCCATCCTCATGATGTTGGGCATTAGGAATCGGAGGAGTTTGGTCCTCATCGTCAACCCTTGCTCTTTGAGGTGGTCTTCCACGAGTCATTATCTAGAGAACACAAAATGGGTCGTTAGTTAAAGGAAAGCTTAGGACACTCTAAGGCACGACATAAATTTGAAAGAAGTGAAAATTTTCCTAAACGCCTCATAGTCTCTTATACATAATTGTGGCGCGTTTCACAACCATGAACAAGACCCTATTCGACGCGGTATGTTGGACTCCAAGGATCATTCAAAACCTCGGGCTCTGATACCAAGTTTGTCACGACCCAAGCCTAGGGCCTAGACGTGACATGGCGAATGAGGAACCCGAAAGTACCTCAAACAAGCCTCTTAGCATTCTTTTAGCCTTTCATAGGTAATGATGATAAATAGACAAGCGGAAATCATAATAATAAATCTTCAACTTATATATGTCCAACAATACCTCTAACTATTAGATTTAATGGGGCTAAGATAAGTTCCTAGCTCACCCTCAATCATAATAGAAGAAATGCCATAATAAAATATCTTAACATATCATAAGCTAGAAAGACAAAGGAGTATTGTTCCCGGAATATGGGAACTCACCAAAAGTAGTCTTCAATAGAATATCAACTAGCCACGTGGAGGATAACGAGGAGGATCACCGATCCCTACATGGTGATATCATGTAGGCAAAAGAGTATGCGTTAGTACTTTGAATGTACTAAGTATGTAAGGATGCATGAACATTGAGAAAATATTATAACATTTATGTAATATGGAACATAATGTAATACATGCATAATAAATCATATGGATATCCTTTAAAACATTCATTTTGTGGGAAGCTAACCATAACCGACATTTAAGACCATGCGAGCTATTACATGGAATCCAACATAACCCCCTACGTTGGCCGGGGAGACTACTTGCCAGGTAGAACTCCGTCAACTTCATTCATTTCTTTAACTTTAACTTTAAGGGCTATTAATGGATCCATTAGCCTAAGCCTACAAGGGCTCCTATGTTGGCACATAGTTAATGAGACAAGGGGTTGCTACTAGGATTCCCTTACCGAATCCCACTTCAATGCCTCATTCGGTTCTAAGTCAATCCCACAGAATAGTTTAATACTTCAAAATATTCATAGCATATAACTTGAGAATTCAAACATCATATTCGGTAGAATAGCTCATTAAAATATTTGATAAATCAAATATGCAAGAATTGTCCTTATTGCATAAAGAATCCATGATTCATATCATTTCATCATTCTTTCATTTCATAAGACTCCCTTTTTTATCATAGATATTACTTTCATAAATATTTATTTGGAGTCAAAGCTTTCAAGTCAAATTTTATTAAAAACATAGTAAAACTAGGTGGGTTCAAATCACTTCAACTTGCAAATATGTATGTAAATAAATATTCATAAATCCATTATTTAAAAATCATGCTTTAAACAACCCATCATGAATTTCAACAACCTTTAAAAATATAAATAAATAAATTACTTGCAATCCATCAATTCATACATATAAAATTATGTTGTATCAAAATAGACCAATAATCATTAGTTTAACCATGATTCATACTATTAAGTAAAAATAAAAATTACCATAACAAAAATATTACTTGAAATCAAGAGACATAATTGAAAGAGTTTTTGGACTATATGGATGGAAGAATTCATGGATAAACACCACATAACTTAGAGTAAAGCTTAAAGAAAATAAATATAATTTATCATATAATCAAAATAATTTAGACATGAGAGTGGAAGGAATACTCTCATTGAAACCTTACATACCTGGAAACCGAAGCTTTAGTTAGTACCGGAAGACTTAATGAACACTCTTGAGTCCTAGCTTCTCTCCTTGCCGGAACGTTTTGTGTACTACCCGGAATATATGAATCACCGGAATAGTATTTCTTCACTACTAAGAACTAAAACTATATTTGAGAATGTGTATAGAGAGAAGATTTGCTTGAGAAAGCTTGATGAATAAAATGAGGAAATAAGATGGATATTTATAGGTGGAAAAGATGACCTAACAATAAATAAAATAATTATAAATAAAAATCTGAAAATTTAGTGGAATATATTGATGTCATGGATGATGTTAAATGGAGGACAATTTATGTCATGAGTGATGTCAAATGTATCTAGATCTTTCTATGGTAGGTGAAATGAGTTATCTTTGACAGAATACTCTTTTTGGGAGCTGCGTTTGAATAAGATAAATTCCTTATTAGGATTTGGTGTCTTCATAAGAATTGTAGATATGGAAGTCTAGTTTCATATCGCTCAAGAATCAACCAATTTGGATAAACCTACAGTGAGGTATGATTTTTCTTCTATAAACACTCATTTCTGTAACAGCATCCTACCTTACAAAGATTAATTTATTTGACCTACGTAACCTCCGAATCTTAAAATATAGTCTTCATAAAAGTTGTAGGTAATGCTCTTGTGGTTACTCCGAAATTTGAATCACTCAATTTGGATATTTCTATGAAAAGTTATGACCAAAATACAGAGGATGTATCATGTTTAGGCAAAAATTGAAACATCGTATACAACGTTTTTAGGGGATATTACAATTTTACATTAAAGTATCTATTTTGAGTTTGAGTTGAGGAGTTGAAATTATGTTTTAACGTACATAATATTTTTGCATTCATCGAGTTGAGATTGTACAAGTTTTAAAGAGAAGAGTTTGATGATTTGAGTTGAGTTTTGAAAAGAGTCCAATGAGACTTGCCATTATGACTTATTTGAGTTGAAATGAGAATAGACTTGATGAGGTGGTAATGTTCCACATGAAACTAGCTGTGAGGGCTTGTTTGAGATGATTGGAGGGAGTCTTATGAGCATGGAGTCATGGGAGGAGTATCGAGCACCGAAACGGGTGAGAGTATAGTCCATACTCGAACCCCAGAAACTACGCCGCTAACGTAGGTAAGGATGGAACCGTTAAAGTCGGATGCTTCCCATGGGATCGAACTGTTAAAGTCGCATGTTTCCCATTTTTATGGTCCTAAAATGATAGGACTTGACTAATCGATGATATCCATGATTATGGAGGCGTTCATGCCCTGACAAGGTATGGACGGATGAGGCAACAACGTCTGATTGTTGTACTATCACCGGCTCATAGGTGATGGTTGTCGAATAAGAGAAACTCCCATTTAGGTCTTGATAGTGCTCCGAGTCAGTTGAGTTGAGTGGTTTACGAGTTGGTCCTGTCTAAGCTAATTCTTGTTAGACTTAGGGCATTTGAGTGAGTTGCTAGATGCTTATGAGTTAGTCCTGTCTAAACTATTTCTTGTTAGACTTAGGACACTTGAGTGAGTTGTTACATATTTATTGAGTTGAGTCCTTTGAGTTGAATTGTAAAATGTTGCATAATTTAATTTGCATATTTACTGAGTTGAGTCCTTTGAGCTGATTGTTGAGTTGAATGTTGAGTTGATTTTATATGGTCGGATTGGATTAGATGAATTGTGATTGGATTGAATAGAATAGTATGTGACTAGATTGGATTTGATTATTGAGTTAATTATTGAGTTGAGTGTTTATAATCGGATTGTACATGATTGAAAGGGATTAAATTGTAAATGATTTAATTGAACTGTATTATACATAATTGGATTGGATTGTATGGTATATAATTGGTCTCTGTCTAAACTGTATCCTTACTTTAGATTTATGAAGCCTTATTTGAGTCTCTCTTATCTTTCTGGTTTGAGATATGTGGACCGATGTTATTCTTCCTTGAGGTATGTTTCATTTTGCCATATTACATACTCGTACATTCTATGTACTGACGTCCATTTGGACCTGCATTATTTCATGATGCAGAGACAGGTTTAAGAGATTGTCAATAGGAGCATCATTAGGGATCTATTGGCACTCAGCGTATTGGTGAGTCCTCCCCTACATTCGGAGGACACCGTCTGTGTATTCTTGCATCGAGTTAGTCCTTTTCATTTTGATTTGAGGTAGCCATGAATATGTCATTGACACCAATTATATAGTAGTGATAGAGGCTTCATAGACTAGATAGTGATGAGTCGATTACCTTCCACTCCAGTAAATAAAAGAAAGATAATAGGAGTCCTTTCAATAGCCGTCTCTACGTCAGCCGGATCCCAGGCTCCAGGTATTCTTGTCAAACTATTTTTAAATGACAAATATTTTAGTTGATCTGTCGGCCCATGGCCTTTATTCTTTGAGTTGGATGGGTGATTTGAGTTGCCCGCTAAATTATTCTTTATTTTTAAACTTTCCGCTGAATGAATGAACGAACAGATGTGTGATCAGGATATGTGGTTCGCTTGGGAGCCAGAAATGGTTTCTGAGTGCCGGTTACGTCTAGGGTACCCTCCTGGGGCGTGACAAACATGGTATCAGAGCACAGAGTTCAAGTGTCCTAGGGATTCTATGAAGCTGTGTCTAGTAGAGTCTTGATTATGGGTGTGTTGTGCACCACACTTATAATCAGGAGGCTATAGGATATTAAGAATTTGTTTCCCTTCTTTCATATTCTGAGTTCATGCGATAGAGTTTAACTCTATGAATATTCCCTTCTAATTCGTGCGTTTCTCAAATCCATTTGACTACCCTTCATACTCAAGGTAGTTGAAACGGTAGATATGAGATTCTTGTTGATAAGTTAAGATAAAGTCTTGAGGAAGGGAAGAGATGGCACAAGGCTTAAAAGGAGCCGATTACTATGCTTAACTCTATTGATCTGGAAGGATGTACTCTCATTCGTATGGATCGTGCGTTGAGATAGAGCGAGATGTATCCTAGAATCTTATCCCTACATCTTGATTCGAATGTCACCTTCGAGTGGGAAGTTGCGTATCTGAGTGACAAGTCTTACCATTCAAGGAAATGTAGTTTGAGGTATATTAAGCTATGGTTGGTAGAATGATTGTAGAGGTAGGAAGAGGGGGTTAGAGGAGTAGAACTGAAGTAGTAAGAATGGTGGTTGATTGAGGCCTACAACTAGAGTGGAGCATCTATATGGTGAGTAATGAGGTATAATAAATGATTGTGATAGTTCTAGTTTTAAGATTTTATTTAGTAGGCTTGACATGACGTATGCGAGAGATTAAGATATTAAATTGCGAAGAGTGTGTGTTATGAATGGAGGGGTTATGTGACCCTCAGATGTAAATAGCGAATTGAGTCTAAGTCATATGGTAAGAAGAGGCTTAAGAGATGTATGTGAAATAGTATAGAGTTATATGAGGTTCTAAATTGTGAGTTACTCTGAGTGACTAGTTAGTATTCTTTAGTTGATGCCTCTAATCTAAGGGGGAGATGATAGGGTAATGAGCCAAAGTAAGTCTTGAGCTTCCGATAGTGATAAGTTGGCCAAGATGATAGTGGACGGAGTTGAACGAGAGTAGATGAGGGAGAGTGAGTGCTTCCCAATTATGATAGTTGTGTTGTACTTGTCTAGTTGAGGATAAATATGTGGAGGAGGAGTGATATGAGACCTTATGATGATCAATAGGTAGGTAAGAGTATGTTATAGTGTCTCCGAGAAAGAGCTCATACGATGATAAGGGTATAAGTGTTGAAGTAAGCTCGGGAACTCTCAGATATGAGTGAGGTAGTTAGAGTGATAAGGTTGAGTGTATGGTTTTCACTGTGAGAGGGATGGTAGTAGGCTAATGATAGCATTTGGGGGAAATATTAGAGGTACGTGAATGGTGTTATGAGATTTGGAAAGGAGAGGAAGTTTGGACACCGATATATTGACCTCATGAAATGGTAAAGAGGATTGGAAATGTCGCTCTTGAATTGGAATTCGACGGTTGAATATGTAGATGTTTGAATGATTCGGTTGATGGAGTTTCGATGTTCTATTCGTGCCAAATGATGAGAATGATGAAGGCGATGTCCCTATTCCTGAGTTGAAATGATTTGTCTATTCTTGAGTTTGAATAGCCAATTGTCTAAATTGCTCGATTGGTTGATTCGATCGAGTTTCGATTTTTATTCGTGCCTCGAGTCCACCATTGGTTTACTCATCATTCGAGGATGAATGATCCCAAGGGGGAGATAATGTGACACCCCGGAAATTGTTTCGCAAAGACTCGAACATTTCTTCATGTGTGGGTAGACTCGGACCGGAGGACTTGTAATTCTACACATGAGTTAGGATTAATTCCTAAGTGTTTTAAGTGTGTTAGATGTGTGTAGGGGTCATAAGGGATCTCTAACACCAAGTCGAGTCCAAAGAACTCCAATCGATTAAGTTTTCGGACGAGTTAGTATAAGGGTCAACTTCAAATGACCATATCTCCTATTATATAAATAACTGGGTGGCCCACAACCTACCAAATTAAAGGTCTTTGAGTCTTCTTTCCAACTCCACCAAGATTGTAATTTTTAGAGTTCGGAGTCAAACGTTATGGTCATTTTATTACAAACTATTACTGCAGGAATTTCAAGCCTGGGCAAAATTGCCAGAAAACAGCCTCAGTAGTTTGGGGTTTGGCGCGATTCGCCACTAGTAGATGTGCAGGGTTTTGAGCCTATTTTGTCTTGGCGCTGCAGTGGCACGACGCGCCACTATAGCGCCAGCAAGACTTTTGCCCAAATTTCCAGATTTTTGGAAGAGGGGCAACTTGGACTTTTTCCAAATTATATATACACCATCCTTGAGCATTTTAGACCATTATTTTCAGCTTCTCTCTCTCTCTAAAAAGCCCTAGAAATTTTCCCTCTCTTCTTCTTCTTCTTCCCCAAATCCATATCCAACAAAGGGTGCCTTCAAGAGCTTCAAGAATTCAAGTCTTCCATTGAAGACCTAACATCAAGTTCCTTCAAAGTCTTCAAACAAGATATGTAAGGCTAACCTAAAATATGGATTGAGTTCTTCCATATGCCCATAGATGTGTTGGTTAGGAGTTGTGAAAGAGTTGCACCTTCTAGAAAGGTTTTCTTGAAAGTTTTCCCTAAACTATGGAATGTTTTTAGATACAAATGGTTGATTGATGATTTTAATGACTTGAGTTACTAAATAGTTATTTTTCATATTATTAACTACAAATGTATCTTTGTATATAGATTTATAGGTATTGACGACATTCTTGAGTTGAGTTTTGTTGAGAGTATGGGTTTATGTTTCATTCACATGAACCCAAGATGAGGTTTCTTGTCATAAATGTCTTGAGGTTGAGATGGATAGTTGTGTGTATATATGTATTGATTGGAATGAAAAGAATGAATTGGTTAGTTAAGAATGTCCCTTTGCTTCTATAAAATGAACATAGGACAAAAATAAGGATTTTGGAGTAGATGTTTGATAATTGATGTGATAATAATACTTGACAATGATGTGATGATAATGTTTGATGATGATGTAAATGATAATACTTGACAATGATGTGATGATACTTGACAATAAGGATTTTGGAGTAGATGTTTGATGATTAAAGTATCTATTTTGAGTTTGAGTTGAGGAGTTGAAATTATGTTTTAACGTATATAATATTTCTGCATTCATCGAGTTGAGATTGTACAAGTTTTAAAGAGAAGAGTTTGATGATTTGAGTTGAGTTTTGAAAAGAGTCTAATGAGACGTGCCATTATGACTTATTTGAGTTAAAATGAGAACAGAGTTGATGAGGCGGTAATGTTCCACATGAAACTAGCCGTGAGGGCTTGTTTTAGATGATTGGAAGGAATCTTATGAGCATGGATTCATGGGAGGAGTATCGAGCACCGAAGCGGGTGAGAGTATAGTCCATACTCGAACCCCAGAAACTACGCCGCCAACGTAGGTAGGGATGGAACCGTTAAAGTCGGATGCTTCCCATGGGATCGAACTGTTAAAGTTGGATGTTTCCCATTTTTATTTTCCTGAAATGATAGGACTTGACTAATCGATGGTATCCATGATTAGGGAGGCGTTCATGCCCTGAAAAGGTATGGACGGATGTGGAAACAACGTCTGAGTGTTGTACTATCACTGGCTCATAGGTGATGGTTGTCGAATAAGAGAAACTCCCATTTAGGTCTTGATAGTGCTCCGAGTCAGTTGAGTTGAGTGGTTTACGAGTTGGTCCTGTCTAAGCTAATTCTTGTTAGACTTAGGGCATTTGAGTGAGTTGCTAGATGCTTATGAGTTAGTCCTGTCTAAACTATTTCTTGTTAGACTTAGGACACTTGAGTGAGTTGTTACATATTTATTGAGTTGAGTCCTTTGAGTTGAATTGTAAAACGTTGCATAATTTAATTTGCATATTTACTGAGTTGAGTCCTTTGAGCTGATTGTTGAGTTGAATGTTGAGTTGATTTTATATGGTCGGATTGGATTAGATGAATTGTGATTGGATTGAATAGAATGGTATGTGACTAGATTGGATTTGATTATTGAGTTAATTATTGAGTTGAGTGTATATAATCGGATTGTACATGATTAAAAGGGATCAAATTGTAGATGATTTGATTGAACTGTATTATACATAATTGGATTGGATTGTATGGTATATGATTGGTCTCTGTCTAAACTGTATCCTTACTTTAGATTTATGAAGCCTTATTTGAGTCTCTCTTATCTTTCTGGTTTGAGATATGTGGACCGATGTTATTCTTCCTCGAGGTATGTTTCATTTTGCCATATTACATACTCGTACATTCCACGTACTGACGTCCATTTGGACCTGCATTATTTCATGATGCAGAGACAGGTTTAAGAGATCGTCAATAGGAGCATCATTGGGGATCTATTCGCACTCAGGGTATTGGTGAGTCCTCCCCTACATTCGGAGGACACCGTCTGTGTATTCTTGCATCGAGTTAGTCCTTTTCATTTTGATTTGAGGTAGCCATGAATATGTCATTGGCACCAATTAGATAGTATTAATAGAGGCTTCATAGACTAGATAGTGATGAGTCGATTACCTTCCACTCCAGTAAATAAAAGAAAGACAATAGGACTCCTTTCAATAGCCGCCTCTACGTCAGCCGGATCCCAGGCTCCAGGTATTCTTGTCAAACTATTTTTAAATGACAAATATTTTAGTTGATCTGTCGGCCCATAGCCTTTATTCTTTGAGTTGGATGGGTGATTTGAGTTGCCCGCTAAATTATTCTTTATTTTTAAACGTTCCGCTGAATGAATGAACGAACGGATGTGTGATCAGGCTATGTGGTTCGCTTGGGAGCCAGAAATGGTTTCTGAGTGCCGGTTACATCTAGGGTACCCTCCCGGGGCGTGACAAAAATCAACCAATTTCCAAGTATGGTTGCTTAAGATTGAATCAATATCACTATTAACAGCCTCTTTCCAAAAAGATGAGTCCGCAGCGGACATAGCTTCTTTGAATGTTTGAGGCTCATGTTCAAGAAGAAATGTTACAAAAATTCAGATCCAAATGAAGTAGATGTCTTTTGACGTTTACTACGCCTTGAATTCTCTTTATTAGGTACATTCTCCTTTGGTTCTTCTCGAGGTCGTTTAGACCTTTCACTAAATACCTCAAATCTAGTTTTATACGGATATATATGTTTAACAAATTCAGCATTATCTAATTCTATTACTGTATTGTCATGAATATTTGTATGTTCGGACTTATGAACCAAAAATCGATATGATTTACTATTTATAGCATATCTAATGAAAATACAGTCCACAGTCTTAGGTCCTATTATGACCCTCTTAGGTTTAAGAACTTGGACTTTGGCTAGACATCCCCACACTTTGAAATATTTCAAGTTTGATTTTCTTTCTTTCCATTTCCCATATGGAATATACTATGTTTTGCTGTGGAGAACTCTATTGAGTATTCAATTTGCTGTAAGGATGACTTCCTCCCACAAGCTTTGTGATAAACCTGAACTTATAAGTAAGACATTCATCATTTTTTCTTTAAAGTTTGGTTTTTCCTTTCTGCAATTCTATTTGATTGAGGTGAGTGAGGGGCAGTACTTTGATGGGTGATTCCATTTTCCAAACATATTTCTGCAAAAGGAGATTCATATTTTCCACCTCTATCACTTCTTATCATTTTTATCTTTTTATTCAACTGATTTTTAACTTCAGTTTTGTATTTTCTAAATGCTTCTATTGCTTCATCCTTACTATTCAACAAATAGACATAATAATATCTAGTGCAATCGTCAATAAAAGTTATAAAAAACTTTTTTCCACCATGAGTTAGTGTTGACTTCATATCACAAATGTATGTGTGAATCAATTCTAAGGGACTGGAATTCCTTTCAACAGATTTATAAGGATGCTTAGCATACTTAGATTCAATACATACTTGACATTTTTATTTATTGCACTCAAAGTTAGGCAATACATTTAAGTTGATCAGTTTTCGCAATATTTTATAATTGACATGTCCTAAACGTGAATGCTATAGATTATTTGACTCAAGTAAGTAAGAAGAAGCTTGAACTTTATTATTATCAAAAACCATTACATTTAGTTTGAAAAGGCCCTCAATGAGGCAGCCTTTTCCTAAATACATTTCATTCTTACTAACAACTACTTTGTCTAAAACTAGAACGCACTTGAATCCATTTTTGATAAGAAGACCGGCAGAAACTAAGTTCTTTCTCATTTCTAGAACATGACAAACTTTTTTCAGCATCACCACCTTGCCGTATGTCATTTTCAGGAATACTTTACCATATCCCTCAACCTTAGCCATTGTAGAATTTTCCATACAGATAGTCTTATCAGGTGAGGCAGGAAAATAAGTAGCGAAGGCTTCTCGTACCATACAAACATGTGACGTGGCTCCTGAATCAAGCCATCATTCTTTGGAATTTTTTACCAGGTTGCATTCGGTCAGCATTGCACATAAGTTTTCAACATCCCCATTTATATCAACCATGTTGACTTGTCCTTTCTTCTTTTCCTTCTTGGAAGCACGACATTTCATAGCCTTATGTCCAGTTTTTCCACAGTTATGGCAGTCTCCTTTGAACTTCTTTTTACTAGGATAGTTCTTCGATCCAGAAGGTTTCTTCCTCTTTTTTGATTTATTTGGACCATCCTCAATAATATTTTCTCCCATAATTATTGAGTTTCCTCTAGCCTTATTTTCAGCAGCCTTGTTGTCTTCCTCGATCCTAAGACGAACAATTAAGTCTTCAAGAGTCATCTCCTTTCGCTTGTGCTTCAAATAATTTTTGAAGTCTTTCCATGAAGGAGGCAATTTCTCGATTATTGCCGCTACTTGAAATATTCCATTTATGATCATACCTTCAATGGATAATTTAAAATCAACAACACATTCAACAATTTTAACAATAAAACTATTGAATTTGATCATACCTTCTGCTAGAAGATCATGAATAATGACTTGTAGTTCTTGGACTTGAGACATCACAGTCTTGCTATCAACTATCTTATAGTCCAAAAATTTTACAGCCACAAACTTCTTTAAGCCTGCATCTTTAGTTTGGTATTTTTTCTCAAGAGCATATCAGAGTTCTTTAGAGGTTTTACAAATACTGAAGACGTTATACAAGCCATCTTCCAATCCATTGAGTATGTAGTTCTTGCAAAGGAAATCAAAATATGTTCATGCCTCAGTCACAATAAACTTTTCATTGTCAGGATTTTCTTTCTCTACCACATGAACATCTTCATTTATAAACCATTGTAGACTGAGTGTAGTAAGATAGAAGAACATCTTCTACTGCCAATGTTTGAAGTCAATACCAGTAAATTTTCTAGGCTTTTCTGCAGTAGCCACTGCTGTAGAAACTGGTGTTCTACTGATTGAATACATTGTGTTTGCTTCAAAACTTGATACATTTATATCTCCCATTCCGTTTGACAAAAAAAAGTAGTGTTAAACAACAGAATAACCAAATAGGGATTTTTGTTCAACTCGATGAAGTTTTTATATTCTTCAAATCGAGAAAAACAAAAACTCAATTAACTTGATGAAGATTTTATTTCTTCGAACCAAGTTAATCACTGGAGTAGAAAGTCTTTCGATTTTAGTCTCCAGCTCTCCAAACCGAATATAAGCTGAAGCAGAAATATACAACTTGTTTCTAGTTTAACGATGAAGTTTTATGTTCTTTCAATCGTTAACCGAATGAATCTTGCATATTGATAAAAGTTTTATACTCTTCAAATCAATATTAGATTCATACAGAGTATAAAACCATAAAGGTTTTAATCTCCAGAACTGTAAGATACAAGAGAAAATAAAGTAAATCCCTTAAGTTTGTTGTTCCTCCCGTGTAAAGGTTAGTAAACCAGAAACTATAAAGATGGAAATAATAATATAAAAAGTATCTGAGTCCACAGAATTCACTGTGTATCCTTAAGAAATTTAATCCCCTCACTGTATTCGAGGTTATGGATTATTTCCTCCCAAGATAAAATGGATAAACTATTAAAGAAGTAGTGGTACCTCAAACTTCAATAATTTCAGCGAGCTCAAAAGCCAGTAACAAAATCATACAAACACTCAACTTTATTTGTAAGAAAATCTATGCAGAAGAGGGAGAAATTCAATGTTTAAAAATGAGAGGAAAATCCTCTATTTATAGACAACAAAGGGTAGTGTGAACATGTGTTTATTGTGGTTTATCACAAAAGTCACAACTCTTTACAAAAGTCACAACCTTTCAGAAAAGTCGCAACTCTTCAAAAAAGTCACTACTTTTTTTTTTGGAAAAGTCAAAATTTTTCGAAAAGTCACAACCTTTCGAAATGGTCACAACCCTTTGAAAAAATCACAAACTTTCGAAAAGGTCACAACCTTTCATTTTCCATTCACACCTTTAAAACCCAATAGGTATGGCTCCAACACTGCCACAATTCAAGGATGTGATATCAGGGAAATAATACAAGCAACTTGAACGAGGCATCGTAATTCTCAGCATAATTGTAAGATAGGCCAAATGCTAATTGGAGTTTGTACGGAATGTGACAAATTTCCAAGCCTAATTGCTTAGTTTACTGGAACAGCTAATTATACATACTCTTTCACCCTTAAAAGCAGGCGAACAATCTACAAGGTTATATGAATCCGCCATATTCATTTTTCTTCAGTTGGATCTGTTTCATTTCGACACTCTAACAATATCGAGTTCTCTTCATTTTCAAATATCTAATTATACAAGATAAAACTACAAGTCTGATACTAAATACAACAGATACGGTGGAGAAAGTAAACAAATCATGACAAGGCTTCATCCATGCAGTCAGCAACTACTGATGAGTGTTCCACTTCCTGAAATTCAATAGTACAAAACAAGCAAATTTGCATCTCTCAAAATTGTCATAAAAAAAGTGTATAGCACTTCAAAATTAGCCACCTAGTATAAGCAAAAACAAAAGTATAGATGTGAGTGAATCATCATTTTTCAATGTAAACGGATGTTCGCAATGAAACTATAAGTAGCACTATATTGAATCTTTAACTCAACACTGTCAATACCAAATTAGCCCAACTGTCTATAGAAAAGAATATTCTCCTTTTACACTAAAGGTAGAAAAGAACAGAACTCTTCCAAAAACACATGGAACTTTTCATACTTCAAGATTGACCCATCACACCACATTCTTTTGGAAGGAGAGAGGAAATTATAAATTACCAACAATTTAGCCGTTAAAATAAAACTACGGGAGATCAAGGTTCAAATCTATTTGAAAAAAAACTAGACAGTCTCTTCTCACACGTCTAAACCTTGTTGAGAAGAGTAAAAAAAGTGCATAATCTTACCCAAACACTACCTAAGTGCTTAAAAGCACTTACAATAAATCAATCCAAACAAGCTCTAAGTTGCGAATATTTGTAAATCACGTACACATAGTTTTAAGCCAAACTATTGTTGAAATTGTCTAACGTATGGTGTATCATTAGTGAACAATATATAGGACATGGAACATGACCAATATCAAATCCACTTTTCATTCCACCATCTTCTACGAGTTTATTGACAGTCTCTATATATTCCAAACGAAAAAAGATATAGGGACCCTTAGCTTTATCCCCTTCGATTGAAGGTCTCTATTTCAAAAATAGCTTTTTGTTTCATGAACTATGTTCATGTTATGCTAAAAGTAGGAAGCTCCTAAATATAAAGTTAGTTTACTATTTTGCCGCTGCAGTAGACCAAAATCTAATTAAATAGTAATAATTTAATTACATAAAGGGTTATTAGATGTTCAGCAGTGGTACTTTAATGCTTTACACTCAATTCAGCAAAAATGAGTCCACCATTATTTACTCATTAACCAACATTCACTTCTTTACCATAAAAAATCTGAAGAATTTGAGAAGTTGTGTGGATTAAATACTCAATACAAGACCACGATCATCTATAAACAAATATAACATGAGTACAATGGGAAACTAAGGGGTGAAAATTGTTGAAGGAGGAAACACCACAACTAAAGTTTGATATGATAATAAATAATGAAAATAAATTGGACACGAGAATTTTACGTGGAAACCCCTCAAACAGATAGAGAGAAAAAATCACGGGGTAGAAAGATCTTACTATGATAATATGAGAGTACACTGCTCTCAAATACAAGGAGAAAACAACAATTAGCACTTCTCTCTTATAAAAGAAACAACTCACTAAAGAGGACACTCAAGACTATAATATTTATCTTGTGTATAACTCTCTTTGTGTTCTTACTCTTTTGGATTGTAATTTTTGTGGAGATAATCTAAATGAGGGCAAGAGACCCTCTATTTATAGGAAACTAGAAACGCGTAAAATCCGCGTATTGCACCTCCCTTTTTGACTACACGTTCAAAACGCGTTTTGTTCCCTTTTTGACTACGCGTTTTGACTATCTTGCATTCTCTCACTTGAATATTTAATTGAGAATCAATTAAGTCTTTACACCATTCTTTTTACCCAATTACTGCAATGTTATATTTCTTCTAGGCTAACAAAAGATCGACACTATTTAAACTTGTTACTGTTGATCGGCTTCGTAAACATATCTGCTAGGTAGTCATTAGTGTGAATTTTCTGAATAATATCCACGCTGCCTTCTTCCACCTTCTCACGAAAAAAGTGATACTGAACTCGTATGTACTTTGTCCTTGAATAAAATGCCGGATTCATTGCAAGATGCAAAATGCTCTGACTGTCACAAAACAGAACAACCTTCTCTTATTTGTGCCCAACCTCCTCCAGTAACATCTGCATCCATATTGCCTCTTTGCTAGCTTGTTTAGCTGCTACATATTCTGCTTCCGTCGTAGATGTAGTCATGATAGATTGCAGTTTTGAAACCCACCTTACATCTCCTCCAGCAAGAGTAAACACATAACTTGTGGTAGACTTGCTTTTATCAGAGGAACTGCTAAACTTCAGTCCGTGTTGCTTACTGGTAATACAATGCTCACATAAGGGTAGTGAAACCTTTTTGAGCCTTGGAAGAACCTTTTGCTCAGCAAGAATCTTTAAACCTCGTTCCGACATATGGCTAAGTTTACGTTGCCACATCATCGTTGATTTTTTAAATGAACTTGCTAACTCAGTTGATACTTCTCCTTCTTGGTGTGTTTCACCTTTAAGCATATATATATTTGCAGCAAGTTTTTCCGCTTTCATCACTACAAGCGCTCATTTTGATATTTTTATGACTCCACCATGAGTCTTTAATGAACATCTATTATCATCTAATTGTCCTAAATAAAATAGTCTCTTCCTCAAGTCTTTTACATGTCGTACCTCTTGGATGGTGCATACCGTGTCATCATACATCTTTATTTTGATAGATCCAATATCAATAATATCCAAAGAATGATCGTCTCCCATGAACACAGACCCTCATAAGATAGGATTATATTGATGAAACCATTCTCTCTGGAAAGTCAAGTGCCATATTGCTCCTGTGTCCATGATCCAGACATTAATGAAATGTTTTCTGCCTTCATTATTTGATATTGCTTCACTACATAAAATATCGCCATCATCCGAGGTACTTGCAACATTCCCTTGAGCATTTGATGACTCAAGGTGTTCACTTTTCTTCTTGAACTGACAATCTTTCTTGAAGTGCCCTTTTTTGCTACAGTTGTAACACTTGATATTCTTCTTACTTCTTGATTGAGATCTACCATGATTATGACTCCCACTGGGGCCACGTTCTGTTGGTCTTCCTCTCACCATCATCAAATCTTTAGCTTGCTGCGAACTTGTTTGTCTATCTTCTTTATTTTTGTGCCAATTTTCTTCTTCTAAGACAGCTGCTACAATTTCATCAAAAACTAGACTATTTGTATTATTTTTCAGGTTGATGATGAGTTGATCATACGAGTCAGGAAGACTTTGAAGTAGAAGCTCCGCAAGTTCAATTCCATCTATTTTGCAACTTATTATTGTAAGTTGCGAAAACAGAGTATTCAAAGTATTGATGTGTTTAGTAACCGACATTGACTCTGCCATTCGAAGAGTATACAATCTTCTTTTTAAGAAGATTTTATTATGCAAAGAATTGGTCTCATACAATCCCGTAAAAGTATCATATATTTCCTTTGCCGTTCGTTTTTCAGCCACACTAGACAACACTTGATCAGCTAGTGCCAAGTGTAAATCAGCAACGGCGTTGCTGTCTATGTCGTTCCACTTGCTATCACCAGTAAAGTCTATGGGCCTGCCTTTAATTGCATCTAAGCAATTGTCGTTTCTCAATATCGCTCTTATTTTCATTTTCCACAATGAGAAATTAGTCCCATTGAATTTCTCAACGTCAAACTTTGTTGTACTCGACATTGTTATTCACTTCACATCTTTCTAGATTATTTATGAATATTTTTGCGAACAATCGTGATAAACTGTACCGTCACTGAAATTCACTATTCACTAAATAATACTTTTCACTGAATTTTACTATTTACGAAAATTTACTATTTACAGATAGTACATTCGCATAAAATAGACAGAATAACCGAGGGCTCTGATACCACTATTGGGGGAAGAAGCACCACAACTAAAGTTTGATATTATAATAAATAATGAAAATAAATTAAACACGAGAATTTTACGTGAAAACTCCTCAAACGGATAGAGGAAAAAAACCACGGGTAAAAGGATCTTACTATGATAATATGAGAGTACACTGCTCTCTAATACAAGGAGAAAATAACAATTAACACTTCTCTCTTGTAAAAGGAACAACTCACTAAAGAGTACACTCAAGAATATAATATTTATCTTGTGTATAACTCTCTTTGTGTTCTTACTCATTTGGATTGTAATTTTTGTGGGGATAATCTAAATGAGGGCAAGAGGCCCTCTATTTATAGGAAACTAGAAAAGCGTAAAATCCGCATAAAATCCACATATTACACCTCCCTTTTTGACTACGCGTTTAAAACGCATTTTTTTCTTTTTTGACTACGCTTTTTGACTATCTTGCAAAAAATTAGGAATAAAGGAAGAGAAAAAGCCCCAGATTCTTCTCCCGATGAATTCTTCATTTGTCAAATGTTTTTTTCCCAGTTTAGTATGGCATTAAACTCATAAAAAAGCATGACTAATCAGTATATACTTTCTTCACCTAAAATTACATGGGTAACACAACTCTGCTAATGCGAAAAAATGAAAAGCAAGAGTGAGGGTGGATTAGGGAGATATGGTTTACGTATTCACCTTTTGGATTTTTTTTCTATTTCCGATTAATTAACTTTTTATCTGACCAGCTTAATACTACATGTTGGTCATTCAGGTAAGTTTATTTGCTTCTATATATGATAATGAGGACTTCTATTGGCTCGTATGAATCCACCATAGGTCAAGGGATCAGGTCCTTGACTAATCAACAGCTAAGAACAAGGAATGACAATTTTACACAGCAGAAAGTAAAGCACACAAGATGTTTACGTGGAAACCTTCTTGCTCAAGGAAGGAAAAACCCAAGACTATCACGTACCAAATTTAGATTACAAACTCTTGCAACCTAGGAATTAAACTCTTAATTCCTTACAAGACTCTAGTATAATAACTCTATTACAGTAGTACACACAATAACTCTTATTGCTCTCACACGACACCAACTAGCTAGTCGATATAGACTCCAACAATAACAACAACACGGCTAACTCTAGTCAACAACTCAAATCTAGAAGATAAGAACAAGGAACAAGCAAACAGTTTCGGTTGATAAGAGCAGGTACTTTGTAGTTGAGGTCTTCAAGTTGTGAAAGCCGACACAACTTATGTGTTGAGACAAGAGCAACGCTTTTCATAAATTGCAAAAGATGGGTTTTGCTCTTTATCAATTCTCCTTATCAATGAGGGGGACAAAGGGCAAAACCCTTAACCTCTTCTCATGGATCGAGGTGTACAAGGACACTGTTGTCCTACTGCTACACTACCCTACCACTCTCCCACACTCCACAGACATGGTACACTTTACAACAGTGTTGTTTGCCTTTGGTAATCACATTAGAGGTACCAGGTCCCTTCATCAGGTTTGTCAATCATCAAAATCAGTTTTACAGCATTATAACAACTTCCATATTCACGCATTAGTCATTCGTTCTTTTTGAAAGACATCAACTGCAATTATATTGTTGACAACAAAATGTTGTTTTTCCAACTTTTATTTTAGCTTTTTGTACCATAGACAACACAAGGTAAAATTTTAAATAAATTTAGATCTTATTCAAATACACTTGAAGGTGGGCGTCCGATTGATTTTTTATGTTTTAAATTAGGGAAAAAATAATAATTCAAAGAATGTAATGGTACTAGAATCTTTATGTTTACCAGAAAATGCGTGAAGACATACCTTCTAAGAATCTTTGTTTGTTCAAACAATAAGAGAATTACAATCCTGACATGTATCTAGTAGTAGTAACATTTTTCTCGTAGTTGTTTGTCTTACAACTTTTGTTACTCCTCGTTTTGTTATTTACCGTGCTTCGGTCATCACATTATTTGATTATTGTTATTGCTCCTGTTTTCCGAATGTTATGTTATGCTTTCCTATTGGAGTATTTGATATGTCCTCTTTACTTATGTGTTTTCTTTCTAACTTCTTTGATGTGTTATTCGAGTCGAGGATCTTTCGAAAATAACCTTTCTATCTCCACCAGGTACGTAGGAATAAAATTTGCGTACACTCTATCCTCCTTAAACCTCACTTATGGGACTACACCGAGTTTGTTGTTCTTGTTGCTGGGTCAAAGTGAAGATCCATTATATGGATGCACTACAAGAAATAAGACTTATTGTGGCACCATAAGTCACTACAAAATGCTCCACAGTCGCCGCTAAAGGTATATAGCAGCGACAATTGCTCCATTCATAGTAGTTCCATAACTAAATGTTATTTGTGACAATTAAATAATGTCGCCACAATAAAAAGTCATCTGTGGCGACATAATTCGTCATAATATATGAACAAATATGCCACAAAAAATAATAATTTACAACACAAATATTTGGAAAGTCGCTCCTAAAATATGATGTTTAGTGGCAACATAGTTGCCACAAAAACTTATACGCTAACTATGGCAACTTTTATGTCGCTCCTAAAATATGACCTTTAGTGGCGACATAGTTGCCACAAAAACTTATTAGCTAACTGTGGCAACTTTTATGTCGCTCCTAAAATATGACCTAGAGTGGCGACATAGTTGCCACAAAAACTTATAAGTTAACTGTGGCAACTTTTATGTCGCTGATAAATATTGATATTAATTAGTAGCATCTCCTATCGCTGCAAAAAAGTATAAACTATTAGCATCAACTTTTATGTCGCTACTACACTTAATTAATTAACAGCCGCAAAATCCACTAAATATCAGTGGCAACTTTTTTGTCATTGCAAAAGGTAATATTCATCTCGTTACTAAAGAATAATATTTAGTGTTTTAAAATAAAATTCTCTAAAATTAGTATATATAGATATTAAAAACATCTAATATATAATATTTCACAAAATTAGAACAAAAGCATTTCCGAGTACGTACATATATATTAGCTAGTACTTTAGTTATCATTGTATCTATATACATATGATAACAAGAAATTTTTTTGTGTATACATATACATATATATGATCTAAAAGCAAAAACTCTCATTGCGCGCCTTCAAACTACTTCTTGATTGGGCCCCATTGCATAAGAACCTTGTCCCTGAAAATAGAAAAACAATATCAACTTCCTCGAATGACTTCAATAGCTCAAACTGTCTTTCATAGTATTCCTTTTCTCCTATAATCAGTAAAAAAGAATAGTCAAAAGAGGACTGAGGGTGTTAAAGATAGGACATTTTCATACAGCTTCTATTGAGTCCTAATTTAACATCAAATAGTACTTAGTCTACAGAAAAGGAAAATTACCACTTTTTTCGTGCCAAGAACATGTTTCTTGGGATGTTACTCTTCGTATCCCAACCTAAAATCTTAACTTTTCCTTATACTTCACAACATAAAGTAGCAGCAGCTAAAGCAACAATTTTTTGTAAATAACAACTAAAAGAAGCAGGATTTTGTCTCCAAAAATGGAAACACAGAAACTAAAAGTTTACAAAATCAAAACCTACATATGACACAGAGATATTCTGCTGGTACATATACTATAGGCTCGGTTGGTTTACCATATAAGGAAAAAAATCCTGACATAAAAAATACACAACTATAACATATAACTAATATGCATAATGTCACGCCCTGGAAGGGTACCCTAGACGTGATTGGCACTCGAAGATCATTGCTGGTCCCCAAGCGATCTACTTGGTCCATTCACACATCCATTCAATATCAATCAATCAGCAGAAAGCTTAAAATAAAGAATTTGTTTAGTGGGCAATCCAAATCAGCGATCTAACTCAAGAAAGAAAGGTCATTGGCTAACAAATCAAACTCCAATCTTTGTTATTGAAAATAGTTGGACAAGAATAATTCAAGGAAAGAAAATACTCAATCGACCCATCACTATCTAGTCTATGAAGCCTCTATCACTACTATCTAATTGGTGCCAATGACATGTTCATGGCTACCTCAAATCAAAATAAAAAGGGCTAACTCAATGCAAGAATAACATAAGCGGTGTCCTCCGAATGTAGAGGAGGACTCACCAATACACTGAGTATGTATAGATCCTCAATGGTGCTTGTATTGATGATATCTTAAACCTGTCTCTGCATCATGAAATGATGCAAGTCCAAATAGACATCAGTACATAGAATATAGGAGTATGTAATATGGCAGAATGAAACATACCTCAAGGAAGAATAACGTTGGTTCAAATATCTCAAATCAGAAAGATAAGAGAGACTCAATCAAAGTATCATAAGTCTAAAGTAAGAATGTAATTTTTAGAAAAAGACCAATCACATACCATACAATCCAATCCAATCATGTACAATATAGTTCAATCAAATCATTTACAATTCGATCCCATCCAATCATGTATCATCCAATCCAATCCAATCATATACAATCGGCTCAATCCAATCATATACAATCCGATCCAATCCAATCCAATCGTACACTATCCAATCATATATTATTTAATCCAATCCATCACATATCACCTAATCTGATCCAATCATACACAATCCAATCACATATCATCCAATCCAATCCAACCATGTATATTTTGATTCAATCCAATCCAATCATATGCAATCAACTCCATCATAAATTCAAAGGACTCAATTCAATAGATATACAAATTAAGTTATGCAATATTTTATAATTCAACTCAATCATCTACAATCACAATCAAACAAATCATATCAAGCACAATCCATTCAATTGGGAGTTTCTCTAACCAACAACTATCACCATATGAGCGAGTGATAGTACAATAAGCCGACGTTGTTGCCACGTCCGTTCATACCTTGCCAAGGTAAGAACGAATCAACAATCATGGAACCATAACCAATCAAGTCCTATCATGTCAGGACAGTAATTTAGGAAACATCCGACTTTAACGGTTCAATCCTCTCCTACGTTTGGCGATGTAGTTTATTGGTTTGAGTATGGACTACACTCTTACCTAATTCGGTGCTCGATACTCCTCTCAAGACTCAATATGCTCATATCTATCAAGTGAGTAAAATACTCAAAATACTCATTTAGTCTCAATAGACTCTTTTCAAAACACAATCAAATCTGGCCTCATTGGACCTTCTTTCAAATTGACTCATCTCAAATCATCAAACTCTTTTCTTTAAATTTGATATCATCTCAACTCAATGAATGCAGAAAATAGTAGATGCATTTAAAACATAATTTTAACTCCTCAACTCAAACTCAAAATAGACATTTTTATGTAAAAATACTCAACTCATTTATACTCAAAATACTCATATTCAAAAATAATTAAAAGTCTTCTCAAACTCAACTCATGCTTAAACTCCTTTTAAATCATAGATGAAAATAATCATTCTTTGAACTCAAAATAGTGTGTAAATAGTTTATGGAAAATGTTCACAATCATTTATTTAAAACTCCTTCTCAAAAGATCATTTATTTTCAAAATGTTCATAAGACTCCAATCAAATCAAATTATGCAAACCACATATCACATAATCATATTAGACTCCAATCCACTTCATCACACAACACCCTCATTAACATAATCTCTTCATCAATCATTCTACATATGTTAAATAACCACCAATCACGTCATTATTCACACCATCATCAAACATCTTGCTCCAAAATTTTTATTTAATTCTATATTCCCTTTATAGAAACAAAAGTGACATTTTAGCTCTACCAAGGTTTCGTTTCTTTTTATGCCTTTCACATTCATAACTATCCCAAAATTCTCATATAACTAAAAATTAATTTCATCAAACTCATGTAAAAGAATACCTCATTTCACTATGAAAATAATATTATTTTTATTATACATAAAAACCATCAATCTCACCCTCAAGATAAATTATGACCAAAATGATATCTCATCTTCGGTTCATGTGAATGAATAAATGAATTCATACTCTCAACAAAGTCAACTCAAGAACATCATTAATACATTTTAGTAATATTCTATAGTTTAGGAAATTTCAAGAAAACCTTCATCAAAGGTTCAAATCTTTTACAACTTCTATCTAACACCTCTATGGGCATATGGAAGAACTCATTCCATATTTTAGGTTAGCCTTACACACCTTGCTTGAAGATCATATTACCAGAAACCAAGACTTGACTTGAAGATCTTGAATCCTTGAGCTTTTGAGGGCAAATCTTGTTGGAGATGTTTGGGAAAGAAGAGAATGGAGATTAGGTCTTTTTAGAGAGAGGCACAAGACTAAAAAAATAGTCCAAATCATTCAAGGCAAGAGTATATATAATTAGGGGAAAAGTCCAATTTGCCCTTCCTCAAAAATCTGAAAATAAATGGACAAAAACTCACCTGGCGCTATAGTGGCGTGCCACGCCACTGCAGCGCCAAGTCAAAATAGGCTTAAAAACCCTGCAACCTAATAGTGGCGCATCGCGCCAAGGACCAAACTACTGAGGCTGTTTTCTGGCGCTATAGTGGCGCGTCGCGTCCTTGCAGCACCGAGCCTAAATTTTCTAGAGTTAGAGTCCAGGCCTGAAATTTCAGCAGTACTAGTTTGTAGTAAAAGGTCATAACTTTTGACTCCGAACTCTAAAAATTGCAATCTTGGTGGCGTTGGAAAGAAGACTCAATGACCTTTAATTAGGTAGGTCGTGGGCCACCCAATTAATTATATTCAAAGGGATATGGTCGTTTGAAGTTGACCCTTATACTAACTCATCCGAAAACTTAATCGATTGGAATTCTCTGGACTCAACTTTGTGTTAGAGATACCTAAACACATTTGAAACACTCCAAATACTTAGTAATTGATCCTAACTCATATATAAAATTACAAGTACTTCGGTTCGAGCCTACACACAAGTAAAGAAATATTCGAGTCTTTGCAAAAAAAAATCTGGGGTGTTACACATAACTTATAGGAGAATCTGCCAGTTACTTTATGCAAAATATAACATGTATTAACAATAGCAAGATAAAACTAATTCTTGATTTTACATTCTCCAACAACAATCCCTATAGATTTATACACCATACAATAATTACCATATAGCAATCTCTATGACACGCCTAAACATTCTGCTGGTTCATATACTCAAGGCTCGTTTGGTTGCCCGTATAAGGAAGAAACAATCACAACATAGAAGTACCCAATGCTAACACAACGTGTGATTTCTCGTTACAATTTCACATAACTAATAATATACATGAATAACTTATACGCGAATCTATTAGTCACTTCATGCAAAATACAACATGGATCAAGATAATGCATAATAACAATAGAAGATAAAGCTAATTCTTGAATATACTTTAACATTTTACACACCATACATTAATAATTACCACGTAACAATCTCTATATTACAATAATCTCATATAATTAATTACCTTTTGTTAATTCAAAGTATTTTGAGATATTATTAATGATGGATGAAGCTTCAGAGTCAATAACACAAGACTTGAGCACTTTATCTGGAAGCCTTAACAAAAAATCATGCCTAGTGACTTAAATGAGTTGCGCCGGCTGAAACATCGGCTACTCTCCCATCCAATTCCTATACAAAGTTTGACGATGATGTGGTCGAGCAAACTCAATTAGGGACACATATCAGTACAATAGCCGTAGATATTAATGAAGAGGAATCCAGCAAAACCAACACAAGAAAATTGAACAAACACAAAAAAGTTCCAACAATCTTCCACCTAAACCAAGAGAAGCTTTCCCAAAAGTGTCCTCTAGATAATGATGAGGTTGTTGATAGCTTATCAGAAGCCTTCACGAGTTTTTAGTAAATAGATAACACAAAAAACTTCCAACAATCTTCCACTTACTATTGATAACTAAAGTAGTTCTTGTTGGCCATAGGCCATAGTTTTGTTGGATTCGGCATCTCTAAAGCCATGGAAAGCTTTCCAGAAAATATTTTAGTTGTTTTATTTCTCTAATAACTAGTCCAACTTTATATGTAACTATTTTCTACACTAAGGTAATAATTTGTTATATTCCAAAGGATCAAGAGAAAGTACCTATTGCATTCTAGTCATAATAGCATCCATTTATTCTTGGAACATCTTGTCTACCTCGCCTTTTATCTGTTCATGCTCCTCTTCTAACTTTTTCTGCAAATCTTCTTTCATATTCTTTTTTAAATTGGTAGTCATTTGTTCATGTTCTTCTTGTAACTTTCGATCCATATCAGCTTGCATCTCTTGACGAATACTTTCCATTGTCGAAGATACACTTTCCTCTATGTCTGCTTGATGTAGTTGAGTCTTTTTAGGAGGCTTCTTTTCATATCCTTTTCCCCGAATATAGCTTGATCTCTCACCGAGAATCGATGATAAAATCTCATCCCTAAACATGGGATGCTGATCTCTTCAGATTGTTGTTCAACAACAAGTTGTTGAAGCTGAGCCTACAATAACATTTAATTATTTCACCAAAATACAACGTACATATTGAAAGTAACTTTGGACTTTCTTTGGTCCAGCTTTTGGACTTTTTCTAATGCAAACATGTATTCCGAGAAGCAAACGTCCCTGCAGATACATTGTCCAAATGCAGTCATATGCTTAAAGATACACAACATTTATATAATTTTCAGCAACTATCACAAGAAACTACGGGCTACATCAAGTTGGACAAGCTAGGGATGACATGTTTTAGAAGAAGAAAACTAAAAAAGATCAAACAACCTTCTTGAACTCTTCTTACAGCTTTAGTGTTTTAACTTCTTCTTCTTCAATTTGGATGTCTCTATTTCATAGTTATATCTACTTTGAAAATTTAATAGTTAGGACCTTTGTAAAGGGGAGAGTCTCCCTCATTTATAGCTTTCCTAGAATAAAAAACTTATCATTAGAGATAAGGACTAGAGTAGGTATTTCTTTTTTGTTTCTGCTGTGCAGGTACATTGTAGACCTGCAACACTTGATACAATACTTGGAATTCCTCTCTTGTTTGCTTCCATTGTGTAGGTAAATAAAGTGCTGTAGCACTTGATGACTTTTTTTGGAATTGCAGCGTACATCTAGAACCTGCAGGTTGATTTAGCATGGTGAAATGGAGTGGATTACTACATCAACATCTAAGTTTACTGTAGAGCTGCAACATTCAACAACAAATACCTCAACTACACAACCATGTACACATCTACAATACAACCATCCTTGGAACCTTCAGCATCTAACAACCTGCAACACCTTACAACAGTCATCCTCATCTTCACCTTCAGAACCTGCAGAAATATGGGGCAGAAACTGCAGCCGCAGTTAAGTGCTCAATGGTGTTGTCATTTCCATGTCTTCAAGGGTGATCATTTACATAGACAAAGCAACTTTACAGCTGATATTTTTCCCAAACACAACCACAAATTCAAAGAAGAAAGATTACATATTAAAGTAGACAAGGTGAAAATGACTATCTTGAGAAGAAGTTGTCTCCAAAAAAAGAAGAAAGTAACTTGTAGTAGATCAAAAAGATAATAAGGTAATGGCTTTAGGGAATTACATGAATCTGTTGGGATTGCGGATCCAACCATACACGTTCTTCATTTACATTTTTGCGTGTATGCTGAATCTCCCAGACTTTAACTGGTGTGTCTTTTTCTCCCGATTCAGGATTTCTCTACAGTATAATTCAATAAAAAAAAATATATAAGCAAATAATCATATAAATAACAAGAAGTATATGTAATTATAGAATAACAAATGTGTTTTCACCATAGATTCCCCTACTTCTACAAATGATCGTGTCCCACAAAAATGTTTAGTTATCTGTTTTTCTCTGTTTTTTTGTTTCTCTCACTGACAACCTGTACTAAGTCAAGAGATCAGAAAATATTTATGCTCGTGTAGATAGCTACTGAAAGATGTCATGTTGTCCATGTAAGCATATGTCTAAGATTATAGAGTGGGCAACAATGTTTTGGTTATAATGAAGTTACCTTGAATTTCTCACTACCAAAATACTTAACTAGGTATTTTCAGTCCTCCAACTCAACATCCCCAGGTCAACGAGACAATCTTTCTTCATCAGTATCATAGGTAGAGTAAGAATTATTCAATCGAGCTTTTCATGCCCTAAAAAGTCTTTGCATAGTGCTTATCACAAAGCCTTGTAACTTATGTTCTCGCAGTCCACCACAAACTTTAAATTTATCCTGAACATATTATAATATTAAATTTAATAAATTAAGTAATTTAAAGGCAATACAAAATGGAAAGTAATTTATTACCTTAACCTTATACCACATTGCTTCTCCATATTTTAAAACAATCTTCTGCCAATTTCCATCTCGGAATGAGATACTACTCCATATGATCAAGCCACAGTAATTAACAATATCTCTAGCACCAGATTCCACAGCTCTATCAATATCATCTGGAATAATTATATTGATTTTCTCTCCATACTTGATTTTAATATCAACCGTCTTAGATTTATATTTTACTCTTCCTCTCTTTTTATTGATGCGAGAAACTGCAAAGCAATAATATTTTTTAAAGCACAACATTGTGTTCTGAAAAAAGTAGCCATATGGTGATCTTGAGAACTATATGCAATCATGGCATCTTAGCATCTCCACTAAAAGCTTACAGATTCAGGATTTTCGCTGTTGTATTTTCTATAAAGAGTAAGCTTAGAACCAATCTCACTCTCGTAAGGTGGAATAATGTACAAACAGTTTCACTTTAGTTCATAACGCGGTAGTTATGTATATATTTTGAAAGGACAAGTAGGTTATGTACCACAAACTCAAAGCTAAGGAAAATGATTTGTATTTGATCCCCCTCAAGAAAAGGGAATAACAGACTTTTCATATTGAAAAAACATCTATCTATAACCAACTATCCTCTTCTTTTTTCAACTTAAATCTACATAAAAGTTTGAGTTTATATATTTTAAGAAACAGATCAAAAAAAGATTATTAAATAAGTGTCTATATCCGCACCCAAGAAAGAACAAAACTAGTTAAGCCTCTGTTAAGTATGAAAACTAGCAGATGAAGGAAACTAGCAGAACTAGAAGAAGAGAAATTGTCAATATTTTAGGTTAATTTACCTTGCTGCAAAACGCCACCCATTAGTTTATTAGATCCTTGAAAATTTAAATTTTCAAAACCAGTTTTGCAGTCAAATTTAGTCGAGAACCAAGATCAGGCACAGACAATCCTGCACCAGTAGCTAGGGGCGTGGACTAACCTGCACCAGTTTCAACCTCTAGGGAGGGGCGTATACTTTTTTCTAGAGTTATGGATGATTGTGTCTCTGGAGATGTTCTTTGGATAGGGTCACTTGATATTTGTCTTATCTGCTGAGGTCCTTGCCTTGGGTTAGATGATTGTTCTATCTGCAGAGGTCCTTGCCTTGGTGGTATTTGTGGCTAAGATGTAGTTCCAAGACTTTCTCGTCCTTGAAAATTTTCATGTCCAGTTCTTATACCGCCTCTTTCACTTTTACCTCATATAGTTCCTTTCATTTCCTGCAACATGATTAAAAAGGAGAAACATAAAATTCAGAAATTAAAGATGATAAAACATATGTCTACCAGCTAAAGAAAACATCAATTCATAAAACAATGTATTAGATCAATAAATTAAAAAAATGTGTGATATTTTACTAACAACTATAGCTTCATTGATGGAAATGTAACACATTAATTCAACTTAAAACACTGATTCTATTTATAAAGTTGCAGCTACAAGTGTTATGAATTAATTTCATATCAACCTAATCAAAATAAAATACAGAAAACTCAAAACAAGATGTAGACAGATATACAGTCGTCTCTGTTAAGCAATCTTCAAAAAGATGTATCACTGTTCTCTCCATCATTATCATCAATTAACTCTTCTTCGCTTTCTTCATTTTTGGATACATCTATATTATTGTCATTAATAAAATCATCCTCCTGATTTTCTTCATCATTGGTACGCAAAACAGTTTGTGATTCAATATCATCCCTATGTAAAGACACCTCAATATCAATTTCTTGGTCATTGGTACGTAAGATATTACATTCCACTTTTTCTTATTGATAAACTTCTTCATTTATTAATTCTTCTTCAACTTCAGATATATTGAAAAGGTCATGAGGATTTGTCTTTCCAACAATGAGCCAATCTTTATCAATCATGTCATTCAAGTAAAAAACTTGTTCAGATTGAGATGCCAACACAAATGGCTCATTTGTATTCAAAGCACAATGAGTATTCACGCTTGTAAACCCATAACTGTCAATCTTATATCCTCTTCTTAGGCAAGCCACATCCCACCAATGAGACTTGTATAGATAAACTTTTATGTTTCCCACATGACACAACTCATAAATGTCCTCCAATACACCATAATACTCCTTATTAGAGTGTGCATCATCTCCCCTAACAAGTACTCCACTGTTCTGTGTTTTTCTCACAAGTTCTTTTGTTTGAAACCTAAATTCATTCACCATAAATATTGAATATCGATGCACCAATGGTTCTATACCGATGGCTAAGCCTATGAGCTCATTTGTTGCGCGTCCTTATGCAGATAGTACAAATATCTATAAGAAAAATAAGATTTGTTCATATCGACATGCCAACACTAATAGTAAAGTATTGTTTTAGTAAATACTTACACGTGCACGAAACCAATCAATAAACTCATTATTATGCATCCCATGAGATCTCGTTGAAACTTGTATTTCAATCTCTCTCATGTATTCCCTACATTTTGTGTTGGTTAAGATTACTTAAATTATCTTAATGTAAAATTATATTTGAATTAATAAGAGACTTACTCCATGAATTTTGAAACCTCTTCGCAATTTTGAAGAACATACATGCATGCTTGGTTGAACTCATAATGAGGTAGTTTCTTTCGCACTGAAGCCCCTTTTGTTTACCCACTTAATTTAAATATAGACATCCCACCATGTAATTCAAATCAATCATCATTTTTTGTTGGTTGATTGAACTTGGTTGAGATATTTTTTAAATATCGTGAGTAAAATGTAAGGTTTTCCCTTGCCGTATTACCTTCAGCAATTGAACCTTCTGGACGACCTGGGTTGCAAATATCTCCCTTAAGTATTTACAAATACCTACATATAGATTTCTCATCAATAGAGTTATAGAATGTGACAGTTTAAAAATATTGGTTTTTAATATATAGAATAAGATGTTACCTCTTAACAGGGTACATATTCCGGTATTGAACTAGTCCACCAAGTTTTGCCTCTCTTGCCAAGTGTATTGGATAATGAATCATGACATCAAAAAATGTCGGAGAAAAAACCATTTGAAGTTTGCATAATATGATAGGAATTTCAGCTTCTATGATATCAAGATCTTCAATTTTCAGGCACTTAGCATATAGATTCTTGAAGAAATTACCTAAGGCTATAATTGGTTCACACACTTCCTTAGGTAACAAACCACGTATAGCTACGGGTAAAATATCTTGCAATAATACATGATGATCATGACACTTCAATCTATGTATTATTTTCAAGTACATCAACACATCTTGAAATATTTGATTAAAAGGCATCTGGAACCTTGAAATTAGCTAAGAAATCGCATAACTTCAACTTCTCTTGAGGGGAGAATGCATAGCAAGCTGCCGGCAATAAAATATTATCCCCATCCTCAATTGGATGCAACCCTTGCCTAATACCAAGGTCCACCAAATCATATCTACTTTTCAATGTGTCCTTTGTCTTACCAACCATACTCATCACAGTTGATAAAATATTGTCGGACACATTTCTTTTTATGTGCATCACATCAAGGTTATGTCTTAACTTAAGACTCTTCCAATAAGGCAATTGAAAAAATATATTTTTCTTCTTCGAATTATAAGCATTGCTAGAAATATTACGCTTTTGCTTTTGTACTTTACCAAAACTCACATTGCCCAACTCGTGTAATTGCATAAGTGCTTCATCACCTGTTAAAGGGCTAGGTGCAATCCCCATTTTCACTTTCCCATCAAATAACATCCTATTTTTACACCATGGATGATTCATGGGAAGGAAGCAATGATGCCCCATATAACACAATTTGTTGCGTAAGAAAATTGATTGTGTGTCTTTATGGCAACAGAGACATGCAAGCTTGCCTTTGGTTGACCATCTTGAAAGGTTTCCATATACTGGAAAGTTATTAATCGTCTAGAGAAGAGTCACACCCATAAGAAATTTTGATTTTGAGTGTGCATCATAAGTCTCCACCCCATCCCATAATTCTTTCAACTAATAAATCATTGGTTGTAAATATACATCAATATCATTCCCTGGAGACTTAGGTCCTGGAATAAGAAGTGTCATCATGAAATATAGATCTTTCATGCAATCCTATGGTGGCAAATTATATGTAACTAGAATGACAGGCCATATACTATGATTGGAACTAATATTCCCAAAAGGTTGAAACCCATCACTTGCTAAACCTAATCACACATTTCTTAACTCAGCTAAAAAGATAGGATGATGCTCATTGAAATATTTCCATTCTATTGAGTCAGATGGATGACGCATGACACCGTCATCAATATTCTCCTCTTTGTGCCACCTCATCTTCTTTGATGTCTCTTTTGCCATGTATAATCTTTGAAGCCTTGGTTTGATTGGAAAATATTGCAACACTTTATGAGTTACTTTCTTTTCTTTGGGTTTTACTGACTTCCATCTAGACTTGCCACACTTAGGACATGATTGAGCATTGACATAATTACTCCAATATAATATACAATCATTCTAGCATGCATCTATTTTGGTATATCCCAGGCCTAGGTCACGAAGAACTTTCTTTGCTTCATAGAAAGAACTAGGTACAAATGATCCCTTAGGAAGAACTTCTATAAAGAACCTTAATAACTCATCCATAGATTTGTTGCTCCAATGCTTAAGTGACTTCAAGTGAAGTAATTTAACAACAAAAGACAACTTTAAGACTTTTGTGCAACCAGGATAAAGTTCTGTTTTACCATCTTCTAACAATTTGTAGAACTTTGTAGCATGCATATTTGGCTCTTCATTTCCCTCCGAATAAGTAGCATTATTATCCAGATTCATATATCCACAAGCATCGTGGATCATTTGAGTAATGTCATCCTCTTCAGCGCTATCAACTTCTACTTCATCATTAAGTGAGACATTAGAATTTTCAACTCTAACCAACTCCTCTCCATGCAAGTCCCACACCTTATAAGAATCCCAGAATCCCTTCTTCAATAAGTCTACTCTTATATCAATTCTTAGCTTGAACACAGTGTTCATACATTCTTTACAAAGACATCGAATCATAGTGTTCACCTTGGGTTAACTAAATGCTCAATTAAGAAAGCCTTTTACTCCGTCTCTATATTTTTGGTCAACTCTATTCCTAATATTCAACCAACTTTTATCCATTCCTATTTCAATAAAAAATCAATAAGTTACTTAATTCAATTATTTATAATGATAAATATTGGACAAAGAAGTACTGAGAAATAACTTTACAGAAAAATATCAATAATGAGGTTGTGACTAGAAGTTGAAAAATCTCACAATCAAATGCTAATAATAAAAAGGGAGCGTAGAGCACATATGACTGTGACTAGCACAACTTACTGTGTTTACAGTGATTATCTAGCAAAGTACAAGTAAATATTCAGCTGTGCTATTGAGCCTCATATACAATGACACTTACTGTGCTTCGCTGCAGACACTCTTTCCAAGCACAGCCATATGGTTGACAGGTTGTATCAAGCCTACAATTTTCAGCAAGTTTCTAAGAATACAAGAGGGTACTACATACTAGAAAAACTGGGAATGTCAAGTTTCAGAAGGCAAAAGCTGAAGAGGATCAAGGAACCACCTTAAATGAGCTACAGACTGTCTCAAGAGGAAGCACCATGAGCTCTTCTTCCAATTTTCTTTTGTTTCTTTTTTTTTTTTGTTCTCTCTTCTTTCTTTCTTTTTTGGGGCTATGTATTTCCTTGAAGTTATAGCCTCTTTGAAGAATCCTTATTTAGGTTTATATTATAAAGGGGAGAGTCTCCCTTATTTTATAATTTTCCTAGATACTTTGTATTGAGAGAAGTCCTCTCATAGATGCTTAGCTACGTAGGATCCATTGTTCTCTATTATATACTACTGTGCAGGTATATTGCAAATCTGTAGAAGCTGCAGGTTGTGACTAAACTACCTAGGAGCAACAATCAGCAACAGCTTGCAACAAAATGTTGTGGATAAGATCACCAACTACAGTAACACTGTAGAGTTGCAGCACAAACCTGTAGGATGCTGCAGTAATTAATACAGAAGTGCAGCTCTTTGTACAATGCAGAGCTACAACATCTAACAACAACATCACACAACAACCTGAAACACCCTGTAGAACTGAAGCAGTACAATGCAGGTAATAAAAAGTTCAACTCGGATGATCTCATGGCATTTTCTAAGCAACAGGTAGTGAATTTGTTCATATTAGTAGCACTTTTCTGATGCACTCACAGTTTACATAGTTGTTTTAATCAAAAAACACAGATGGACCATCTACTAGGAAAAAACTTTTTTCACATAATAGACCAATCTATAATTTATAATCTTCTCTTTTTCACATTCTAATAGCACAAAATTCTTAATTTATCAACTATCTACTGCATAATAATGTCAATCTCATATCTCTCCTCCAAATTATATAATTATACGGTTATTGTTATTCCTATAATTTTTAAGTATTATCATATCTTTTTGTAGCTCACGAAAGATAAGGACAGATACTAGATGTCTAATTCTCCATACATTCTGTGGCTATTACAGTGAGTCTTATCGACTCTACACATCTCCAGAAAATAAAACATCAAATAAAGAGAATCGATTGATCAGCTAGCTAGGCAGAACTGCAAAAAGTATAAAAAATAAATCTCTGTAAAAAAAATTGTGAATACTTCTTTCTCTAACAAAGGTGTCAATTCTTTAACTAGTCAAAACCACAAATCTAAGAAGAGATAAAGATGTAAACAATGAAGAGACTCCCAATTTCAAGATAGATTTACCAATGTGCAATCCAAATGCAGAATTTCCATCAACAGACATAGAAACACCTACACAGAGGAGATCGAGAATACAAAATACAAAATACAAACAAGAATACAGAATTTTAGCTTCTAGTTTACCTCGCAAGATCGAGAATACAAAATACAAAACACATCTTTAGAACTTTCATCTTTTAACTTACCTTGAACTGATTTTCAAAACTTCAAATGGGCGAACTGGTTCAATCCTTTAGAACTTTGAACTTCTTAAGCTCACACTGATTTTCAAACTAGGAACTCTCTTCCTTTCCCTTGGACTTTAGAGAACCCCATTCCTACAAAATTTCAAGTGGATTATAGAAATTACATGTGAAATCTTAAAATACATAAACCCAGAAAGGGATTTGAGCACAAACCTGATGAAATACATACTATAGAGAACCCTATTAATCAAAAATTTCAAAAAAGAACCCTATTCATATATATTTCACCAAGAGATCGACACTACTTGTTCCTATAAATCGAGCAAAGAGGAACCTCTGTTAGCAGTGTTGTCTCTACTTTTCTTCCTCCAATTCCTTTTCTCAAATCTATATAATATCCATTTTTTTAGCTTTGTGCAAGAGCTGATGAGAATGGCCTTTTGTTTAGCTTAGATAAGAGATGTTCTTTTAATATCTCGAAGCTTTCCAAAATTTTCCAGATTTTTTAGTTTATTTTTCTTTTAAATTTAATTTAGTTGGATTAACATTAGCGGCGACTAGGTCGCTACAAAATCTTATTTGAGGCAACATTTCATAAGTTGCTACTAAATATTTGGCGTCCAAATTTTATTTTAGCGGGACTTTATAATTTGGGAATCAGTGACAACTATTAGCAGCTACACAAAATAAGTCGCCACTGAAACTAAACATTTTGGTATGATCATATGTCCCTACTGAATATGAAGCTTTTGTAGCAACAAGTAGGATCGCCACTAAATCTCGCCATAATAAGTCTTATTTCTTGTAGTGATGTAATTTACTCTTATAGCTTAAAATAGTAGACAAACGAGTGGTATGTCAAAAAGAGGAAAGGAAACTCAAATTAAGGATTATTAATTTTCTCATGGGATTACACAAGATAAGTTATAGTGATTTTATTTTTAGTATTTTGTGAGGAATGATATCTCGTCTATAAAATGCTTTGGATCAAGGTATAGTAATAATATCTTGTCTTGAATAAAAATGCACTTCCTTTTGCAAAGAAAAGGAAAAAGGAAGCAATAAGCAGCAATTGTTGATTTCAACAATTGCAACTTTCAAAAGTAAAGAAAAAGGTCAAAAAGTAAAAGCAACGAAAGAAAAAGGGGCAGCAAACGTGTGAAAGGTAGCAAATACGTTTTCATTTTGCCGTCTAACTTTTTGACTTTAATTAAAGCATAAAATTTTACGCATTTTCTTTCTCCTATAAATAGAGGGCCTCTTTCCCTCATTTATATCATTCCAGAAAGAGAGAGTAAGAATACAAAGAGAGTTATACACCAAGATAAATATTGTAGTCTTGAGTGTCCTCTTTAGTAGTTTTTTTTTTACAAGAGAGAAGTGTTAATTGTTGTTTTCTCCTTATATTTGAGAGTAATGTACTCCATATTTAATAGTGAGATCCTTCTACCCCGTGGTTTTTCCCCTCTATCAGTTAGAGGGGTTTCCACGTAAAATTCTTGTATCTAATTTATTTTCATATTAATTATCATATCAAACTTTAGTTGTGGTAATTTCTCCCCCCAACAGTGGTATCAGAGCCCTCAATTATTCTGTCTGTTTTATGCGAAGGTACTATTCGTGAATAGTAAAATTTGGTGAATAGTACTATTCACATGAATAGTAAATTTCAGTGACAGTACAATTTGTCATGATTGTTTACAAAAATATTCAGAAATGATCTAGAAGAGTGTGAAGTAAATAACAATGTCAAGTACAATAAAGTCTGACGTTGAGAAATTCAATGGGACTAATTTCTCATTGTGGAAAATGAAAATAAAAGTGATATTGAGAAAGGACAATTGGTTGGCTGTAATTGAAGGCAGGCCCACAAATTTTACTGATGACAGTAAGTGGAATGATATAGACAGCAACGCAGTTACTGATCTACACTTGACACTAGCTGATCAAGTGTTGTCTAGTGTGGCGGAAAAGCAGACGGCGAAGGAAATATGGGATACTCTTACATGGTTGTATGAGGCCAAGTCTTTGCATAATAAAATCTTCTTAAAAAGAAGATTGTATACTCTTCGAATGGTAGAATCCATGTGGGTTACTGAATACATCAATACTTGGAATACTCTGTTTTTGCAACTTACAACAATGGGTTGCAAAATAGAGGGGACTAAATGTGCGGAGCTTCTACTTCAAAGTCTGCCTGACTCATATGATCAACTCTTCCTCAATTTGACAAACAATACAGATAGTCTAGTTTTCGATAAAATTGCAGTCACTATCTTAGAAGAAGAAAATCAGCGCAAAAATAAGAAAGACAGACAAGCAAGTTCGCAGCAAGCTGAAGCTTTGATGATGGTGAGAGGAAGACCAACGGAACATGGCCCTAGTGGGATTCATAATCATGGAAGATCTCAATCAAGAAGTAAAAAGAATATCAAGTGCTACAACTGTGGCAAGAAAGGGTACTTTAATAAAGATTGTCGGTTCAAAAAGAAGAGTGAACACTCTGAGCCATCAAATGCTCAAGGGAATGTTGCATGTACCTCAGATAATGGCGATATTTTATGCAGTGAGGCAATATCAAATAATGAAGGCATAAAAAATTTCACTGATGTCTGGATCATAGACACAGGAGAAACATGGCACATGACTTCTAGGAGAGAATGGTTCTATCAATATAATCCTATCTCAGGAGGGTCTGTGTTCATGGGAAACGATCATGCTTTGGATGTTATTGGTATTGGTTCCATCAAAATAAAGATGTATGATGGCACGATATGCACAATCCAGAAGGTATAACAAATAAAAGACTTGAAGAAAAATCTATTGTCTTTAGGACAACTAGATGATAATGGATGTTCATATAAGACTTATGGTGGAGTCATGAGAATATCCAAAGAAGCGCTTGTAGTGATGAAAGCAAAAAATCTTGCTGCAAATCTATATGTTCTTAAAGGTGAAACACACCAAGAAGGAGAAGCATCAATTGCGTCAGCAAGTTCATTTGAAGAATCAATGATGATATGACATCATAAACTTGGCCATATGTCGGAACGAGGTTTGAAGATTCTTGCTGAGCAAAAACTTCTTCTAGGGCTCAAAAAGGTTTCATTACCCTTTTGTGAGCATTGTGTTACCAGTAAGCAGAATAGACTGAAGTTTAGCAGTTCCTCTGCTAAAAGCAAGGAAATATTAGATCTGGTTCACTCTGATGTTTGGAAAGCACTGGTGGAGTTCCTAGGAGGAGCAAAATATTTCGTGTCATTCATCGACAATTACTCCAGGAGAAGTTGGGTGTATCCAATCAAGAGAAAGGCAGATATTTTTCCAGTTTTCAAAGAATTCAAAGCGCGGGTGGAACTTGAATCTGAGAAAAAGATCAAGTATTTGAGGACAGATAATGAAGGATAATACACTGGTGATGAATTTAATAACTTCTATAAATAAGAAGGTATTAAATGGCAGTTCATGGTGGCATATACTCCACAACAAAATAGAGTAGCAGAGAGGATGAACAGAACCTTGTTAGAATGGACAAGAGCTATATTGGCAACTGCAGGGTTGGAAAAACAATTCTCGGCAGAAGCAGTCAAAACCGCCTGTTATGTGATCAATCGGTCACCATCAACCACAATTGATCTAAAAATGCCAATGGAGATGTGGGCAGGAAAACTAGTTGATTATTCTCTCTTACATATATTCGGGAGTCCTGCTTATATTAAACACCCCCTAAATATTATTGATTCATAGATCCTTTCTTTCATGAAGTCCAAATGAATTATCAAAGTTTTCTATTTAATTCAAGCATGAAACTTTATGGATTTTTCATATAATGATTCCAAATACATAGATTATTAAATATTTGAAATTTAATTACCTATCTTATATTAACTTATATTGGCTTTTAAATGCATTAAATTGTTAATTTATCAAAAATCCTTATATGAAGGCATGAAAAGATTTTGATCATGTTCTAAAGTATTTTGATCATGTTCTAAAAGTATTTTGATCATGTTCTAAAAGTATTTTGATCATGTTCTCTCATGCCTAAAGTATTTTGATCATGTTCTAAAGTATTTTGATCATGTTCTAAAGTATTTTGATGATGTTCTAAAAGTATTTTGATCATGTTCTCTCATGCCTCAAGTAATTTGGGCATAACTTTTCATAGGATAGTCCAAATTAGGTGATTCAAATTTCTGAGTAACCACAACATCATTACCTACAACTTTCATGAAGAACATATCTTAAGATTCGGAGTTTAAATAGATCAAATAAATTAATCTTTGTAAGACATAGTGCTGTGACGGAATGGAGTATTTGTAGAATAAAATTCATATCTCGATGTAGAATGCTCCAAATTAGATGATTCTTGAACTAACTGAAACTAGACTTCTATATCTACAATTCTTATGAAAACACCAAATCCTAATAAGGAATTTATCTTATTCAAACGCAGCTTCGAAAATGGATATTCCGTTAAAAGAGATTTCATCTCACCTACCATAGAAAGATCTAAAACCATTTGACATCATCCATGACATCAAAATTCTCCATTGAATTTTCAAGATCATCCTTTATGATTATGTTTATTTATTGTTAGGTCCCTCCTCCACACCTATAAATACTCACCTTATTTCCTCATTTTATTCACCAAGCTTTCTTAAGCAACTCTTCTCTCTATATACTTCTTTACTCCTTCTCAAATATAGTTTTAGTTTTAGTAGTATAAAAATACTACTCTGATTATTCTTATACTCTGGGTAGTACACAAAAAAAAAACGGCGAGAAGAAAAGTCTAGGGGTCCAAGAGTGTTCCAATTCGAAGTAAAGTTTCCGATTTAAGGTATGTAAGGCTTTCATAGCATTGGATTGAGTTCGTCCATGCGCCCAATATTTAAATTCATTATAATTGAGTTATAGTTGAGTTTTATCCAAATCTTGAATTCTAAATAAATTAATTCTTCTTCTATTGAGTTTGATATATTTATGCATTAATATTATTATTGTTATCTCTCATATTATTGAAATTATTATTCATGGCTACTTTCCCATGAATCCTAATTAATTTGATGTTCATGAATATTTTTATACATATTTTGAGTAAAGATGTTGGCTTTTTATTATTTTTATTGATAAAAAGAAAGTTATATGAATTAATACTATATATGTATTTTATTGAGTTTTGAAAGAGCAAAAGAGTTGAGTTTGAATGAATTTGAGCAAATGATATTTTGAGCAAGATGTTTTGATGAGATGTAAATGATATTTTTGGAAGTATAATGATTGATGAACATGAAATGAGATAAGTTTGATGATTTAAATTAAAGTCCAATGAGACTAGAAGATGAGTTTAATATGAGCACATATTTTGGGAGTAGTATTGAGCACCGAGTTGGGTAAGAGTTTAATTGACTCAAACCCCAGAACTACATAGCCAGCGTAGGATGGAGGCTATGCCTCTTAAGTCCCAAAAAGAGGACTTTGATGAGTGGATCCAAGATGGTGATGTCCTTTATCCTGGCAAGGTATTGGATGGATGTGGCAATAACATCGCTTCGTTGTATCATCGCTAGCTCATAAGTGATGGTTGTCGGTTAGAGAAACTCCCAATTGAGTAAGCATTGCTTGTTACTATTATTTTTATTATTATATTTTAAACTTGCATTACATATTGATATTGAGATGATATTGAGTTCTGAGCTGAGTTTTCCTGAGAGGAGTTTCTTGATATTTGTCCTTACCTTCCTGCCATTTTACATACTCGTACATTCCACGTACTGATGTCATTCGACCTGCATCGTTTTATGATGCAGATACAGGTGTTAGAGATCCTCAATAGGCGCTTCGTTGAAGATCATTATTTTTCAGCTATTTGGTGAGTCCTTCTTATATTCAGAGGAACTCTTTATCCTTTAATTATTGTTGAGTATTATGTTTCTTTTAAGGTATCCATGGACATGTCATTGGCACCACTAAGAGTATTAGAGGCTTCATAGACAGAGTTTAATGATGTAATTGGAGTAGTTCTCCTTTGAAACTACTTCTTCTAAAAAAAAATTCTTCTTTCATTAGATGTTGTTAATAGAGAGCCCATAT
This sequence comes from Solanum dulcamara, assembly GCF_947179165.1. Taxonomy (NCBI): domain Eukaryota; kingdom Viridiplantae; phylum Streptophyta; class Magnoliopsida; order Solanales; family Solanaceae; genus Solanum; species Solanum dulcamara. The sequence goes on along the minus strand of NC_077237.1, from coordinate 13,236,908 downwards.
AAGTATTCTTATTAAGTCTTCCGCTAATGAATGAATAAGTGAAGAGACCAAGTGGTTCTCTCAGAGGCCAGAGATAGTTTCTGAGTGTCGTTCACGCCTAGAGTACCCTCTCGGGGCGTGACAAACTTGGTATCAGAGCTAAGTTCAAGAGTCCTAGGGTATCTATGAAGCCGTGTCTAGTAGAGTCTTGCTTATAGGTGTGTCGTGCACCACACTTATAATCAGGAGGCTATAGGACATTAGGAATTATTTCACTTCTTTCATAATCTGAGTTCGTGCGATAGAGTTTAACTCTATAAAAGCTTCATTTCTAATTCGTGCATTTATACGTTTTAGACATGCCTCCTAAACATTCAGCTAGTCAGAGGAACGCTGCCAGCACTGAGGTTCCACAGTCAGTGATGCCTCCACGGAGAACTAGGGGCCGACCTGCAAGGTTTACTGAGGTACCCCAAGTACCTACTGTTCAGACCACTCCTACTTCTGAGGAAGATTTTCGAGGAGCGATTGCTATGCTCACCCAGTTGGTGGCTGCTCGAAATAGTAGCCAGATTTCACCAACTCCTAGCTCTAGTTATCAAGAGTCGTCTGCTGCCACGAAGATTAGAGATTTTATGAGAATGAATCCGCCGGTCTTTATGGGTTCCAAGGTTGATGAAGACCCCCAAAATTTCATTGATGCGATATGGAAGATACTAAAATCGATGCATGCTACAGAGATCGAGGGGGTTGAGTTGGTGTCTTATCAGCTTAAGGATGTGGCAAATATCTAGTATAACCAGTGGGAAGAAAGTAGAAGTGAGGATGCAGAGCCTTCTCTTTGAGATGAGTTTGAAAGAGCATTCCTTGATAACTTCTTTCCCCAAGAGCTACGTGAAGCAAAGATTGAAGAGTTTGTGAACCTCAAGCAGGAGAGTATGACTGTGAAAGAGTATAGTTTGAAGTTTATTCAGTTGTCCAAATATATCCCAGAAATGATTCCTCATATGAGGTCTAAGATGAGGAAGTTTGTCTCTTGCCTAGGCAAACATGTAAAGAAAGAATGTAAGGCAATGTTAATGATTTCTGACATGGATTTTTCTAGATTGATGGTGTATGATAAACAGGTTGAGGATGACAAGAAAAAGGACCGAGAGGAACACCTAAGCAAGAAGACTAAGTCTGTTGGGCATGAGAACGAGCAGAAGCAAGGGAAGGGTAACAAGTCCTTTTTTCAGAAGAGGTCTTCTAATTATGTACCTTCCCTAACAAATGCTTTTATACCTAATACCAGGTATGACCAGAGGTCGCTGAGTCACCAAAACTTCCGATCTCAGGGTTCTCAGTCCCAATTAAGTGTGGCTCAAGGTTCTAAAGGGAAACCACCATATGCTAGATGTGGGAGGCTCCATTTGGGAGAGTGTCGTGTGGGCACCAATGCTTGCTACGGATGTGGAAAGATAGGTCACTTCCAGAATGAGTGTCCTTCAAAGAGACAGGGAGATGGAAGTAGTAGAGCTCAGTTTTCTTCTACAGCTCCACAGAATAGAGGTAATCATAGAGGTGCAGCTTCAAGTGCAGGTGGGGGAACCAACCGTCTGTATGCTATGGGTAGTCGCCAAGACCAAGAGAATACACCCGATGTTGTTACTGGTATGCTCCGAGTCCTTTCTTTTGATATGTATGCATTACTTGATCCGGGTGCTATGTTATCTTTTGTGACTCCTTACTTGGCTAGTAAATTTGAAATCCTTCCTGAGTGTCTTCTTGAGCCTTTCAGCGTGTCTACTCCTGTTGGTGAGTCTATCTTAGCTGAGAGGGTCTATAGAGATTGTATTATGTCAATCTATCACAGGGATACCATGGCTGACTTAGTTGAGTTAGACATGGTTGATTTTGATGTGATTCTTGGTATGGACTGGCTTTATTCTTGTTATGCTTCAGTTGATTATAGGACCCAAATTGTCAAGTTTCAATTTCCAAACGAGCCTATCTTAGAGTGGAATGGGAGTTCTGTAGTGCCTAGGGGTAAATTTATTTCCTACCTTAAGGCCAGAAAATTAATCTCCAAGGGATGTATATATCATATAGTCCGAGTCAAAAATATTAAGGATCAGGTTCCATCTCTTGAGTCAGTTCCCATTGTGAATGAGTTTCCTGAAGTCTTTCCTGAGGATCTCCCCGGAATCCCTCCTGATAGAGAAATAGACTTTGGTATTGATGTTCTTCCTGATACACAACCTATCTCCATTCCTCCTTATAGGATGGCTCCTGCTGAGTTGAAAGATTTGAAAGAACAACTAAAAGACCTCCTAGATAAGGGGTTTATTAGGACAAGTGTCTCACCTTGGGGCGCTCCTTTCCTATTCATGTGAAAGAAAGATGGGTCCCTTAGAATGTGCATTGATTACCGACAACTAAATAAGGTTACCATTAAAAACAAATACCCTCTCCCCAGAATAGATGATTTATTTGACCAACTTCAGGGTGCCACATGTTTCTCTAAGATAGACCTCAAATCAGGCTATCACCAGTTGAAAGTGAGAGAATGTGACATTCCGAAGACGGCTTTTCGAACCTGCTATGGTCATTTTTAGTTTCTTGTTATATCCTTTGGATTGACAAATGCTCCAGCAGCTTTTATGAACCTCATGAACCGAGTATTCAAGCCATACCTAGATACGTTTGTAATTGTCTTCATCGATGATATTTTGGTCTACTCTAGAAGTAAAAGTGAGCATGTTAATCACCTTAGGATTGTCCTTCAAACTCTTAAGGAGAGGGAGTTGTATGCTAAGTTTTCGAAGTGTGAGTTTTGGCTTGAGTCTATAGCATTCCTAGGCCATATTATATTTGGTGATGGAATTCAAGTGGATACTCAAAAGATTGAGGCAGTTAAGAACTGGCCCCGACCCACCTCTCCAACCGACATAAGGAGTTTCTTAGGTTTGGCTGGTTACTACAGGAGGTTTGTTGAGGGATTTTCATCCATATCCTCACTATTGACTAAGCTGACTCAGAAGAAGGCTAAGTTTCAATGGTCTGATGCTTGTGAAAAACGTTTTCAAGAGTTGAAAGCTAGATTGACTACTGCTCCAGTACTATCCCTACCCGTAGGAACGGATGGTTTTGTAATCTATTGTGATGCTTCCAGAGTTGGGTTGGGATGTGTATTGATGCAGAAAGGTAAGGTCATTTCCTATGCCTCCAGACAGCTTAAGGCTCATGAGAGAAACTACCCCACTCATGACCTTGAGTTGGCAGCTGTGGTATTTGCTCTTAAGATCTGGCATCACTATCTTTATGGTGTACATGTAGATGTGTTCACAGACCATAAGAGCTTACAGTATGTATTTAGCCAGAAGGAGCTGAATTTGAGGCAGAGGAGATGGCTAGAGTTGCTCAAGGATTATGACATGAGCATTATCTACCACCCATGTAAAGTAAACGTAGTTGCTGATGCTCTTAGCAGGTTATCTATGGGGAGTACAACCCATGTGGAAGACGAAAAGAAGGAGTTGGCAAAGGAAGTGCATAAACTTGCGCGTTTGGGAGTTCAACTTATTGACTCTAGTGAGAGTGGTACGATAGTACAAAATGGAGTTGAATCATCTCTAGTTGCAGAGGTGAAAGAAAAGCAAGATCAGGATCCCATTCTTCTTCAACTGAAGGATGAGGTTCACAAGCAGAAGGTAATGGCTTTTACCAAAGGGGGAGATGGAGTGTTGAGATATCAAGAAAGATTATGTGTTCCAAGTGTTGATGGTATTCGAGAGAGAATTATGGCAGAAGCCCATAATTCTAGGTATTCCATCCATCCAGGCTCAACAAAGATGTACCACGACTTGAGAGAAGTATATTGGTGGAGTGGAATGAAGAGAGATATAGCAGAGCTTGTGTCCAAGTGCCCAAACTGCCAATAAGTTAAAGTTGAGCACCAAAGGCCTTGTGGAGTGGCTCAGAATATAGATATCCCAGAATGGAAGTGGAAATGATCAATATGGACTTCATTAACGGTTTACCATGAACCCGCAAACAACATGACTCTATTTGGGTGATTATGGATAGGATGACCAAATCGGCTCATTTCTTGCCAGTGAAGACCACCAACACTGCAGAGGATTATGCCAAACTGTATCTTAGAGAGATTGTTAGACTGCATGGAGTTCCTTTATCTATCATCTCTGATAGGGGAGCTCAATTTACTGCTCAATTTTGGAAGTCATTTCAGAAGGGTTTGGGTTCAAGAGTAAACCTTAGTATTGCTTTTCATCCGCAAACAGATGGCCAGGCAGAGCGTACGATACAGACTTTGGAGGATATGTTAAGAGCCTGTGTCATTGACTTCAAAGGTAATTGGGATGATCATTTACTCCTTATTGAGTTTGCATATAATAATAGTTTCCATTCGAGTATTCAAATGGCTCCTTATGAAGCTCTGTATGGGAGGAGATGTAGATCACCAATTGGTTGGTTCGAAGTTGGTGAAGCTGAGTTGATTGGACCAGACTTGGTTTACCAAGCTATGGAGAAGGTGAAAACCATCCAAGAAAGGTTGAGGACAGCTCAGAGTCGCCAAAAATCCTACACTGATGTTAGGAGGAGAGATTTAGAGTTCGAAGTGTACGATTGGGTATACTTGAAAGTTCCACCCATGAAGGGTGTGATGATATTTGGAAAGAAAGGAAAGCTTAGTCCTCGCTACATTGGTCCTTATCAGATTATGAGGAGGGTAGGTAACGTAGCCTATGAATTGGAGTTGCCCCCCAGAATTAGTTGTTATTCATCCCGTGTTTCACATCTCTATGCTTAAGAAGTGTTTGGGAGATCCTTCACTTGTTGTCCCAGCTGAGAGCATTGGAGTGAAAGAGAGTTTGAGTTATGAAGAGATTCCAGTTCAGATTCTTGATCGTCAGGTTCGTAAATTAAGAACTAAGGAAGTAGCATCTGTCAAAGTCCTATGGCGAAATCAATTTGTTGAAGAGGCTACATGGGAAGCTGAAGAAGATATGAAGGCTAAATATCCTCATCTATTTGTGACTTTCGATGATGATGTTCAAGGTAATATTCCTTACTCCTACCTTTGAGTCGATGTATATTCTTGAATTTTAGTAATGGAGTTTATGAGAAATTGATGTCTTGATGATACTCATTCTTGATGTCTCCTAGTTTCATCTTCATTCGAGGAAGAATGATTCCAAGGGGGAGATATTGTAACACCCCCTAAATATTATTGATTCATGAATCCTTTCTTTCATGAAGTCCAAATGAATTATCAAAGTTTTCTATTTAATTCAAGCATGAAACTTTATGGATTTTTCATATCATGATTCCAAATGCATAGATTATTAAATATTTGAAATTTAATTACCTATCTTATATTAACTTATATTGGCTTTTAAATGCATTAAATTGTTGATTTATCAAAAGTCCTTATATGAAGGTATGAAAAGATTTTGATCATGTTCTAAAGTATTTTGATCATGTTCTAAAAGTATTTTGATCATGTTCTTTCATGCCTAAAGTATTTTGATCATGTTCTAAAGTATTTTGATCATGTTCTAAAGTATTTTGATGATGTTCTAAAAGTATTTTGATCATGTTCTCTCATGCCTAAAGTAATTTGGGCATAACGTTTCATAGAATAGTCCAAATTAGGTGATTCAAATTTCTGAGTAACCACAACATCATTACCTACAACTTTCATGAAGAACATATCTTAAGATTCGGAGTTTAAATAGATCAAATAAATTAATCTTTGTAAGACATAGTGCTGTGACGGAATGGAGTATTTGTAGAATAAAATTCATATCTCGATGTAGAATGCTCCAAATTAGATGATTCTTGAACTAACTGAAACTAGACTTCTATATCTACAATTCTTATGAAAACACCAAATCCTAATAAGGAATTTATCTTATTCAAACGCAGCTTCGAAAATGGATATTCCGTTAAAAGAGATTTCATCTCACCTACCATAGAAAGATCTAGAACCATTTGACATCATCCATGACATCAAAATTCTCCATTGAATTTTCAAGATCATCCTTTATGATTATGTTTATTTATTGTTAGGTCCCTCCTCCACACCTATAAATACTCACCTTATTTCCTCATTTTATTCACCAAGCTTTCTTAAGCAACTCTTCTCTCTATATACTTCTTTACTCCTTCTCAAATATAGTTTTAGTTTTAGTAGTATAAAAATACTACTCTGATTATTCTTATACTCTGGGTAGTACACAAAAAACACCGGCGAGAAGAAAAGTCTAGGGGTCCAAGAGTGTTCCAATTCGAAGTAAAGTTTTCGATTTAAGGTATGTAAGGCTTTCATAGCATTGGATTGAGTTCGTCCATGCGCCCAATATTTAAATTCATTATAATTGAGTTATAGTTGAGTTTTATCCAAATCTTGAATTCTAAATAAATTAATTCTTCTTCTATTGAGTTTGATATATTTATACATTAATATTATTATTGTTATCTCTCATATTATTGAAATTATTATTCATGGCTACTTTCCCATGAATCCTAATTAATTTGATGTTCATGAATATTTTTATACATATTTTGAGTAAAGATGTTGGCTTTTTATTATTTTTATTGATAAAAAGAAAGTTATATGAATTAATACTATATATGTATTTTATTGAGTTTTGAAAGAGCAAAAGAGTTGAGTTTGAATGAATTTGAGCAAATGATATTTTGAGCAAGATGTTTTGATGAGATGTAAATGATGTTTTTGGAAGTATAATGATTGATGAACATGAAATGAGATGAATTTGATGATTTAAATTAAAGTCCAATGAGACTAGAAGATGAGTTTAATATGAGCACATATTTTGGGAGTAGTATTGAGCACCGAGTTGGGTAAGAGTTTAATTGACTCAAACCCCAGAACTACATAGCCAGCGTAGGATGGAGGCTATGCCTCTTAAGTCCCAAAAAGAGGACTTTGATGAGTGGATCCAAGATGGTGATGTCCTTTATCCTGGCAAGGTATTGGATGGATGTGGCAATAACATCGCTTCGTTGTATCATCGCTAGCTCATAAGTGATGGTTGTCGGTTAGAGAAACTCCCAATTGAGTAAGCATTGCTTGTTACTATTATTTTTATTATTATATTTTAAACTTGCATTACATATTGATATTGAGATGATATTGAGTTCTGAGCTGAGTTTTCCTGAGAGGAGTTTCTTGATATTTGTCCTTACCTTCCTGCCATTTTACATACTCGTACATTCCACGTACTGATGTCATTCGACCTGCATCATTTTATGATGCAGATACAGGTGTTAGAGATCCTCAACAGGCGCTTCGTTGAAGATCATTATTTTTCAGCTATTTGGTGAGTCCTTCTTATATTCGGAGGAACTCTTTATCCTTTAATTATTGTTGGGAATTATGTTTCTTTTAAGGTAGCCATGGACATGTCATTGACACCATCTAAGAGTATTAGAGGCTTCATAGACATAGTTTAATGATGTAATTGGAGTAGTTCTCCTTTGAAACTACTTCTTCTAAAAAAAATTTCTTCTTTCATTAGATGTTGTTAATGGAGAGCCCATATAAGTATTCTTATTAAGTCTTCCTCTAATGAACGAATAAGTGATGAGACCAAGTGGTTCTCTCAGAGGCCAGAGATAGTTTCTGAGTGCCGTTCACGCCTAGAGTACCCTCTCGGAGCGTGACATTATGTTATGTACAATACCCAAGAAAAATCGAAGTTGGATCCAAAATCTAGGGAATACACTTTCTTAGGGTATGCTGATGGAGTCAAGGGGTATTGCTTGTGGGATCCAACAGCCTGCAAGGTGGTAATCAGCAGGGATGTTGTATTTGTTGAAAATAAGATACAAGCAAAAGAAGGTAGCACTTCAAAAGAAAAATTAGAGACTACTACAGTTGAAGTTGAAGAAATAGAAGAAGTTCCAGTTTCTTCTGAAGCAGCACCAGAGCACGAAGAACAAGAGCAAGCTAAGATTGAAACTCCACAAGTTCGAAGGTTAACTAGGGATAGAAGAGAACCAGGTTGGCACTCAGATTATTCTATGGAGAGCAATTTGCATACTGTCTATTAACAGAAGATGGAGAGCCTTCAACTTTTCACGAGGCTATGAAAGGCCAAGAATTATCTCTGTGGATGGCAGCAATGCAAGAAAAAATTGAAGCTCTTCATAAAAATAAAACATGGGATCTTGTTCAATTACCACAAGGAAGGAAGGCCATTGGAAACAAATGGGTCTACAAGATCAAACGCAATGGTAATGATCAAGTGGAGAAGTATCGTGCAAGATTAGTGGTGAAAGGATTCGCTCAGAAAGAAGGTATAGACTTCAATGAGATATTTTATCTGGTGGTTCGACTCACAATAATTCGAGTGGTCCTAGCGATGTGTGTTACATTTGACTTGTACTTGGAGCAGTTAGATGTCAAAACTGCATTTCTTCATGGAGAGCTTGAAGAAGAAATTTATATGCTCACACCAGAAGGTTTTGAAGAACAGAGAAAAGAGAACTTGGTTTGCAGGTTGAACAAATCTCTATATGGCCTCAAACAGGCGCCGAGGTGTTGGTATAAGAGATTTGATTCCTTCATTATAAGCCTTGGATACAACAGACATAGTTCAGATCGTTGTGTTTATTACAAGAGATTTGGTGATGACGATTTTGTTATTTTGCTGTTGTATATTGACGACATGTTGGTAGCAGGACCCAACAAAGATCGTCTCACAAATTTAAAGGCATAGTTGGCTAGGGAGTTTGAAATGAAGGACTTGGGACCAGCAAACAAGATTCTAGGGATATAAATTCACCGAGATAGAAATAATAGGAAGATTTGGCTTTCTCAAAAGAACTACTTGAAGAAAATTTTGAGACGCTTCAAGATGCAAGATTGTAAGTCAATTTTTACCCCACTTCCTATTAATTTCAAGTTATCCTCAAGTATGAGTCCTAGCAATGAAGAAGAGATGATGGAGATATCTCGGGTACCGTATGCATCAACAGTGGGAAGTTTAATGTTCGCCATGGTATGTACAAGACCTGACATTGCACAAGCAGTGGGAGTGATCAGTCGATACATGGCTAATCCTGGTAGAGAGCATTGGAATATTGTTAAGAGGATCCTGAGATACATCAAGGGTACCTCAGATGTTGCAATGTGTTATGGAGGATCAGACTTTACTGTTAAAGGTTATGCTGATTCAAATTATGCAAGTGATCTTGATAAAAGCAAGTCCACCACAGGTTATGTGTTTACTCTTGCTGGAGGAGTTGTAAGCTGGGTTTCAAAACTGCAATCTATCGTGGCTACATCTACGAAAGAAGCAGAATATGTAGCAGCTACACAAGCTAGCAAAGAGGCAATATGGATGCAGATGTTACTGGAGGAACTCGGGCACAAAAAAGAGAAGGTTATTCTGTTTTGTGACAGTCAGAGCGCTTTGCATCTTGCAAAGAATCCAGCATTTCATTCAAGGACAAAGCACATACGAGTTTAGTATCACTTTGTTCGTGAGAAGGTGGAAGAAGGCAGTGTGGATATTCAGAAAATTCACACTAATGACAACCTAGCAGATATGTTTACAAAGCCGATCAACAGTAACAAATTCATATGGTGTCGATCTTCTATTGGCCTAGTAGAAATGTAACATCACAGTAATTGGGTAGAAAAGATGGTGTGAAGACTTAATTAATTCTCAATTAAATCTTCAAGTGGGAGAATGCAAAGAAAAGGAAAAAGGAAGTAGTAAGCAACAATTGTTGATTTCAACAATTGCAACTTTCAAAAGTAAAGCAAAAGGTCAAAAAGTAAAAGCAAGGAAAGAAAAAAGGGCAGCAAATGCGTTTTCATTTTGCCGTCCAACTTTTTGACTTTAATTAACGCTTAAAATTTTACACGTTTTCTTTCTCCTATAAATAGAGGGCCTCTTGCCCTCATTTATATCATCCCAGAAAGAGAGAGTAGTAAGAATACAAAGAGAGTTATACACCAAGATAAATATTGTAGTCTTGAGTGTCCTCTTTAGTAGTTGTTTCTTTTACAAGAGAGAAGTGTTAATTGTTGTTTTCTCCTTGTATTTGAGAGCAGTGTACTCCATATTTAATAGTGAGATCCTTCTACCCCATGGTTTTTCCCCTCTATCAGTTGGAGGGGTTTTCACGTAAAATTCTCGTGTCCAATTTATTTTCATATTAATTGTCATATCAAACTTTAGTTGTGGTGCTTCCTCCCCCAAACACCTTTTTCATTTTTTAGATTATGTGTATGAAAAATGGAGCATGGTTTACTCTTATTTTTCATAAAAGAGTTTGTTTTGTTTGAAGCTAGCCTTTTTCATTTCTTTGTATTTAGTTTTTAGCAGATCTTTTTGGCTTAATTACTAGAGTAACTTAGTGTTCCATGATTGAGATACATGGAAGGATGCTATCTACACACACACACACGAAATTGGTGAAAGTTATAGTAGACCACATCAACTTATTTTAAAATCGGAATCTATCTCCGATGAAGATAGATGACTACACGCAACGCACATGTCCGGAAACCAGGGGCGGACCCAGCATGTATTCAGGGGGCTCATCCGAATCCCCTTCGGCGAAAAATTATACTATTTATATATGATTAAAATATTTTTTTATGTATAAATAGTAGATGTCGAACCCCCTTCGACTAATTCGTGTGTCTACCTTTTTAGATTTTGAACCCCCTTATTAAAAATCCTGATTCCGCCACTGTCGAAAACTAGAATAATATGGAGAAATATTTATTAGAACTACAAGCAAATATGATGTATGGATCATATATATTCAATATTCTGTCACGTTATCAGAAAAAAAAACATATTCATATAATTATGTTCCTTTAGTGGGCCACCACATTTTCCTAATATTGGGAGAGTATTTAGACCAAATCAAAATAATTTAAGAGTGTAATTGTAATTCATCATAATTTAATTGTGTTTCAATATCTTATCTCTAATCTAAATGTATAATATTATGAGTTTGTATTTTTGTATAGAAAAGAGGGAAGGCATCTAAATTCGTTATTAGCTGGGAATAATTACTGCTTATTATTTTAGAATCAAATATGTGTTATTGACAGGAGAAAAAAAACATGATACGTAATTTGTAATTTGCAAATATCTTTTTTTGCGCGAATTAGTTAGTTTTTTCGCGCGAATTAATGAAGCTTGACAACAACTTTTATTTTTTGATATGTATTATGAATATTAATTGTCTTTTTTTTGTGTACTAAAATTGACCAATATTTTTTTCTGATTTCTTAATATCTATGAGCTCGTTTGGTAGAGTTATTAGGATAAATAGTCTATGTATTATGTATGGTATTATTTAGTACTATGTTTGGTAAGAATTTCGGATTTATGTATTGCTAATACATGAATTAATTATACACCCTATTTGGTATACCTTTCATTTGGTGGTATTAATAATACATAGAATTTAATACCATGAGATTAATATATGTAAAGACAAAAATACCCCTCAAATTCTTTTAATCATTTTGTTAGTTTTTTTGGTTTTATGTTTTATATTTGTACTAGTAAAATTATTTAGATAAATTAGCTTACAAATGTTATTATATAGAGAGAGTTGTGTGTTATTAAATAAAATCCAATACAAATCAATACAATATTTGAAATGTGAGTTGTTTGACATTTACTAATTGTAAAGGCAAATATATAACCACATGACATTTGTGATCTTAATTGAATGTATTATTTGTTGATATATATGTGATTTTATGATTATTTGTATTTTGTTACTAACTTGCAACATGACATTTGTGATCTTAATTGAATGTATTATTTGTTGATATATATGTGATTTTCTGATTATTTGTATTTTGTTACTAACTTGTAATATGACGTTTGTGATCTTAATTGAATGTATTATTTATTGATATATATATATATATATTTCTGATTATTTGTATTTTGTTACTAACTTGCAACATGACGTTTGTAATCTTAATTGAATGTGTTATTTATTGATATATATATAATTTTTTGATTATTTGTATTTTATTACTAACTTACAATATGACGTTTGTGATCTTAACTTGAAGCAATGCTTTTACGGTTACAAGAACATCCTGTGGGTGAGGAAAACTCCTATCTGCATTCTTCATAAATCAAGTGTGAATCTGCACATTCTGTTGGAGTGAGGAAGCAACTCAACTAAAGTTTGATATGATGAAAATATTGAAAATAAATTGGACACGAGAATTTTACGTGGAAACCCCTCTAAATGATAGAAGGGAAAAACCACGGGGTAGAAGGATCTCACTATATTTTGTGGAGTACACAGCTCTCAAATACAAGGAGAAAACAACAATTAACACTTCTCTCTTGTAAAAGGAACAACTACTAAAGAGGACACTCAAGACTACAATATTTATCTTGGTGTAAAACTCTCTTTGTATTCTTACTCTCTCTTTCTGGGATGATTTAAATGAGGGCAGAATGCCCTCTATTTATAAGAGGAACAAAACGCATAGAAGACGTGTTGCCAGTTTTTCTGTCAAAAGTTGCTTTTGGCAACTTTGACAATTCTTCCTCCTAGCAGCAACTTTTGATTCTGTCAAAAGTTGCTTTTGGCAACTTTGACTATTCTCTAGCAGCAACTTTTGACCACATTCTCCCACTTGAAGATTTAATTGAGAATCAATTAAGTCTTCACACCATCCTTTCTACCCAATTACTGCAATGTTACGTTTCTGCTAGGCCAATAGAAGATCGACACCATATGAACTTGTTACTGTTGATCGGCTTCGTAAACATATCTGCCAGGTTGTCATTAGTGTGAATTTTCTGAATATCCACACTGCCTTCTTCTACCTTCTCACGAACAAAATGATACTGAACTCGTATGTGCTTTGTCCTTGAATGAAATGCCGGATTCTTTGCAAGATGCAAAGCGCTCTGACTGTCACAAAACAGAGCAACCTTCTCTTGTTTTTGTCCGAGCTCCTCCAGTAGCATCTGCATCCATATTGCCTCTTTGCTAGCTTGTGTAGCTGCTACATATTCTGCTTCCGTCGTAGATGTAGCCACGATAGATTGTAGTTTTGAAACCCAGCTTACAGCTCCTCCAGCAATAGTAAACACATAACCTGTGGTGGACTTGCTTTTATCAAGATCACCTGCATAATCTGAATCAACATAACCTTTAACAGTAAAGTCTGATCCTCCATAACACATTGTAACATCTGAGGTACCCTTGATGTATCTCAGGATCCTCTTAACAGTATTCCAATGCTCTCTTCCAGGATTAGACATGTATCGACTAACCACTCCCACTGCTTGTGCAATATCAGGTCTTGTACATACCATGGCGAACATTAAACTTCCCACTGCTGATGCATACGGTACTCGAGACATTTCCATCCTCTCTGCTTCATTGCTAGGACTCATACTTGAGGATAACTTGAAATTAATAGGAAGTGGGGTAGAAATTGACTTACAGTCTTGCATCTTGAAGCGTCTCAAGATTTTCTTCAAGTAGTTCTTTTGAGAAAGCCAAATCTTCCTATTATTTCTGTCTCGGTGAATTTGCATCCCTAGAATCTTGTTTGCTGGTCCCAAGTTCTTCATTTCAAACTCCCTAGCCAACTGTGCCTTTAAATTTGTGAGACGATCTTTGTTGGGGCCTGCTACCAACATGTCGTCAACATACAACAACAAAATAACAAAGTCTTCATCACCAAATCTCTTGTAATAAACACAAGGATCTGAACTATGTCTGTTGTATCCAAGGCTTATAATGAAGGAATCAAATCTCTTATACCAACATCTCGGCGCCTGTTTGAGACCGTATAGAGATTTGTTCAACCTGCAAACCAAGTTCTTTTTTTTCTGTTCTTCAAAACCTTCTGGTTGGAGCATATAAATTTCTTCTTCAAGTTCTCCATGAAGAAATGCAGTTTTGACATCTAACTGCTCCAAGTACAAGTCAAATGTAGCACACATCGCCAGGACCACTCGAATTGTTGTGAGTCGAACCACTGGAGAAAATATCTCATTGAAATCGATACCTTCTTTCTGAGCGAATCCTTTTACCACCAATCTTGCACGATATTTCTCCACTTGATCATTACCATTGCGTTTGATCTTGTAGACCCATTTGTTTCCAATGGCCTTCCTTCCTTGTGGTAATTGAACAAGATCCCATGTTTTATTTTTATGAAGAGCTTCAATTTCTTCTTGCATTACTGCCACCCACAGAGATGATTCTTGGCCTTTCATATCTTCTTGAAAGGTTGAAGGCTCTCCATCTTCTGTTAATAGACAGTATGCAATATTACTCTCCATAGAATAATCTGAGTGCCAAGCTGGTTCTCTTCTCTCCCTAGTTGACCGTCGAACTTCTGGAGTTTCGATCTCAGCTTGCTCTTGTTCTTCGTGCTCTGGTGCTGCTTCAGAAGAAACTGGAACTTCTTCTATTTCTTCAACTTCAACTGTAGTAGTCTCTGATTTTTCTTTTGAAGTGCTACCTTCTTTTGCTTGTATCTTGTTTTCAACAAATACAACATCCCTGTTGATTACCACCTTGCGGGCTGTGGGATCCCACAAGCGATACCCCTTGACTCCATCAGCATACCCTAAGAAAATGCATTCCCTGGATTTTGGATCTAATTTTGATTTTTCTTGGGTGTTGTACATAACATAAGCAGGACTTCCGAATATATGTAAGCGAGAATAATCAGCTGGTTTTCCTGTCCACATCTCTATTGGCGTTTTCAGATCAATTGCGGTTGATGGTGAGCGATTGATCACATAACAGGCGGTTTTGACTGCTTCTGCCCAGAATGGTTTTTCCAACCCTGCAGTTGCCAACATAGCTCTTGTCCGTTCCAACAAGGTTCTGTTCATCCGCTCTGCTACTCCATTTTGTTGTGGAGTATATGCCACCGTGAACTGTCGTTTAATACCTTCTTGTTTACAGAAGTTATTAAATTCATCACCAGTGTATTCTCCTCCATTATCTGTCCTCAAACACTTGATCTTTTTCTCAGATTCAAGTTCCACCCGCGCTTTGAATTCTTTGAAAACTGAAAAAACATCTGCCTTCCTCTTGATTGGATACACCCAACTTCTCCTGGAGTAATTGTCGATAAATGACACAAAATATTTCGCTCCTCCTAGACACTCCACCAGTGCTTGCCAGACATCAGAGTGAACCAGATCTAGTATTTCCTTGCTTTTAGCAGAGGAACTGCTAAACTTCAGTCTATTTTGCTTACTGGTAACACAATGCTCACAAAAGGGTAGTGAAACCTTTTTGAGCCCTGGAAGAAGTTTTTGCTCAGCAAGAATCTTCAAACCTCGTTCCGACATATGGCCAAGTTTACGATGCCACATCATCGTTGATTCTTCAAGTGAACTTGCTGACGCGGTTGATGCTTCTCCTTCTTGGTGTGTTTCACCTTTAAGCACATATAGATTTGCAGCAAGTTTTTCTGCTTTCATCACTACAAGCGCTCATTTGGATATTCTCATGACTCCACTATGAGTCTTATATGAACATCCATTATCATCTAGTTGTCCTAAAGACAATAGATTCTTCTTCAAGTCTTTTACATGTCGTACCTCCTGGATGGTGCGAATCGTGCCATCATACATCTTTATTTTGATGGACCCAATACCAATAACATCCAAAGCATGATTGTTTCCCATGAACACAGATCCTCCTGAGATAGGATTATATTGATAGAACCATTCTCTCCTGGAAGTCATGTGCCATGTTGCTCCTGTGTCCATGATCCAGACATCAGCAAAACGTTTTCTGCCTTCATTATTTGATATTGCCTCACTGCATAAAATATCGCCATCATCCGAGGTACATGCAACATTCCCTTAAGCATTTGATGGCTCAGGGTGTTCACTCTTCTTCTTGAACCGACAATCTTTCTTGAAGTGCTCTTTCTTGCCACAGTTGTAGCACTTGATATTCTTCTTACTCCTTGATTGAGATCTGCCATGATTGTGACTCCCACTGGGGCCACGTTCCGTTGGTCTTCCTCTCACCATCATCAAAGCTTCAGCTTGTTGCGAACTTGCTTGTCTGTCTTCCTTATTTTTGCGCTGATTTTCTTCTTCCAAGACAGCAGCTGCAATTTCATCGAAAACTAGACTGTCTGTATTGTTCGTCAGGTTGATGATAAGTTAATCATACGAGTCAGGCAGACTTTGAAGTAGAAGCTCCGCACGTTCAGTCCCCTCTATTTTGCAACCCATTGTTGTAAGTTGCGAAAACAGAGTATTCAAAGTATTGATATGTTCAGTAACTGACATGGACTCTGCCATTCGAAGAGTATACAATCTTCTTTTTAAGAAGATTTTATTATGCAAAGACTTGGCCTCATACAATCCTGGAAGAGTATCCCATATTTCCTTCGCCGTCCGCTTTTCCGCTACACTAGACAACACTTGATCAGCCAGTGCCAAGTGTAGATCAGCAACTGCGTTGCTGTCTATGTCATTCCACTTGCTGTCATCAGCAAAGTCTGCGGGCCTGCCTTCAATTGCAGCTAAGCAATTGTCTTTTCGCAATATCGCTTTTATTTTCATTTTCCACAATGAGAAATTAGTCCCATTGAATTTTTCAACATCAAACTTTGTTGTACTCGACATTGTTATTTGCTTCACACCCTTCTAGATCGTTTCTGAATATTTTTGTGAACAATCGTGACAAACTGTACCGTCACCGAAATTTACTATTCACGTGAATAGTACTATTCACCGAATTTTACTATTCATGAAAAGTTACTATTCACAGGTAGTATCTTCGCATAAAATAGACAGAATAACCGAGTGCTCTGATACCACTGTTGGGGTGAGGAAGCAACTCAACTAAAGTTTGATATGATGAAAATATTGAAAATAAATTGGACACGAGAATTTTACGTGGAAACCCCTCTAAATGATAGAAGGGAAAAACCACGGGGTAGAAGGATCTCACTATATTTTGTGGAGTACACAGCTCTCAAATACAAGGAGAAAACAACAATTAACACTTCTCTCTTGTAAAAGGAACAACTACTAAAGAGGACACTCAAGACTACAATATTTATCTTGGTGTAAAACTCTCTTTGTATTCTTACTCTCTCTTTCTGGGATGATTTAAATGAGGGCAGAATGCCCTCTATTTATAAGAGGAACAAAACGCATAGAAGACGTGTTGCCAGTTTTTCTGTCAAAAGTTGCTTTTGGCAACTTTGACAATTCTTCCTCCTAGCAGCAACTTTTGATTCTGTCAAAAGTTGCTTTTGGCAACTTTGACTATTCTCTAGCAGCAACTTTTGACCACACATTCTTGCATCCCTCTTCTTCTTTTTTTTCCGAAACCATAAAATTGCATCAAAGTGCCTGAAACCAGAAGGAAAGGAATACGAAATTAATATATAAAAATGTTGAAAATAAGAATATTGTTGTGTATTGGATGTAACTTTCAAGTGGGCAAATTAGATGTAATTTTCCAAGTGGGCCCCACTTTTAAGTGGGCAACTTACCCACTTGGTATTTGTTCTTCATCTTGTGCTTATATATAGGCAAGGTTGATGTAAATGAAAAGATAGAACATAGAAAAAAAATACTACAATACACGGCAAAAATCTTCTGCTCCTCTTGTTTTCTTTTTTATCTTCTCCGCATTAATTTGTCAAATTAGTTTATTTTACACGTTATCAGCACGAGCCTCTGTCGCTTTGAGCTATATTTTTAAGAAGGTAACAAAAGAAAAAAATATGGATATGCCTCAAATTTTGTTTGGATCAATGATCAATCACGAGAATATTTGTGTAATTGATAGTGGAATAACTCATGCTATTTTTAAAGACGAGAAACATTTTTCCAACTTGTTTAGAAGAAAAGAAAAAGCTACTACAATTTCTGGTAATTCAAAAATGATTGAAGGCTCCAGAAGAGCTACTATAATTTTGCCTAATGGGACAAAAATTGTTATAGAAGATGCACTATTCTCTTCTAAATCCCCAAGAAACTTGTTAAGTTTTAAAGATATCCGCAAAAATGGATATCATGTTGAGATTCTAAATGAAATAAATACTGAATATATTGGTATAACCAAGAGTGTCTCAGGCCAGAAATATATTTTGGAAAAATTATCAACTTTGTCGTCTGGCCTATATTATGCAAAAATTAGTGCAATTGAAGAACATATGATCGTAAATCAGAAGTATACTGATCTAAATACATTTGTGCTATGGCATGATCGAATAAGTCATCCTAGATCAATAATGATGAGACGAATCCTTGAAAATTCAACTGGACATCTGTTAAAGAACCCTAAGATTCTTACGAATGATGAATTTTCATGTGTTGCTTATTATCAAGGAAAATTAATTGCCAGACCATCGACCCTGAAGGTTGATATTGAATCTCCTGGCTTTTTAGAGCGTATACATGGAGATATATGGGGACCTATTCATCCACCTAGTAGATTGTTTAGATATTTTATGGTCCTAATAGATGCATCATCTAAATGGTCTCATACGTGCCTCTTATCATCTCGCAACCTGACATTTGCGAAGTTGTTAGCACAAATAATAAGATTAAGGGCGCAATTCTCAGATTATCCAATTAAGGCCATTCGCCTTTATAATGTTGGAGAATTTACATCCCAAGCTTTTGATGATTATTGCTTATCAATTGAGATAAAAATTACATCCTGTTGCTCATGTTCATACTCAAAATGGCCTTGCAGAGTCATTTATTAAGAGCCTACAATTGATAGCAAGGCCTCTACTAATGAAAATAAAATTGTCAATTACTGTTTGGGGTCATGCTATCTTACATGCAGCAGCACTTGTACGTCTCAAACCGACACATTATAATAAATACTCTTTGTCACAATTAGTATTTAGTCATGAGTTAAATATAGCCCATCTATGAATTTTTGATTGTGTGGTATACGTGCCTATAGCACCACCACAACGTACAAAGATGGGCCCTCAATGAAGGTTGGGCATCTATGTTGGGTTTGACTCATCCTCCATAATTCGATACCTTGAACCGTTAACTGGAGACTTATTCATTGCTCGATTTGCAGATTGTTGGTTTGATGAAATAACTTTTCCGCCATTAGGGGGAGAGAAAAAAGGACCTGAAAAAGAAATTGAAAAAAAATTACGTGGAAAGTTTCACCACTATCTCATTTTGATCCACGTACCCGCACATGTGAGAAGGAGGTCCAGAAGATCATCCATTTACAGAAAATAGCAAATCAAATGCTAGATGCATTTACTGATTTGAAACGGATAACTAAGTCACATATCCCTGCAGTGAATGTGCCTATCCAAATTGATGTCCCAAAAGGACTATCTACTAGTATCATAGCTTCTGAATCCTAAAGCGTGGTAGACCATTGGGTTCAAAGGATAAAAATCCTAGAAAGAGAAGAGTGAGGAATAATAAAAATTATACTACACAAGAACCTCCTGAAGAAGGTCAAGATTTGAGTAATCCTGATATTCCTGAAGAAATCAGTGGACCCAATATTTAAGTGAATGAAGAACTTTCAATAAGTTCTACCGGTGATGAGAAAAATTTAGATCGATCAAAAATCACGGTTGATAATGTTTTTGCATATAATGTTGCACTTAACCTCATGTAAGATAGTGAAAGTATTGAGCCTAAATCCGTCAAAGAATATCAACGTAGATGTGTGGCCAGAATAACAAAAGGCAATTCAATCAGAATTAGACTCACTTGCTAAATGTGAGGTTTTTGGACATGTAGTCCAAACCCCTAAAGGTGTGAAACCGATTGGCTATAAATGGGTTTTTGTGCGAAAATGAAATGAGAAAAATGAAATTATAAGATACAAGGCAAGCCTTGTTGCACAAGGATTCTCTCAAAGACCCGGGGTCAACTATGAAGAAACATATTCACCTATTATGGATGGAATAATATTTCGATATCTCATCATTCTAGCTGTATATAAAGATCTTGAAATACATCTAATTAATGTAGTTACAGCTTACCTTTATGGTTCACTTGATAATGAAATTTACATGAAAATCACAGAAGGATTAAAATTGTCTGAAGCATGTAATAAGTCTCGAGAGATGTACTCAATGAAATTGCAAAAATCATTATATGGTTTGAAACAATCAGGGCGCATGTGGTATAATCGCCTTAGTGAGTACTTAATAAATGAAGGCTATATAAATGATGTCATTTGTCCATGTGTTTTTATTAAAAAAATAGAATCAGAGTTTGTTATAATCGTTGTTTATATTGATGACATAAATCTCATTGGAACCCCTGAAAAGGTCCAAAAAGCGATTGAATATCTAAAAAAGAATTTGAAATGAAAAACCTTGCAAAGATAAAACTTTGTCTAGGTCTGCAAATTGAACATTTAGCAGATGGGGTCTTTGTCTACCAATATGCATACACTGAGAAAATATTAAACCGATTTTATATGGACAAAGCACATCCATTAAGTACTCCAATGATTTTTCAATCACTTGAAGTGGAAAAAGATCCATTTTGACCTCTAGAAGAAGATGAAGAACTTCTTGGTCCTGAAGTACCATATCTTAGTACAATTGGTGCACTTATGTATCTTGCTAATGCAACCAGACCTAATATAACATTTTCTGTTAATTTGCTGGAAAGGTATAGTTCATCCCCAACGTGAAAGAATTGGAACGGTATCAAACATATTTTGCGATACCTAAAGGGTACTATTGATATGAGTTTGTTTTATGCTAACAAAGGTTGTGCAGACCTTATTGGTTATGCAGATGCAAGTTATTTACCAGAGCCACATAGAACTCGATCTCAGACAGACTATCTATTTACACACGGAGGAACTGCTCTATCATGACGATCTACAAAGTAGTCTATTGTTCCTACTTCTTCAAATCATGCTGAAATAATAGCAATTCATGAAGCAAAGAATGTGTGTGGTTGAGATCGATGATTCAGTTCATCAAAGAAAGATGTGGCCTGAAAAGTGATGTCAAAGTACCCACAATTATATTCGAAGACTATGCCGAGTGCATAACTCAATTGAAAGGTGACTTCATAAAGGGAGACAGAACGAAACATATTTCACTAAAATTATTCTTGACACATAATCTTCAGAAGAATTGTGATATTGATGTACAACAAGTTTGTTCAAGTAATAATCTTGTAGATTTATTCATAAAGGCATTACCAACATCACCTTTTGAGAAGCTAAGATATAAGATTGGAATGCGTCTTCTCTAAAATATCAAATGATTTTTTTATCAAGGGGAGTAAAATACACGTTGCACTCTTTTTTTCTTAACCAAGGTTTTGTCCCATGGGTTTTTCTGGTAAGGTTTTTAATGAGGCAGCACTTAAGGCGTATTATCAGATGTATGTATTCTTTTTTCTTCACTAGGCTTTTTTCCACTGGTTTTTCCTAGTAAGGTTTTAACGAGGCACAACATCTATGGATATTGAAAATAACTATATATATAGTTATTCTTTCGCTAAAAGTTTTCTTTTATATAGACATCTAAGAGGGAGTATTGTGTATTGGATGTAACTTTCAAGTGGGCAAATTGGATGTAATTTTCCAAGTGGGCCCCACTTTTAAGTGGGCAACTTGCCCACTTGGTATTTGCTCTTCATCTTGTGCGTATATATAGGCAAGGTTGATGTAAATGAAAAGATAGAACACAGAGAGAAAATACTGCAATACACGGCAAAAATCTTCTGCTCCTCTTGTTTTCTTTTTTATCTTCCCCGCATTAATTTGTCAGGTTAGTTTATTTTATAACAAATATTTCATATCTAAAAGCAGCATTCGTGATTTTTTTAATCGGTATAAACAGCTCATTTGCAACATAGTAGTGTTAAACAAAACTTATAGCAGTAATAATTTGATCAAGTGTTTTCTCCAATTAATGATAAAAGGCAGCCCAGTGCACTAAGCTTCCACTTTATATGGGGTCCGGAGAATTGAAGATCAGACCACAAAAGTCTATTGTGTGGAGTTATTACCTTGCATTTCTACAAAAAGTTGTTGCCACAGTCTTCCGTTAATGATAGTAATACAAATTAACTAGTTTGCTTATCAATAAAGGCAGGGTACTAGTTACTGGTGAAATTTTTCGATGTCCTATTCATCGATATCAGTAACGAGGAAATAAATATAGAAAAATGCTCACTGATGGTATGGTAATGTACCTGTGAGAAGGATGGCTTCAAAATTCTTCTAACAAGTGTCCTTAGAAACCCAAAAAACAATCTGACAAGAAATAGGTAAAGCATTTGAGTCATTTTCCAAAGATAAAAATACACTAAACAAGTCAGATTGCATCATGTTGGTGCCAAGGAGAAGAAATTCAAGCACATATATACTAATCTAACTGCTCGGTTGGTTAAAGCATGTAGTATGTGGTGCATGAGATAGTTTTTCAAAAATATGACAGAGGCCCTCATGCTTAAACATGGATTCTAGTATGTTATCCTCTGACTCGGAACATGAAGGATCCATCTTGACTTCAGTCCTAGACAAAAGTACATCCGAATGATATTTTTTTCTCGTTTGTTGTTCAATCTTGTCAACCTCCCATTTTGATATCACTGGATTGTAAACATGCACAAATTTTGTCTGACCATTCCTGTAGGCTCGACTGATTGCTTGCTGTTGTACTGAGGGATTCCAGAGAACGTCAAGCAAAACCACTCTTGAGGCCCCTACAAGACTTATTCCTTCTGAACAAGCTTTAATCGATGCAAGAAGCACTTTTACATCACTGTTAGGGTCATTAAGAGAATTTATTGATATTTGTCGCTGCTTTACATCAAGTTTTCCATCCATATAGAGAATCTCCCGCCCTAAAGTCCAGTCAAAGAGAGAACTGAGTTGCTCCTTGATCAGGTTTAGAGGATCAAGTAACTGGCTAAATATTATAACCCTCTCCTTCGGCCCACCACAGAGTTTAATTAGTTCAACAACAAATTTCATTTTAACTCCAATATCTGGATCCAATCGACATTTTTTTTCTTGTAGCTGACTTTCTAACTCAAAGAACTCCTTCCTCTTTGCCACTAATGAAGGATGAACAGAGATCAGAGACACCATATTTTGTTCGTAAAAGGAGCTTGGATTCTCTGGAATTCTTTCAAGCATCTCCTTCTGCAAATCTGTGGGCTTCAAGTGTATCACGGTATCCCTTATACCTGGAAGACTTACCTTCTTTACATTTTCACTGCATCTATGGACAAATGGTGAAATAATATCCCTAATCTCTTCCAATGCTCGGGCATTCTTGTCAATGGAACTGCTAAGAGAAGCCCATTTCTGCTCCAAATCTGCAGCAAACTTTGGACTAACTACACAAAGAGTGTTGTACAACTCTTTGATGTTATTCTGGAATGGAGTTCCAGACAAAAGTATGCGCTTCTCTGTTTCAACCTTTTTCAAAGCTTTCCACACAAGGCTTTGCTCATTCCGAGCAGTGTGCCCTTCTTCAAGGACCAGAAGACCAGGTAATTTTAGAAGGATTTCTCTAATCTCTTTGGCATAACCGTCTCCATCATCTCCCGTGAGAATCCTGAACAAGTCATAGCTGATTCCCAAAACACTCTTACTTTTAGCCCAGGATCTCAACTTCACCATACGTATAAGCTGTGGATTTTTTCTCCCTGTATGGGATAAACAGTGGAAGACACTAGCAGTAGCTTCATCTTCCTGGAAAGAGAAATCTTTGTTGTTCATGTTGTGGAAGGGAATGTCCACCTCCCATTTCTGGAACTCGTATTCCCAGTTAAGAAGCAAACTGGAAGGAGCTATGATTACAGGTCGACACTTTGGAAACAACTTCAGAAATGACTGAAGAAATACTATGGTGAGTCGGGTTTTTCCGGTGCCAGGTGGATGTGAGATTATGCATCCTCCCTTACTATCAGATAGGGGCTCTCTCAGCCTCTCGAGAATTATATCTCCAGCAATATTTTTCCACATGAACTCAAATCCTCCACGTTGATGAGGAAACATTGTTGCTTTGGCATTTGAGGGAACTAAATCCCACACAGTTCCTTCTTCATAAATAGGAGAATCCTGTACTGTAGACGAATCCGAAAATCTGAAGCCGTCAACATCCAAGAATGATGGCGACTCTCTATAATATTTTCTTCCGTGCCTCGCTCGAGTTCTCTCAGCCTGCAAATTTTACATAAGTTCAAGAATTTAGTGAACCAAAAATATAACAACAGATCTTGAAATTGTGTTCCTAATTGAAAAAGAGAAGTGCTTGACATGACAAAACTCGTATACTTACAAAAGGAGGGAAGATGTATTTGATCTCCAAATGCACGTGGGAACAAACTTTACATATGAGTCCAATTTGTTCATCTAGCACAAGATGATGGTTCCCCATCTCACAGTCGCTTATGTTTCCACTCTGCATCGGCAAAAAAGATGGATTTGTAAAGCCAATATGTGATTCTAAGATACACATATCCATTTCAACAAAAAGATTTTCAATTTCCTTTTCCCATTCTTCTTTCTCCGGGGGGAGAGGTTCCTCGTCTTCAAACCGGAATACCAAAGGAAGTGTTTCATTGACAGGAACCTGTTCCTTCTCTTCAGGAAGATTGAGTTTATCATGATCATCAACATTTATTATAGAATCAACAACGAACTTCAGAAATTCAGAATCTTCAAGAATCTTCTTCCGAGACTTTTGAACAGCATCCTTTTGATAAACATCTTTCGCTGAGTCATCAACCTCGCAGTCCTCTTCAGACGAGGATTTAGACTCTTCGTCATCACTAAGAAGAATCGGGCTACTACAATTTCGATGGTTTAACTTCTTTTTGGACTTAGAAAGTGAGCGCGGTCGAAGAATATATGCTCGGCCTTTCTTGTGCTTTTCACCCTCAACAACAAGCTGAGGTACTAGTCCTTGATTTGACTCCTTTTTTCCTTCTTCATTGTTTTTGGGATAGCTCGGATCATCATGTTCTGATTCCTCATCATCAAAATCACTTCTTATATCATCAGAACTTGATGATTCAATCATTCGATAATTCTTGCCTTTGAGGTCATCATTACCGTCATCACTTGAAGCTTCGAATTCTGACTCAGAAGATGAGGTTGTATCAGTTAACTCTTCTGATTCGTCATCTGTCTTACACATGCTTGAGGTAGATGAAACAACCTCATCTGTTACATTCAAAATATGACTCCTTAACCCAACACTGGACCAAGATCCTGAAGTATTTACAGCAGCCACCTCCTCCTCCTCAATGATAACAAAATCAGGATCACTCTCCTCCTCAGAATCATCATCAGATATTTCCTTGACGAAAGGACGTTTTGTGATGGACTCACAAGTTCCTGGACTAAGCTTCCTCCTCCCATTCTTTTCAACATTTCTCATCACCCTTGCTTCTTCTGATTTTCTCTTATCACCTCCAGAACCCTCCACCGTCTTTCTTTTCCTCCCACGACTAACATTTTCTCCAATATTAACATTCACAGAACAAGTCGTTCGATTACCACTTTGACTTAACCTGTTTCTCTTCTCATATAACTCGACAATTTTTTTTAATTTTTTTTGTCTAGTCCTCCTCTTTGAAACAGAGCCATCCCCTGAATCCATCTTCCACCTGAGTCAAAATATTCAATTTGATTGATCAAAAAAAAAGAAGAACGGTCACATGCATACACACACTAATATAGCAAGAGAAAAAAGAAACATGACTGAGATAATGTCTGCATTTTGTGACACATTAAAAACTGTCTTTAGCTTCAAACCAACTAGGATGATATCAAGTGTGAACACTTGAATCTCCTAACCTTTTTTTGTTTTATTTGAAAAATAATAAAGTTACAATACAACTAGACAAATAGCGAAATATCCAACCTTACCAATCCAAGAAGGATCATATGATGTGAGGCTATTGCGAGAAGGCCAAAACCTATGCAAGAGATACATTATGGTCAATCACGAAGATATCTTGCAAAGCTCACCTAGGCAGGTCAATAGGCATTGTAATGACAAAGCCATTACGAGAAGGCCAACTTGATCAAGCCCCAAGGGCTCGCTCCCAGAGTGATTCATAACAGTTCCCTAACTATAAATAAGTGAGAGACGAGATAGAAATGGATGAGAAAGTTTGGAATTAGCCCATCGAATTTTGAACTTTGAAAGAGGTTTTGGACCATGAAGTTGAAGAATCAACCCTATTTATTGAGGTATGATGTTTCTGATAACCTGGAGTAATTATAATTTGTTTATGCTAGCCTTAATTGTAGAATTTCTACCTTTTCTTATAATTCACGATTCTCCCCAAAATCTATCAAAGTGGTGTTAGAACTGAGCTTCAAAAAGTATCCTACCACTCGTAACATATTTGTTATGTATAAATGCATATGATTAGATATGTATGAATTTTATTTATGATTTGAGTTGAGTATCGGAAAGACACAAGGTAGTGGTTATTAATGGTATGATAATTAGATGGTTGGAGAGGACGATGAATAGTTATTTACGATATTTTATTCAAAATAAGAATGCACAAATACTCAAATATATAGGGAAAATTGAGCAAAAAAAATTAATTATCAACTCAAATTATTTATCTTTAATAGACTCATGACCCAACTATTTATCTTCTTAACCCAACTTTCTCCCTTTCAATTTCGTACATGGCGTCATGCTGACGTCAACATCATTTCTATGAAGTAATCCTTTGTGATACTTCATTGGTATATTGATACCATATCGGTATCATATAAAATTGAGCTTAATTATTTGTGATACTCCGTCAGTATATTGATACATTATCGGTATTATATAGGATTGAACTCTTTTTTAAAGAAAATAAAAATAAAATAATTAAGAGAAAATTATTAAAATCACAATCTTATTTATTAAACTCTAAATTAGTAAATATATTCTCTGTGATACTCTATCGGTATATTAATACCATATCGATATTATATAGGACTGAGTTTAATCCTCTGTGATACTCCATCGGTATATTGATACTCTATCGGTATCATGTAAGGTGGGCATTGACGTCAGCATGATGTTAATGCACGAATTTTAAAATAAATTTATTTTATTTTAAAATAAAAAGGGATATGAAACTAATGGAGCATTTAAGAGTAAATATTTCCCCTTTTAGGATATAAGTGTTATTTTCCAAAATATATACGTGCATGCATCTTAATAGTCCACGTAAGTAGCTAATTGACAATTAATAATAAACATATTCACTTAAGTATATGTTAAAAATAGTTATTACAAATATATAAGAATACATGGAAGTATTGACTCTTCGATTTGAAATTTATGATGTACTCAAATAGGGCACACAAAATCGTCAAAAAATAAATTAAAAATCAGGAATTTTTTCCTAGTTTAATTAAGTTAGATCTTGAAAAATCTAAAGAGTATCAACTCTTTTGAATCAACTGATGATGTTCAAGACAAAAACACACAAAATATATATTGTATCTTAATTGGTCGGTAAGTTAATTGACACATGAGTATTAACTCTTTGATTTATGATGTACTCAAATAAGACACAAAATAGTCAAATAGATGTTAAAACATAAATTAAGATGCACACATGGTGTGAATCTCAATTCTCACTACAACATAAATCATATAATTTAGGGGTGAATTCAAAATTTTAATTATTTGAAAGTGTTCACCTTTAAAATTTTTAGTTGTGAATTCATTGTATTTTAAAATTATGAGTTCTTAATTAACTATTATTTTATTACAATTTTACTATTTTTTTCGTTTATACTATAAAAGGGCAAAAGGGCAGTCCGGTGCACTAAAGCTCCCGTTATGCGCGAGGTCCGGGGAAGGGCCTGACTGCAAGGGTCTATTGTACGCAGTCTTACCTTGCATTTCTGTCAGAGGCTGTTTCCAAGGCTTGAAACCGTAACCTCCTGATCACATGACAACAACTTTACCAGTTACTCCAAGACTCCCCTTCTTCGTTTATACTATGAGTCTAAAATATTTTATTTGTCGCAATTTATATGATTAACTTTCTTTTTTAGTTGATCACAAAAAGGATGACACATTTCTGTATTTAATAACAATTTAATTTTAAAATGCTTATTTTATCCTTAATAAAATAATTTATAGACACACAAATACCTATCACTTATTTTATACCACAAGTTTCAAAAATCTTTATTTTTTTCTTAAACTCCGTGTCAAGTCAAATTACATCATATAAAATGGATCAAGGAAAGTAATGAATTCAAATGAACCCAATAGCATCCGACTCTATGTATCTATCTACGCTTTTAAGTTGTGTGCATGCATAAAGCTAAGGTATGCACACATCTGCATTTTATTCAATGAATAGATTTTTCTTCATTTCTATATTTTAAAACTCATTGGTTAAATGAAAATCTCATTATTAGTGAGTCACATGTAAATTGAAAATAAAGAGGATAAAATTATATGTGCCACATGTACAAAACTATAGCAACAGATTAGTCATTTAATATCGCTTTGAGATATTTATGTAGGGTGTCAATGATTTTTTCAAAAAAAAAAACAATTGAAACGACAGAATAAACCGTATTGAATAAATTTTTAGTTTTTTAAAATAAAAATCGAAGTTTCCAATATAAATTTATAATCATAGCAAATGATTACTATGGGCTTTTATTTATAAAAAATACCAAAAAAATTCCAAATAGATTACACCCCTTAAAATTTATTCTCCTCCATTACATCTGATTTAATATTTGATCGGATAAACAATCTTAAATTGTACGGTTACACTGATTATACTTGAAATTTAATTATAAAATTATTTTCACAGAACGAGGATGATGCTTCCCCATTAAAAAAATACTTCAGATATACATAAAATTAAAAGTTGATTGTTTGTGATGCCTTGATGAAGAAAATCTATGAGAGAAGATTTACCTCGCTTGGTTAGGAGAATAGTTAGAGATTGGAAAAGATGTTGACATAAAACAATTAAAGGATTCACATTTGATTCAAGGCTAGCCTATTCGCTTTGAGTCAAAGCAGATAATCAGATTTATTCATTAGAAAAAGTCAATTCAATACATTTATTATGTATCCATAGGTACTATATTGGATTTGAAACATATTTTGAATCAAATTTTATTGAGTGACCGTAAAAAAGTTCACAGGGCCTTAAGCTAGGTGGTTGATTTGAAATATAGAAAGTTGATGAGGAAACTTTTCTAAGAAAAAAGAATCCTTAAAATTACCAATGAACACTCAATTTGATCATTCTACGTGATTAAACTCTCACTACACATTAATTCTTAAAAAGAATACTATAACAATAAAAATGGAGCAATAAAGAAAAAGAAAACGATAAAGAAGACAACAAGTTTTATGCTTACTGATGAATGAAGCCCGACAAAGTGTTTGTGGCAATGATTTCCACGACGGAGATTCCCAATAAGAAAGAGAACTTATTTTGGTTTTGTTACCAAAAAGTGTAATCGAATAGAGAGTTCATTGAAGTTCTCTTTGAAAGTATAATGTATGAGGAAGAATAAGAAAAAGTAGAGAACGGAGATGAAAATATAAAATGATGTAAATAATGCACTTTTTTATAGAGTCAAAAGGAATTCACCTATGATTTTTTACCTAAATTGAGTAAGTAAATACATTGTAACAATATAAATTAACTTGTAATAATACGTCACTTACCATTCTTATTATGTTACGAGTTAATGTCTTCTCATCGTAATATATACATAATTAACTCATAAATAATTGATTGTGTATATAATTTTTACATCAATAATACATTTTGTTTTTGGTTTTTTTGTGGTGGGGTAGAGTTGGAAATAAAGTTGGACTCTAGGTCCTAATATAGTTTAATACATTGAAGTTGAAATTTCTTATGATGGTTTCACAGGGGAATAATGTGCATTCATCTTTGTTACTGGTCACAGACTAATTAGAATTTTGTTTTTTAATTTAATGTCTACATCTAGTACCAAATTTTTAATTTTAGTTCTTATTTTGATGTAATCTCATTTTAAGTACAAAATACTTGTAAGATTTTTATTAGGTAATAGGGAGGTCAATTTTTGCGCAAACTTCTAGCTATTCACATAATAGACAATAGCTAATAATTGAGGTTCAAAATAATGCAGCAAAGATCGTTGCGTTGAATGTCGATGTTGGGCAACAATTAAATGTTGAAAACAAAGATATTATAGATACCGAAAACAAAGACAAGGATGAAAAGTCTGACAGAAGTGAATATTGGACTCCAAATTGCAAGGACCATAATTGGAAATTGATTGATCGACTTTCTCTGAGAAAGAGTCGAAATAGAATCGAATGGTAGAACGAAAGAGTTCTCCATACAGCCTCTAAGAGTGTATGGTGCATAAGCAGGGTATGAATACTATCAGTACTTCATCCAAACCAAGTTCACAAGTTGTCACTAAGGAAAAAAAATCAGTGGAATTGAGTGCTTCTAAATGGGAAGATTTAGTTGAGAAAAAGAAGTATATTACTTCACCTCCGAGGAGAGCACCCATATTTGTGCCTTCAAGTAAGACAAATTCATCTATGGCAGTGATATATACATTGAATACAATTGATAACTTTAAAAACAGTTTAACCGTTACCATCAAGGATATGGGAGTATTGACAGAGAGTCATGAGCTAGGAGTTGTAGTTTCAGGACTTATAAGTCCAAGTACAATTTATGATATTGACTTGGGAAATGAACTTTTCAATGGGATGATGTGCTTTGATAAGATGGCCAAGGATGGATGGGGATCTCTCATGTAGGCAACAAAGAAGTGAAAGCAACAAAATTAAACAGAAACACATAGAAGGCAACATAATCGGGATGGTAAGGTGACCGAAGAATTTGTTTTAGGGCATTTATTGATGCGACTAGCAAAGTAGAATCATATGACAATGTTAACAACATCTAATAAATCCAAGAAAAAGTGATAAACTATCAAGTGTTGTTAGACAGATTTGATGAAGAAGACAAAAAAAATATAATCCAAATTAAGTTAGACAGGCAAACTATCTTTTTTAGTTCATACACATAAAGTGAAGTTTGAGGTTGAAATTTCAAGTTTATTCTTGTCTTTTATAGTTTTGCATTACTTAAGCATCCTCATTTATAATATCATCGTAGAATGTATTATAAATTCTCTGATGATCATAGAATACATAACAACCTAGTGATTTACTCTAAATTAGCCTACGAGTGAAATAAGTTGTCTAACGTGTTCCAATGAAGCAGTAAGAACAATAAGTAAAGAACACAATATTTTTACGTGAAAAACACCCGGCTCAAAAGGTGTAAAAAAACCACGACTGTACCCCTACAAGATTTAACTCCAACTTCACTAAATCACTGAGCCTCAGCGGTTTAAGATTACAAACTCTGCAACCTAAGGAATTAACCCTAATTCCTAAACTTCAAGTTATGAGTTCAGATTACAATTCTTGCAATCCTAGGAACTAACTCTAATTCCTAAACTTCAACACAAACCTCCCAAGGTATCCGTTCCCAAGTCTTCGAGTTATCCAACTTGAAGAAAACACTCCTAATTAAGTTTATACTCACCGAACTAAGATTACATCAAAATCAAACACATAGAAAAACTCCTAGAACATAAACTCTGTAATAGGACCTGGTTCTTCAATGTGTTCCTTCAGTCCGTTGGTAGCACTTTGCGAAGTCAATTTTTCAGCTGCCTTTTTTGCTCGGTAAGTACACAAGTATTCTGGACGACTTCTCCTCTATTTAATCACAACTCTTCATAGAGTTATTCTACACTTCAAACTCCTCATTGACTCAAACTCTCTTGACTTAGAGTTCTAGTTCAAGTGAGACTCCTTCTTCAATTCAAACTCCTTACCTCTTTAGACTCCTTCTTCAAATCAAACTCCTTGATTCCTTAGACTCCTTCAATTCAACATTTCTTTGTTTCCTTGAGTTTTATCACGAAATTAACATTATTCATCCCTTGATTTTTTCACTCGTCTTTATTCATTCTAAAAACTTGCCTCGAATTCAACAGCTCGTGACAGCGTTCCTTTGGACCATGTTGGCTGACGTGTTTCATTTTTCTTTTCAATCATCAAAACTACATAAATGCCAATATTTTTCTCTAGCTATTATTTAATTAATAGAGATTCGTTAGCTCATTAATTAGAATTAGAAATAAGATCCAACTCCTTATTTGTACTCTTCTCTTAGAAGTTCACTTTTATTTATTAATAAAAGAGAAAATAGCCAAAATCCCCCCAAGCTATAACCGGATTTTCAACTACACACTCAATCTTCACGGGGGTCCTATCACCTCCCTGAACGGTTAAAAATTAAAATTATCACCTCCCTAAATTCTTATGTGTCAAGGTGAGTGTATTTCACTTTCTTTGAGAGAGTGAAGATCAAAAACAGATCTTAAAACTTTATTTTTCCCTTCTGTCCTTATTTTTCATCTTACTTTTATTTTTTTATAAAATATTTTTATAATACATTTGACTTTTTGTTAAACATAATATTCTTTACTTTTCTCTTCTATTTTTCTCCTTACATTTTTTTCTTTTTTTTTTACTTTGTGTCCACTCTTTCTCCTCAACTCAACACTTACCCACTACCATCTCCTCCACCTTGAACCACCACCATCACAACAGTACCATCAATTCATCATCTTGTAATAATTTCTTCATGATTTTTCGTACCATTATCCACAACTAACACTACAAATCACTATTAAAATCATCAAATAATTACTCATGTTATCAAAAAAAGCAAATCGTCATTAGTTTCACTGCTTCAAAAAAATTGCATAAAAAAGAGACAAAAATTAGAAGAAGAAAGAATGGAAAACAAATAAAAAAACATTAATTGTACACCTTCCATCATAAAATTCATTTAATTACTAAAGTCTTTTTTTTAAAAAAAATTATCAAAGAAATTCAGTCAATTAAAACAACCATGACTGTAAACCAATTTTTTGGATCAAAATTTTTATATAGTAAGCTAAAAATGAGTTATGGGGTATATGATATGGGTCTTCATCCATTTTTTCTTTCATTTTATCAATCTCATATTAGATCAAAATCAACACTATTAATCTACCTCCTTGCCGGAAAAGAAATTTGGGAAAAGGCATAAATACCTCCCTGAAGTTGTAGCAAAAAGTCACTTACACACT
This sequence comes from Solanum dulcamara, assembly GCF_947179165.1. Classification (NCBI taxonomy): domain Eukaryota; kingdom Viridiplantae; phylum Streptophyta; class Magnoliopsida; order Solanales; family Solanaceae; genus Solanum; species Solanum dulcamara. The sequence continues at coordinate 13,203,722 of NC_077237.1, read as the reverse complement.
TTAACTACTTAGGTGACCCATTACACACCTGTACTACCCAAAAACGTAACTATTTACCCCTTCCTACACCCAACCCCAGATATTATCTAGTGTGTGATAGCCACTCGCTCCCCAAAATTGCCACGTATATATTTAACCCTGACCCGATTCTATCACCCAGACCCACTCATTTCACCCATACCCATTCACTTCACCCATACCCATTCATTTCCCTAATTGACAAAAATGAAGAACACCAAAATTGAAGAAGTCGATAATTTCTACCTTTAATCGAAGAAATTGCTAGAGATTTCTTCCATTTCATAGTGTTTCTGTAGTTTTAATCGTTTAATTGAGGTTCCACTGTCATATTGAAAGTTGGTTGTTACGATCGAGGAGTTCATCGATTCGTTTGGGGAAAGAAAATCGATGGTTACTAGGGTTTGGTAGAGCATCCATTGCAAACAGGTCAATAACTTCTATTTTTATACGATTTAACCTAGGGTTTGTTTTCATCTTCAATTTTTTTTTCAATTTTACAGTGTTTTATATGATTCAACCTAGGGTTTGTTTTCTTCTTCAGTTTTTGCTTTCAAGTTTATAGTATTTCATATGATTTAACCTAGGGTTTGTTTTCTTCTTAAATTTTTGTTTTCAAGTTTACAGTATTTCATATGATTTAACCTAGGGTTTGTTTTCTTTTTTAATTTTTGTTTCAAGTTTATAGTATTTCATACGATCTAACCTAGCTTAGTATGACTCTTTGTTGTTGTATGTATTTGCCATGGTCGAGGGTCAACTGTTATTGCAAAATTGACTTGTTAATACTGTTTCCAGTTTATTAACATGTCCTTTGAACTGATTACTTTGATATTTTACGATGGTGGTGTTATGAAGATTGGGAAAAATTCATATGATGGTGGACAAGTTACTGACTTCTTAGATGTTGATATAGATATGGTGTCTTATTTTGAATTGAGGGATTATGTGAAAGAATTAGGCTATGAACTTGGATAATGCCTACTATATGTGAAACTACCTAAGAGTACTGCTATTTTAGATATTAAATTAGACTTTGATAATATTATAATTTCTGAATGTTTGAGTAATAGAGATATTTTGGAGGCATTTATGTGTCACTTAGTTGGACATCCTACTTTTGGTCCCACTTGAATTAGAATATTTAGAAGGGGAAAGTGGAGTAATTGGAGGTGAGGGAGCACCTCAAAACAGTGACCCCCCTAATGTGTCTTTTAATGCTGAACCAGACCATGAGGCCCAAGAAAATATTTTAAACCCTAACCCTTCTACTTCAAATACGTCTTCCCCAGATATTCCTCCTTATACTGATCCAACTCCTATCCCTGACCATCTTGTTACTGATCCAACTCCTACCCCTGTCAATCCTTCTACTAATCCAACTCCTACCTCTATCAGTCCTTCTACTGCACAAGATTCTGATATAGAGTCATTAAATAGAGGATAATGAGAGTGATAAAGATGAGGAGCTAAGAACTTTTAAGGAGGAAAAAAGGAAAAGAAAGAGAAGAAAAAAGGGAGAAAAAGCTCCATTGCCTGATCATGTGAAGTTAGGAACAGGAAAAAAGGGGAGTCATTAAATGGAGGATGATGGGAGTGATAAAGATGAGGAGCTAAGAACTTTTAGGGAGGAAAAAAGGAAAAAAAAGAGAAGAAAAAAGGGAGAAAAAGCTCCATTGCCTGATCATGTGAAGTTAGGAACAGGAAAAAAGGGTCAGATACTGGGTATGATGAATCTACAGGTGGAAATAGAAACAACATAGAATGAAGACTAGCTGGTGATGAGCCTTACTATCCATCAGATGAAGCTGCCAGCTTTGAAACAGATACAAATGATTACACTGATGATCAGGGAGAGGTTCAGCAGAGAGTTGAGGGAGAGGTTCAACAGAGAGTTAAAGTAAGAAGGAGAAAGAAGTTGAAAAGAATTGTATTTGATGCAACCTCACATAAAATAGTGTAGGAATTAGGTCTTGTATTTCAAAATGTTAGTGAATTTAGAATTACTGTTACCAAATATGCTATTGATGAGTATGTTGCTATTGAAATGTATATTAATGAACCAACTATGGTAAGGGTTAGGTGTACAGTTGGTTGTCCTTGCTTGCTATTTGCTAGATTTGATTTTAATCAAATAATTTTGTTGTGAAAATATCACGCCCCGAGAGGGTACCTTAGGCGTGGCCGGTACTCAATAACCATCTCTAGCCTCCGAGAGAACCACTTGGTCTCATCACTCATTCATTCATTAGTAGAATACTTAAGTAAAAATAAGCATACTTATGTGGGCTCGCCATCATCAATATCAAAAGAAATAAATAGTCCTTACAAAAAGTAGTTTCAAAGGCGAACTACTCCTATTACATTATCAAACTTTATCTACGAAGACTCTAACAGTATCAAATGGTTCCAAGGAAATGCCCATGGCTACCTCAAAAGAAACATAATACTCAACAATAATAAAAGAATAAAGAGTTCCGCCGAATACAAGAAGGACTCACCAAATAGCTGGAAAGTAATAATCTTCAATGATGCGCCTGTTGAGGATCTCTAACACCAGTATCTGCATCATAAAATGATGCAGGTCGAATGAGTCAATACATGGAATGTACGAGTATATAAAATGGTAGAAAAGTAAGGACAAGTATCCAGAAACTCTTCTCAGGAAGATTCAGCTCAGAACTCAACATCATCTCAATATCAATATTTAATGCAAGTTTAAAAATAATAATAATAAGCAATGCTTACTCAGTTGGGAGTTTGTCTAACCGACAACCATCATTTATGAGCTACTGATGATACAAAGAAATGATGTCATTGCACATCCATCTAATACTTTGCCAGGGTAAATGACATCACCATCTTGGATCCAATCATCAAAGTCCTCTTTTTGGGACTTAAGAGATACAACCTCCATCTTACGCTGGCTACGTAGTTCTAGGGTTTGAGTCAATTATACTCTTACCCAACTCGTTGCTCAATATTACTCCCAAAATATGTGCTTATATTAACATCATCATCTACTATTATTGGAATTTTATTTAAAACATCAAACTCATCTCATTACCTCTTCATCAATCATTACACTTCAAAACATTATTTACATCTCATCAACACATCTTCCTCAAAATATCATTTAATCAAAACTCAATTCTTTTTCTCTCTCAAAACTCAATAAAATACATATATAGTATTAATTAAAATCACTCTTTTTGTCGATGAATATTAAGATCCAACATCTTTACTCAAAACACGCGTAAAAATATTTATGAACATCAAATCCATTAAGGATCATGGGAAAGTAGCCACGAACAATAATTCTAATAATATGAGAGATAAAAATAATAATAATCTCAATGCATAAATATATCTAACTCAATAGAAGAAGAGTTAATTCATTTAGAATTCAAGATTAGGGTAAAACTTAACTATCAATTACAATGAATTTAAATATTAGGCGCATGGACGAACTCAATCCAATGCTATGAATATTCTTACATACATGGAATCCGAAGCTTTTACTCTGAATTAAAGAACTCAATGAACACTCTTGAACCCCTAGCCTTTTCTTCTTGCCAGAGCGTTTTGTGTACTACCTAGAGTATAAGAATCACCGGAATAATATTTCTACACTACTAAAAACTAAAACTATATTTGAGAATGAATAAAGAAGTGTATAGAGAGAAGAGTTGCTTGAGAAAGCTTGATGAATAAAATAAGGAAATAAAGTGGGTATTTATAGGTCTGAAGGAGAGACCTAACAATAAATAAAAATAATTATAAAGGATGATCTTGAAAATTCAATGGAGGATTGTGATGTCATGGATGATATTAAATGGTGGACTATTGATATCATAGGTGATGTCAAATGGATCTAGATATTTCCATGGTTGGTGAGATGAACCTTCTTTTAACGGAATTCTATATTTCAGAGCTGCGTTTGAATAAGATAACTTCCTAATTAGAATTTGGTGTCGTCATATGAATTGTAGCTATAGAAGTCTACTTTAATTTTGTTCAAGAATCAACCGATTTGGAGCATCCTACCATGAGCTATGATTTTTCTTCTAAAAATACTCTATTTTATCACAACACCATATCTTGCAATTTTGACCCATGTATCCTTCGAATCTTAAGATATGGTCTCACAAAAGTTACAAGTAATGATGTTGGGGTTATTTAAAAATTTGAATCACCTAATGTGGACTATCCTATAAAATGTTATGCCCAAAATACAGAAGCATTATTATTTTCATCGAGATTTGAAATACCACATACAACGTTTTAGGGGGTTTGACAATATCTCCCACTTGGGATCATTCGTCCTCGAATAAAGATGAAACTAGGGGACATGAATAACAAATATCATCAAAATATCAATTTCTCAAAAACTCTGATACTCAAATGCTCAAACAACACATACTCAAATAGTCAATGGCTCAAACTCAAGAATACACATCGACTCAAATGTAGAAGTAACGAATATTACCTTGAACATCATCCTCGAAAGGCAAGAATAGATGAGGATATTTAGCCTTCATATCTTTTCAGCTTCCCATGTAGCCTCTTTACCAAATTGATTTTGCTATAGGACTTTGACAGATTCCACTTCCTTAGTTCTTAATTTGTGAATTTGACGATCAAGAATCTGGACTGGAATCTCTTCATAACTCAAACTCTTTTTTACCCAATGCTCTCAGTCGGGACAACAAGTGAAGGATCTATCAAACACTTCTTAAGCATAGAAACATGAAACAGGGATGAATAGCTGTTAATTCTGGAGGCAACTCAAATTCATAGGCTACATTACCAACCCTCTTCACAATCTAATAATGAACAATGTAGCAGGAACTAATCTTTCCTTTCTTTCCAAATCTCATCATACCCTTCATGGGTGAAACTTTCAAGTATACTTAATCATACACTTCGAACTCCAAATCTCTCCTCCTAACATCAGTGTAGGATTTCTGGCGACTCTGAGCAGTCCTCAACCTCTCTTAGATGGTTTTCATCTTCCCCATATCTTGGTGAACCAAGTCTGGTCCAATCAACTCAGCTTTACTAACTTCGAACTAATAAATTGGTGATCTACATATCCTCCCATACAGAGCTTCATACAGAGCCATTTGAATACTCGAATGAAAGCTATTATTATATGCAAATTCAATAAGAGGTAAATGATCATCCCAATTACCTTTGAAGTCGATGACACAGTCTCTCAACATATCCTCCAAAGTCTGTATCATACACTCTACCTGGCCATTTATCTGCGGATGAAAAATAGTACTAAGGTTCACTCTTGAACCCAAACTCTTTTAAAATGGCTTCCAAAACTGAGCAGTGAATTGAGCTCCCCTATCTAAGATGATAGACAAAGGAACTCCATCCAATCTAATAATCTCTCTAAGATACAGTTTAGCATAATCCTCTGTGGTATCCGTAGTCTTAACTGACAAGAAATGAGCCGATTTGGTCATCCTATCCCCAATCACCCAAATAGAGTCATGTTGTTTGCTGATTCGCGCTAAACTGGTAATGAAGTCCATGTTAATCATGTCCCACTTCCATTTTGAGATCTCTATATTTTTAGACACTCCACAAGGACTTTGGTGCTTAACTTTAACTTGTTGTCAATTCGAGTACTTAGATACAAACTCTGCTATATCTCTCTTCAATCCACTCTACCAATATACTTCTCTCAAGTTGTGGTACATCTTTTTCGAACCTGGATGGATGGAATACCTGGAATTATGGGCTTCTGCTATGATTCTCTCTTGAATGCCCTCAACACTTGGAACACATAATCTCCCTTGATATCTCAACACTCTATCTCCTCCTTTGGCAAAATTCATTACCTTCTGCTTGTGAACCTCGTCTTTCAGTTGAAGGAGAATGGGGTCCTGATCTTTCTTTCCTTTCACCTCTGCAACTAGAGGTGATTCAGCTCAATTTCAGACTATTGTACCACCCTCACTAGAGTCAATAAGTTGAACTCCCAAACGCTCAAGTCTATACACTTCCTTTGCTAACTCCTTCTTTTCCTCTTCCACATGGGTCATGCTCCCTCATGGATAACCTGCTAAGAGCATCTACAACTATGTTTGCTTTAGCTAGGTGGTAGAGAATGATCATATCATAATCTTTGAGCAACTCTAGCCATCTCCTCTGCCTCAAGTTCAGCTCCTTCTGACTGAATACATACTGCAAGCTCTTGTGGTTCGTGAATACATCGACATGTACACCATAAAGATAGTGACGCCAGATCTTAAGAGCAGTACCATAGCTGCCAACTCAAGGTCATGAGTGGGGTAGTTCCTCTAATGGGTCTTAAGTTGTCTGGAGGCATAGTCAATGACCTTACCTTTTTGCATCAACACACATCCCAACCCAACTCTAGAAGAATCACAATAGATTACAAAATAATCCATTCCCTCGAGTAGGGACAGTACTGGAGCAGTTGTCAATCTAGATTTTAACTCTTGAAAGCTTTTCTCTCAAGCATCAGATCATTGAAACTTAGCCTTTTTCTGAGTCAGCTTAGTCAATGGTAGGGATATGGATGAAAATTCCTCAACAAACCTCCTGTAGTAACCAGCCAAACCTAAGAAATTCCTTATGTCAGTTGGAGAGGTAGGTTTGTGCCAATTTTTAAATGCCTCAATCTTTTAAGTATCAACTCGAATTCCATCAGCAGATATAATATGACCTAGGAACGCTACAGCCGCAAGCCAAAACTCACACTTTGAAAACTTAGCATACAACTCCCTCTCCTTGAGAGTTTGAAGGACAATCCTAAGGTGGTTAGCATGCTCACTCTTACTTATAGAGTAGACCAAAATATCATCTATGAAGACAATCACAAACATATATAGGTATGACTTAAATACTCGGTTCATGAGGTCCATAAAAGCTGCATGAGCATTTGTTAATCCAAAGGACATAATAAGAAACTCAAAATGACCATAGCGGGTTTGGAAAGCAGTTTTTGGGATGTCACATTCTCTCACTTTCAATTGATTATAGCTTGATCTAAGGTCTATCTTAGAGAGGCATGTGGCACCCTAAAGTTGGTCAAATAAATCATCTATCCCGGGGAGAGGATACTTGTTCTTTATGGTGACCTTGTTTAGTTGCCGGTAATCAACGTACATTCTAAGGGACCTGTCTTTCTTTCGCAAAAATAAGACATGAGTGCCCCTAGGTGAGACACTTAGCCTAATAAATCCCTTATCTAGGAGGTCTTTCAACTATTCTTTCAACTCTTTCAACTCAGCGGGAGCCATCCTATAAGGAGGAATGGATATAGGTTGTGTATCAATAAGGACATCAATACCAAAGTCTATCTCTCTATCAGGAGGAATTTTGGGTAAATCCTCAGAAAAAACTTCAGGAAACTCACTCACAATGGGAACTGACTCAAGAGATGGAGCCTGATCATTAATATTTTTGACTTGGACTATATGATATATGTATTCCTTAGAGATTTACTTTCTGCCCTTAAGGTAGGAAATAAATTTACTCCTAGGAACTACAGAACTCCCCTTCTACTCTAAAATAGGCTCATTTGGAAATTGAAACTTGACAATTCAATTTCTAAGTCAATATGAACATGTGATGCACGGCCAAATATCTTGAAACATGAAGTAAAGCTTGAAAACACTTGAAAGTATTTAATAAGGTCAATGCATCATAAAATATTATAAGAGCTTATAAGACATAACATATACATATGTGGGATATTAACCTTAATCGATATTTAAGACCATGTGAGCTATAATATTGAATCTGATGTAAATCCCACATCGAGAAAATAGAGGTCAATTGCCAAGGTAGACTCCATATAAACATAAACATGAGCTATATGTGGATCCATTATCTAGGCCATAAAGGCACCTATGGGGGCATGCAAATTAGAACTAGGGCTCCCTTGTGGAGTCCCGACCACAAATTTATCTCGCTGCTAAGTTAATCCTAACGAAATGTATAAATCATAGTCATTAACAAAGGTAATAATCAACCAATCGACGTCATAAAATATATCATAAGAATAGATCTTCAAAAACCATGATCATAACATAAACCTATAGACACTTCCATTTCTAAGCATCTAAATCATGATTCTTTTCATATTGTCGGTTTGTTGCTTGAAACCTACTTGAAAACATAGTTCATAACTTTATATAAATAGTTTATATTACATTCTTAAATCCTTGATCCTAAATTAATAGTTCATAGTTGGAAATCATGACATTATGCATGGGTCAATGTAAAAATTATTGAAAATATGTGATTGAGATTAAATCATGTATGAATAGACTATTGGAAATAAGTAAAAACATAATTGAATTGACGCAATGCAAATTGATCAAAACTAGGGTGTAGGAGAAATTCATAAAAGAGATAATTGAGAAATCTTTGGGACTTCATGGATGGAAGAAAATCCATGGATGAATTCCCACATACCTTGATAATCAAATCCCAAAAGCAAGCTTTATGCAATAGAGGATTGACTTGATCTTGAAACCCTAGCTTGAAGGAGAAGATTGATCCTTGAAAGTGAGTTACAGTGAGAGAATTATTGCATGAAGTAGTTTTAGAGTGAATGGGGTAATTTTGAAGGAATTGGGTACTTATAGGCTTAGCAAAATACCCCAAAATAACATATATTAGGCATGGATAGTATAGAAAATACCCAAAATAACCCTCATTAAATGCTGCCAGAGGGACATACAACTGAGGACCTAAGGGTCATAGGTCCAGTGAAGGGTTGGTACTGGGGTTTCATAGAATCCCAATTTTAAAATAGCCCAATTACTATGACCACAACCCGGGTCGTAAGAACCCTTCATAGGACTAGTGCACAAAAACTTGAGCTACTGGAAAGTGCACATTCACTCTACAGTTCAAGCTTACGGATCGTCGATGTTCCTACAAATTTTCGAATCAGCTCATAGATTTCCCTGACACATTGTGAAATTCCCAATCCTCATGTCTCACCCTACGAGTCTTGTCTACGGATCGTCAGTTCTTCTATAAGTCATAGGACCCTTTCATTTTGCCAACTTTTTCAAAATTCAAAATGTCAAAAATCTGATCCTTCTCTATAGGCTAACCCTATGGATCGTAGAATGTTCTAAGGTTCGTTGGACCTCCTCGTAGAGTGACCTGTCACAACTAAATTTCCAAACTTCAGGAACTTTCCTATGAGCCTTACCTACGGCTCGTCAAAATAATCTACAGCCTATCAATAGGATCGTCTAAGAAACTCAAAAATTCACAAGTGTCAGGCTGACCTACGATTGCCTTCCTACAGCCAATAGGTATTTCTACGAATCGTAGGTAGGCTCATAGGTTTCTGCACCAAACCAATTTTTGCAAATTTTCTGCAATGTATTCCTTGTTTTGGCTTCCCAACTTCTGAGGTCTTACAGAAAATGTCTTTGAGGCAGAAACTCAGCTTTTCTCTAGGCTCTTTGAGACTGATCTAAGTTAGAATATTTTGTTGTATTACAAAGATTCTGGTAGAAGCATGACTCTAATGTGATAGACCTGATTTAAGATTTTAGAAAGGCGTGTGTTCATTATTGAGTTGTTCCTTGTAGTGTAGATCTTGTGTGTATCCACCAGGCTTATCGAGCTTTGTTTGTATCTTTTGGGATTATAGTGGTCTAGTTAAATTTTAGATAACTTTATTATTTTCATCATTTATCTTAGTATGTCTATTGTGATTCATGTATAGCCATGCCTTTACTATTACCTTATCACCATGTTATTTACGCGAGCTCGATCGGCCTATGATGCCTACTAATTACCTACTATTCTACTACTTATTTTGCACTCTGCATCTTTTTCCCTGATACAGATCTGAGCTCTAGTAGACCCTGTTGATTTTTGCATGTTGTTGTAGTTGGTGTTTTGGAGATTGAGGGTGAGCTTGTTGGCATTCTTGGTTGACTCATCTTCTTCTGTATAGTTTTGACTAGTCTTTTCTATACCCCAGACAATCTATATTTTCTTTATATGTCGAGTCTTGTACTTGGTCGTTTTGTTATAGTTTTGTACCAACATCCACCAGACTTTTGGAGGGATCATTTGTACTTTGTCCTCATTTGAGGGTTGTATATATTATGGTCTTATTTCTACAGCTATCTCTTATGCTTGCATTATTTTTCTCTTGTTGCTTTCTTTTGCTCTAGGCCCATCACTCGGGTTCTGGGCTAAGGGTTGGCTCACTTACTAGTGGAATGAAGTAGGTGCCATCATAACCTAAGTTTTTGGGTCATGACAAATCTGGTATCAGAGCTGCAAATTCACTTGTATTGTTGGTACAAAACTAATGTCTAATAGAGTCCTATGGATCGATGCGGAGATATTTGTATCCTATATTCGGGTGGATATAGGACATCATTAGGAAAATTCTTTCCTTTGATTCCATATCGTGTGTTCTTAGTATGTTGGTTTGTGAAAATCTCATTTTGGTTCCATTCTTTTGCAGATAGTTTGCATGAAAGGTGACGCATCTGGGGACAATGCTCTCGAGCCAATAAATAGAGCCCTAGCTAGGGACAGGGCTAGAGGTCAACCCCGAGGTCACGCGTGAGCTGCACCACCAGCTCAGGATCGGGATAGAGATGTAACTCCTTATCTAAATATTGATCCACAGTGGGCGCCTATTCCTGTTCGGTCGATGGGGTCAGTACTAACCCAGCCGCCACTCAAGCCTGTAGTTGTGTCGGGACTTCAGATGATCATTGATCAGTTACATCGTTCCATAAAAAAAGGCCCGCCACTCGGGCATGCATTTGGTGTTGAATTTAATTAGGGTGTGTTTGAGAATTATTTATGTTTATTAGTTGTACAATTATTAAGATAGTAATCAATAATCTCGTGTAATATTACAAACTGTAGAAATTAGTAGGAACTTTTTGTCCTTCAAACATAATTACGGGTGTTCGGAATGGAGGAAAATTCTTTTTTTTCTATGTTCGGTTGGTCAAACCTTTTGAAAGATATTTTCTCTACAAAAATAAGTTTTTAAAAATGAGAAAAATAATTTCTCTAATGAAAATAGTGAAAAAAAGGTTTAAAGTGACATTTCAGATTGATGTCTCATCCCTGCCCTCCAACACACCTCACCTTCACCCCATATTATTTTTCTAGATTATATATATATACTTTTAGGATAAAATATTTTGCTTACATACCGTTCACAAGAAAAAATAATTAGAAAACTCACTATTTTTCAGAAAACATTTTTAATGAAAATCATTTTTCTTCATACCAATCACACCACGCACCACGTTGTAATTCATGTTTCATGTTTGGTTTTACCAATGTTATGACAAAATCAGATATTTTATAATTTAAAATAAAAATTAGTTATAAATTAAAAAAAGTTAATTGACTGCTTGAATAAACTTTCATATGTGACAAACTCATATATGTTCTAGATAATCAAAGGACCTTTTACGGGTCCAATATTACAATGTTAAATATATTTGTAGGTTTTAATTAGTTTTTCGGGAAAAAATTATCACGAATATTTTTAGATAAAAACGATAGGAAATGATACTATTTGAATTAATTTTATGATTGTTTTAGTTTGATTGGGATAACGTATTCTTGAATTGATTGTTTTAGTTTGATTTGGATAACGTATTCTTGAATTGATGACTATATTTTTAAATTTCAAAGATATTTTAAGAAAAATAAATAAAATCATATTTCTATTTTTCTCAAAAATAAATAAAATCACCTTATAATAAACTTGCAAGGGACATTGAACCTGACCTCCTTTTACATCGTAGGAGAAGAGAAATCATGTCCTATTAAGATTAAAATAATATCATTGGATATTAATTGGATAAATAAATAAAACCATATTTATGTTTTCCCAAAATAAATAAAACAATATTTATGTTTTTTCCAAAAATAAATAAAATCATCATATAAATAAGCCCAACATTCAGCCTAGCTGTATAGATAGAAGAAAAACTCTAGCATTCAGATTGAAACTCCAAAGATGAAAAATCGCCAACAAAAGAACAAATCAATACTTTCTAAACAAATTCCTAAAGGTATCTGTTTATTTCTGTTGAGTGTATTAATTTCTCAACAATGGTGATGTTTGAGCCCATTTCATATGATCTTAAATGCAGGTCAAAGAGTTGTGGAGTCGTCACTGTTGACATCTAATTTTGATCCTCCACAATGTAAATTAACTATCGAGTTTCTTTAAATTTTAAATATTTTTGAAATAATTAGTTTTTATAAAAGCAAAGATATTTTCATGTTATTCTTAACTATTTTTATCTTTTTATAAATTTTAGTATAATATACATATTTCTATATAACTATATCTTTGATTACTATTGACGTGGTTATTCGAAAATCATCTCAATTTTTTTTATTTTTAACTAAATACAATGTTAATTAGGTTAGTTTAATTATAGTTTGTATTTTTGAAATTTCTAATTTTTTCTAAAAATTAAAAATCTCATTCTCCCACATCGAAAATTCATGAAGAATTTGGGGTTTTGAAGCCTATATAAAGGCTCATATTCTCATTAAGAAGATGAGTAGAAGTGAGAGGTTTTTTAATCACTTTAAAGTTAGAAATTTTCTTTATTTGGCTAGGATTTTGGAATCTTGTACCCAACCTAAAAGTTGTGAAAATTTCTAACTTTCAATCTATATTTTTCTTCGAGGAAAATAGGAGATTGAAGTCAAAATTTAGGCTAAAAACAAAGTTTTTATAACGTCGAACTCACGAAGGTTCGATTCTAAATTTTTAATTTTTCTTTTTGTGGATTGGAGTTCCGTCAAGCTCTTAGGTGGTGGTGAATTCATCTTCCACTCGTCGTCTTCAGTCTCGCTGGCCGGAAAGAGGTAAAATCTTTTCTCAGCTTTATTTTATTTAATTATTTCATGTTTTATATTTAGTTGATTCGTAGTCTTGTTTTTTTTAGTTAGCAAGTATTAAGAATAATTAGGTTAATGATAGAAATTTCTTATAATTAGCATGTGTTAGGATTATTTCATGAAAGCTTTTAATTTTGTTCGTTATTTTTCCAAGTAGTTTTCTTTGACAATATAGATTTTCATGTTTCCAATTTATTCTTTTAACATGATTTAGATAACAAAAATATGTTTAAGTTGTTATTTAATTAGAACTTTCATGGCCTAATTGATTTAATTCTTTTTTTAAAATTTGAGTTAGTATAACGTATATATTAATTTCGTGTCCTTTAGTATCTTGAATATATCTCTTCTTTTCTTTCCTTTGTCTACATATATACATGTTGTTAGTCACCTCTAGGATGTCCATCAATTTGATACCTTAAAATATCATGATATATTTCTTGGTTTAGCTTAAAATGAGTAGATGCTTATATAATTTTATTTTGTTGCATGTGATATCAATTCGATTCCATCTTTAGACTCCATCCTTGCATATCATTGAGTTTTGAGTCTTTCATCATCTTGCTCAAATTGCTGGAAAGTTGATATATGGAAAGGAAACTAATATTCATTGTTTGAATATTGATATTGGGCTGTATACACGAAAAGAGGTGAAAAACAATGTTGTATACACTGATATATAGTATATATATAGTTCGATATGCAAGAAAACAATGTTATATACAGTCTGATATAAGCATATATAAGGAACAAACAGATGGTACACAGTGTGTATACAGTTCGATATACAGAAATAATGTTGTATGCATTGTATACAATATATATATACAGTTCGATATACAATATATATAGTCTGATATACAGTGTATATACAGTTGCGATATACAGTAAAATTGGGCTTAAGGCTCAAAACGCAGATGACCCAACAACTTAGTTCAGACATACAGAAACTAAGTGTCAGGCCATATTTTCATGTGTTATTTATTGTTTATTTATATTGATTCGGATTGTAATAATTTATTTACTTATGTTATTTATGATTGCTTAGATATTAATTTTAATTTATTTTAACTTAATTAGATTTCACTAAAGATAAATCAATTCATGTTAATTTACTTTTTAAATGATTTTCTACCTTATTTAGTCATTTGAAAAACTTTTTTTTATACATGTATATTATTTTTCATGGTTAAGTTTGATATTTTTTAAAAAAAATAATTTTAAAGACTTCATTTCCTTTTAAATTAATATTTTCAAGAGTTAGTCAAATAATTTTTTAAATCGTCGGATAACCGCGCGTTAGCGACCACTTTGAATGCTAGCACCTTCTCAAGGTGAAAATAATAACATGTTACCCATTTCCTCTAATTTTAAGACTTAAATCTGTTAGGGTCTTTAAAATTAAGATTTCTTGATTTTCCTAAAAAATTAAGTGTCGACTCTCTTTTCTAAATTTATTTTTTTCTCTAAAAGTTTAATTTAATTTTAAACCGTCTTTTTCCGACATAACAGAAATGATGACTCTACTGGGGACTTAATTAGGTTCTGACCATTAGATTTGGTTGTTTATTTGACTAACTATTTGGATTTATAATAATTAGTAATTCTTGCTTTCTTTAATTGCACTATTGTGTGTTTAATTTATATATTAAACTATCATTTACATTTAATGACATCTTCCGATTGAATTTATAATATATTAAAGAACGTTTTTGCGGAACAGCAGCCGGGCTTTTTTATACTTGACCCTTTTTCGGAGTGATCGATAATTTATTGATACGTCATGTGTCTAATGGTTGTCGTAAGTTCCAATTTGAGTTGTTCGTTTGGGTTACCAGTCTTGCAAAAGTCACTCTTAGTCAACCTAGCGAAGAGCGTTACCAAAATCTTAAATTAGCGCATTGGCCTAAGACGACCCAATACCCAAGGCGTATTGGGCCCATTAGAAAGACTATCTTGAGTTCAAAATGTCCCTCGTTCTAAATGGACGATCATACCTGTTTAAATTTGAAGGTTGTACACGCCATTTGGCAAATCATTGTCCCTCGGGGTTGAGAGTTTATTTTCGTAGTTTAGTCTAGTCAAAGAAGGATCTTCACAAGCCGTTACTTCATTCAAAAGGCGTTGGCATTCGGAGATGTAAAGAATGAAAGATTTTCCATGAAGCCTTAGTTTAGGATTGTACACCTGCGTGTGACCGATTATTTGTATCCCATTTTCCTATTATGTATCCCCATTCAGTTTATTCATAAAGCTTGTATAAATATGATTTTTTTGGGCAATGAAATATTTCAAATGACGTTATACATCATTCAAATCGTTAGGCCTATCTTTGGCACAAAAATGACACATATTTTTTTAGGATGCACAACAACTGTTTATGTGTTATATGCTATAACTGTTTTTGTGAATATGTTGCTTCATTTGGAGACATGCTAGTCCACTATTTTTTAATTTTTTTCTAGAGCCTCATAGGCATAAATATGGAGTCACTATCGAAAGTGCGTCCAAATACTCCATGAGTCTTTAGTTTTCCAACAAAATTCAAACTTTACTCTCAAATCATAAACCTTGCTCTCTCATCTCAAAATAAAATTCAAGCTAGTCGAATTACGTAGGACCTAAATTCTTCTTTGTGATATATGTAGGCAACCTTTCAAGGCTCGGTCCCTATCTTTGAAGTTTTTAGTTTTTCCTCATTCTTACAAAGAAATTAAAAGTTTCGTCTGCATGAAGCACAAGAAATGTTTTATTCAATGCAAGTCAACCTTTCTCACATATGAATCCCAAAATTAAGTGGGCCAATTTCTGTCCGTTTAGTCATTCTTCACCAATGGATTAGTTTGTCTTCAAACAAAGCAACATTTTTATATGTTTAGTTCTTTGTGTGATATTTTACATTAATTATTACAAACACGAACTAGTACTTTATCTTTTGAGTTATTCTTCTTTTTCAGGGAGAGGCTGATTTGTGTCGGAAATCAAACTTGCTTGCTTCTCAAAGATTGAGGGTTTAACCAAAATTGATTCTTTTTTTCTTTGTAGATGTTGTTATCAAAGGACATCATGCGATAAATGATTGGATCTCAATTTTGAGAGGTCAACATCCCCTCCCTAACTAAGAAGTTTTCTTTGTATGCAGAAAAGACGACATTATTTCAGGAGAGGGAATCACGGCAATCCCAAATCGACTGCAATATTTAACCACAAACTTTAACCCTAATCACTTTCAATTCTTTCATCTAAGAGAAATCATAACCCTTTTTCTTATGGATCTTGCAGGAACAAAGGATTCATGGGAAATAACGATAACCTTGAATTTCACAAGACACCAATATACAGCCTAAAAGATAAATCGGGGAAGTCTTTGACTATGAAATCTTACCCCTATATTTTTTTTACTTATTTTTTATAATGGTCCTGCTTTCACACTTTTCTCATATATTTACAGGAAAACCGTCTTCGACAATAGTCGGGGATGGTTATAACAATATATGATTCTCGTGAATAGTTGAAAGAATTCAAGTAATAAGAGACAATCCCTACAAAGAACACAACAACAAGTGATTCTTGCAGGAAATTGGAAGAACACGCCAATATATAATCTCTGAGGAATATTTGAAAAACAATACAACAATAGGTGTCCTCATCGATGGTTGAGAGGGCACAAAATGTATTAGTGCAAATAGGAAAAAGACACTCCCCAACTGAAGATGTCAAAGAGCACTAGATTTATGACATGTCACTCTGAGTTTGTCTAAATCTTTAAATTATTTTATATATTATATCTGCAAGAACTTCGCACACCTGATTTTCATCTCGGTGAGATACGTAGGCAGCCTTTCTTGGGTTTGGTATTTCCTTTTTCAACAAATAAATAAATAAATAAATAAAATAATAAATTGTGTACATATTTTAAGAGTCATATCTTCTTGATTGGAAAAAATATAGTTGGGAGCATGCAAAATATTCGGTATGATGAAAAGGATTGGATTTGTGGTAAACTATAGCTTCTGTTGGTATCTTTCATTTGTACTTTTATGATGCTTGAAAATTCTCTTGCAGACTTTCAAGGTAAGAATAAAATCAACCTCATGGCTTAATGTGCATTGTGTGGTGAGCTTTAGATTAAAATTTAATTGCATCGCACTGTTGGTCTAGAACTTGGCATGAATGTTTCAAATCCTAAGTAATGTTTGGTTTGACAAAGGATTGCAGGCCTTTTTTGACCCGATTATGCCTTTCAAATCTTACCAAATAACATTAATCCCTAGTTTTCCCCACTTTGAGCCTAAAGCATTTTCTTTGGACAACCACATCTTAGCCCTTTCCTTTCTGAGTGCTTACATGCACTATCCCTCTCCTGGACCAACCTTCTTGAGCGCACTAAAGAAGTGCAAATCATAGAAGAAGATCCAACTTTGAAATTGTCAAGGGCAAAAGAGCAAAGTCTTCAAAGTCAAGAAAATGAATATAACTTCTAGAAAAAAAGGGAGAAGTTGAAAGAAATATGAAAAGATAAAAATACCCTTACAAGGTCAATGAAAGATAAAAAAGAAAATACTCCAACAAAAGAGGTAAAACTTCAAAAAAAAGGGGTGAAAAGAGAAAAGCTCTAATAAATAAGGACTCAAAGAAGTCGAGACAAAATAAAGAGGTGAAAAGAGGAAAATCTCTATCATATAAGGACTCAAAGAAGTCAAGACAAAATAAAGAGGATCGGACATCAAAGGCGTATCAATCGTCAAAAGCACATATTCAGTGCGACACTCAATGAGGAATTAAGTTAGTTATATCCTAAATAAATCTTACCTGTCCGTAAACCCACATTATAAGCCAATGACAAGACCTACATGATCTCATTCCAAATATTCTCACATTAGTGGAGATTACCTGCAAGCCAAGCATATGTTATCACAGTTGCATGCGTTGAACATTCTTGATAATGTGAGTGCACTTTGGAAAATATCCTTAAATCAAATACTTCAGATATGTGTGAAATAAGACTTTCTTTATTATGAGGGCACTTGAAACATGAGGATTGATACAATTCTAAATCTTTGTTTGAAGCAAGATGAACAAATCTTGTCGATAGTTAAGTATGTTTGAGGTACTACTTGAAGCTATAGGAATTACCTCGAAGTCAATCTCAGTTAAAAGAAAGGAAATAAGAAAAAATTCTATGTAATCCTAATTATCGATACCAATTATAGTCAAGATTTGACTATCTCTTTACATTAAAAAAAATACACACACAAGCACCCATATTTTTTAATACATTCTAAAGCAACTTCAGGATCATTTCCTTTTAAAATTATATTTTTTTGAAATTGGATGATTTTCTCTAAATAATGTGACATTAGGATAATCCCATCGGTGTGAGATGCCTAATTTACTTCATTATATCATCCAAGAAATATATTTTTTTATTTTATTATGCTCATATTACACATGTGTCTACTGATGGTCTTGTCTCAAATTTTGCAGTATTCATCATCCACAAGATTGGAACTACATTTGAATTGATTCCTGTACCAACAGGATATGTAGGCGTCAAAATGGCTTGGTCATGTTCTCCGTAAGATTTTCGTTTCTCCCTTATAATGAAAATTGTGACAGAATTTTTGAGAAAATCTCAAAAATTCACAAGAAGATACTATCTCCGGCAAGTCAAGATTGGAGATCAAGTTAGTATACGCAAATGGGACAGAATTTTTGAGAAGATTTCAAAAATTCCCCAAGAATAGCAAAATTCTTTTTTTAGCAGCTCGAGATTTGTCAAGAGATCTAATTGGGATAGAATTTTTGAGGAAGATCTCAAAAATTTCATCAAGAATTGTCAGAAGTTCGAAGTCAACTTCAAATGATCTCCAACATTGCTAGAATGCAGAGAACACAAATTCAAAATGTGAGCCACCGATGCCTCATATAAATTTCCATCAAAGACATGAGTACCAACGAACACAATTGTTCAAGAGAAAAAAATAAGGAACATGTGAACGCATTGAGAGGATGACACTTTCTTAATCATCGAGCCATCCACCTTGCTACAGTGGATAAACATCGAGCCATCTACCTTATTACAATGGACAATTATTCAAATCATCCAAAAGGATGACATTTGCATTTTCATTTGCCAAAAGGGCTATTTTATTTTTATTGCATTACCAAGAGGGTCATGCATTATTCAAATCATCCAAGAGGATGACATTGCATATTTATTGCCAAGAGGGCCATTTCATTTTCATTGTATTACCAAGAGAGTCATGCATCATTCAAATCATCCAAGAGGATGACATTGCATATTCATTGCCAAGAAGACCATTTCATTACATTTCATTGCCGAGAGGACCATTTCATTTTCATTGCATTACCAAGAGGGTCATAGATCATTCAAATCATCCAAGAGGATGACATTGCATATTCATTGCCAAGAGGGGCATTTCATTACATTGCATTGTCGAGAGAGAGATTTCATTTTTATTGTGTTACCAAGAGGGTCATGCATCATTTAAATCATCAAGAGGATGACATTGCATATTGATGTCCATGAGGGCCATTTTATTATATTGCATTGCCGAGAGGGCTATTTCATTATATTGCATTGTTGAGAGGGACATTTCATTTTCATTGCATTACCAAAAAGGTCATGCATCATTCAAATCATCCAAGAGATGATATTGCATATTATTGCCAAGAGGGTCATTCATAGTATATTACCAGAAGTGGTAATATTATTGCCAAGAGGGTCATTCATATTATATTATCAGAAGTGGTAATATTATTGTCAAGAGGGTCATTCATATTATATTATCAAAAGTGGTAATATCATTGCCAAGAGGGCCATTATCATATCATTGCCGAGAGGGCCATTATCATATCATTGCCAAGAGGGTCATCATCATTATCATATCATTGCCATCATATTATTGCCAAGAGGGCCATTATCATATCATTCCTGAGAGGGACATCATTATAATATTGCCGAGAGGGCCCTCATCATTATCTTATCATTGTCATGAAGGCCATTATCATATCATTACCGAGAGGGCCATCATTATATCATTGCCAAGAAGGCCATCATCATATCATTGCCGAGAGGGCCATCATCATATCATATTATTGCTGAGAGGACCATTATCATTATCATATCATTACCAAGAAGGTCATGCATCATTCAAATCATCCAAGAGGATGACGTTGCATATTTACTGCCAAGAGGGCCATTTCATTTTCATTGCATTACCAAGAGGGTCATGCATCATTCAAATCATCCAAGAGGATGACATTGCATATTCATTACTAAGAGAGCTATTTCATTATATTGCATTTCCAAGAGGGTCGTGCATCATTCAAATCATCCAAGAAGATGAAATTTGCATATTTATTTGTCGAGATGGCCATTTTATTTCATTGCATTGCCGAGAGGGTCATTTTATTACATTGCATTGCCAAAAGGATCGTGCATCATTCAAATCATCCAAGAGGATGATATTTGTATAATTATTTGTCGAGAGAGATATTATATATCGATCTCATCGAAGAGAAACATCAGCATTTTCCAGTGTTATAAATGTTTGAAGGGCATACGTAAGACATATCAAAATCAGAGAAAATTTAAAGTGCAAATTGTCAATGGATCACCATCCTTCCGATGGAGCAGTATTATCGTGCAGATGAATCATCTTTATTCGTCCTACCGATAGACATGCATTTATTTTGCCAAGTATCCTATCAATGGATCATCATCCTACCGATGGAGCAACATTATTCTACAAATGGATCAATGAAGATTTTCAACATGCAAAGAGGATGAAAGAAAGTATCGTAAGAGATATCATTATTTTCTTTAATTTTATTTCTACTAATCAATTTTATCTTAGTTTTGTCAAGAGCATCCAAGAGGATGAATTCTCAAACAAACCACTAGTGCGAATGATATCAAAGAGGATGCACCACAACATGGAACCTTTTCTTAGCAGCGAACTAAGACACATTCCGAAAAGGAATATCAAACTCACAAAACATGAGCTGAGGAACGACTTTCACCACAATAAACCACACTCCTATTGGAAGGCATGTGGTATTTCGAAGTCTGCCCATAATTCAAAAATTTGTACCAGCCCCTTTTCAGAAAGATGAACATGGAGTCGGTCAAAATTGGATTTGTTAATTTTTCTTTGTTCAAGATCTCTTTCATCGATCCTATCCAAAGAAAAGGACAGTTGTTGACACCGAATTTTGACCCTCCACAACGCAAATTAGATATCAAGTTTTTTAAATTTTGAGCATTTTTGAAATAATTAGCTTTTATAAAAACAAAGATATTTTCATGTTATTCTTAACTATTTTTATCTTTTTATAAATTTTAGTATAATATACATATTTCTATATAACTATATCTTTGATTATTATTTATGTGGTTATTTGAAAATCATCTCAAAAAGATTTTATTTTTAACTAAATACAATGTTAGTTATCTTAGTTTAATTATAGTTTGTATTTTTGCATTTTTTTGTTTTTTCTAAAAATAATTCTCATTCTCCCACATCGAAAATTCATAAAGAATTTGAGGTTTTTGGAGCCTATATAAAGGATCATATTCTCATTAAGAAGAAGGAAAGAAGTGGGAGACTTTTTAGCCATCCAAAGTTAGAAATTTTTTTACTTGGCTAAGATTTTTTTACTCTTGTCCTCAACCTAAAAATTGTGAAAATTTCTAACTTTCAATCTATATTTTCTTTCGTGGAAAATAAGAGATTGAAGTCAAAATTTAGGCTAAGAATAAAGTTCTTATAACGTCGAACTCACGATGGTTCGAGTCTAAATTTTTAATTTTTCTTTTTGTGGATTGGTGTTCAGTCAAGCTCTTGGGTGGTCGTGAAGTTGTCTTCTACTCGTCGTCTTCACTCTCGCTGCCCAGAAAGAGGTAAAATCTTTTTTCAGCTTTATTTTATTTAATTATTTCATGTTTTATATTTATTTGACTCGTAGTCTTGTTATTTTTAGTTAGCAAATATTAATAATAATAATTAGGTTAATGATAAAAATTTCTTATAGTTAGCATGTGTTAGGATTATTTCATGAAAGCTTTTAGTTTTGTTCATTATTTTTCCAAGTAGTTTTCTTTGACAATATAGATTTTCATGTTTTCAACTTCTTCGTTTAACATAATTTAGATAACAAAAATATACTTAAGTTATTATTTAGTTAGAACTTTAATGGCCTAATTGATTTAATTCTTTCTTTAAAATTTGAGTTAGTATAACGTATATATTATTTTCGTGTCCTTTAGTATCTTGAATATATTTCTTCTTTTCTTTCCTTTGTCTACATATATACATGTTGTTAGTTACCTCTAGGATGTCCATCAATTTGATACCTTAAAATATCACGATATATTTCTTGGTTTAGCTTAAAATAAGTAGATGCTTATGTAATTTTATTTTGGTGCATGTGATATCAATTCGAGTCCATCTTTAGACTCCATCCTTGCATATCATTGAGTTTTGAGTCTTTCATCATCTTGCTCAAATTACTGGAAAGTTGATACATGGAAAGGAAGTTAATATTCTGTAACAAACCCTAAAACGTAGTATGTAGTGTTTCAATTCTCGATGAAAATGATACTGCTTCTGTATTTTGGTCAGAACTTTTCATAGAATAGTCCAAATTATACGATTTAAATTTTTAATAACCCAACAGCATTACCTACAAATTTTAAGAAGACCAAATCTTAAGGTTTGAAGGATACATAGGTCAAATAAATAAATTTTTGCAAGACATGGTACTGTGACAAAATAGAGTATTTGTAGAAGAAAAGTCATACCTCACATTAGGATGCTCCAAATTGGTTTCTTCTTGAACGACATGAAAGTATACCTCTAGATCTATAATTCATATGAAGACACCAAATCCTAATTAGGAAGTTATCTTATTCAAATGTAGCTCTAAAAAGGGTATTCCGTTAAAAGAAGGTTCATCTCACCAACAATGGAAAGATCTAAATCTATTTGACATCAAACCATGACATCAATAGTACTCCATTTGACATCATCCATTAGATCACAATCCTCCATTGAATTTTTAAGATTATCCTTTGTAATTATTTTTATTTATTGTTAGGTCCCTTCTCCACACCTATAAATATCCATCTTATTTTCTCATTTTATTAATCAAGCTTTCTCAAGCAACTCTTCTCTCTATAGACTTCTTTATTCATTCTCAAATATAGTTTTAGTTTTTCGTAGTATAGAAATAATATTCCGGTGATTCTTATACTCCGGGTAGTATACAAAATGCTCCGACGAGGAGAAAAGGCTAGGGGTTCAAGATTGGTTGTTGAGTTCTTCAATTCGGATTAAAACTTCAAATTTCAAGTATGTAAGGTTATTCATAGCATTGGATTGAGTTCGTCCATGCGCCCAATATTTAAATTCATTGTAATTGAGTTATAGTTGAGTTTACTCAAATCTTCAATTCTAAATGAATTAACTCTTCTTCTATTAAGTTAGATATATTTATGCATTAAGATTATTATTATTATTATCTCTCATATTATTAGAATTATTGTTCATGGCTACTTTCCAATGAACCCTAATTGATTTGATGTTCATGAATATTTTTATATGTGTTTTGATTAAAGATGTTGGCTTTTAATATTTATTGACAAAAATAGTGATTTGAATTAATACTATATATGTATTTTATTGAGTTTTGAAAGAGCAAACGAATTGAGTTTAAATAAATTTGAGTAAATAATGTTTTGAGCAAGATGTTTTGATGAGATGTAAATAATATTTTGAAGTGTAATGATTGATGAAGTGGTAATAAGATGAGTTTGATGTTTTTCCAATAAGACTAGATGATGATGTTAGTATGAGCACATATTTTAGGAGTAGTATTGAGCACCGAGTTAGGTAAGACTTTAATTGACTCAAACTCCAGAACTACGTAGCTAGCGTAGGATTGAGGCTATACCTCTTAAGTCCCAAAAAGAGGACTTCGATGATTGGATTCAAGATGGTGATGTCCTTTACCTTGGCAAGGTATTGGATGGATGTGGCCACGACATCGCTTTGTTGTATCACCACTATCTCATAAGTGATGATTGTCGGTTAGAGAAACTTCCAACTGAGTAAGCATTACTTATTATTATTATTATTATTAAACTTGCATTACATATTGATGTTGAGATGATGTTGAGTTCTGAGTCGAATTTTTCTGAGAGAAGTTTCTTGATATCTGTCCTTACTTTTCTGCTATTTTACATACTCGTACATTTAATTTACTAACATCATTCGACCTGCATCATTTTATGATGCAGATACAGGTGTTAGAGATCCTCAACAGGCACATCATTGAAGATCACTGCTTTTCCGCTATTTTGTGAGTCCATTTTGTATTCAGAGAACTCTTTATCCTCTTATTATTGTTGAGTATTATGTTTCTTTTGAGGTAGCCATAGATATGTCATTGACACCGTCTGATTGTGTTAGAGGCTTCAAAGACAGAGTTTGATGAAGTAATTGGAGTAGTTCTCCTTTGAAACAACTTCTTCTAAGGATTAATTCTTTCATTTGATGTTGGTGATTGAGAGCCTACATAAGTATTCTTATTTTCACTTAATTCTTCCGCTGATGAATGAATGAGTGATGAGACCAAGTGGTTCTCTCGGAGGTCAAAGATGGTTTATGAGTGTCGGCCACTCCTAGGGTACCTTCTCGGGGCATGACAAACTTGGTATTAGAGTACAGAGTTCAAGAGTCCTAGGGTGTCTATGAAGCCGTATCTAGTAGAGTCTTGCTTATGGATATGTCGTGTACCACACTTATAATTAGGAGGCTATAGGACATTAGAAATTATTTCAGTTCTTTCATAATGTGAGTTCGTGCGATAGAGTTTAACTCTATAAAAATTTCTTTCTAATTCATGCATTTATACGTTGTAGACCATGCCTCCTAAATGTACAGCCAGTCAGAGGAATGCTACCAGTACTGAGGTTCCATAGTTAGAGATGCCTCCACCGAGAACTAGGGGCTAACCTGAAAGGTATACTGAGGTACCCTAAATACCTACTATTCATACCACTCCTACTTTAGAGGTAGAATTCAGAGAAACTATTGTCATGCTCACTCAACTGGTAGGTGCCTAGATGGGCAACCATAGTTCACCAACTCCTAGATCTACCTCTCAAGAGTCGTCTTCCACCACAAGGATTAGATATTTTCTTAGGATGAACCCACCAGTCTTCACAGGGTCTAAGATTGAGGAGGATCCTTAAAATTTCATTGATGAGATGTGGAAGATCTTGAAAGCGATGCATACTACCGAGGTTGAGGGTGTTGAGTTAGTTTCCTACTAGCTCAAGGATGTGGAAAACATGTGGTATAACCAGTGGGAGAAGAGTCGCGGTGAGGATGTTGGACCTGCAGTTTGGGATGAGTTTGAAAGTGCCTTCCTTGACCACTTTTACCCCAAGAGCTATGGGAAGAAAAAGTTCAAAAGTTTGTGAACCTCAAGCGGGAGAGCATGACTATAAATAAGTATAGTTTAAAATTTATTCAGTTGTCCAAATATTCCCCAGAAATGATTCCTCATATGAGGTCCAAGATGAGGAAGTTTGTCTCTGGCTTAGGCAAACATATAAAGAGAGAATGTAAGACAAGATTAATAATTTCTGACATGGATTTTTCTAGATTGATGGTGTATGCTCAGCAGGTTGAGAATGACAAGAAAAAGGACCGAGAGGAACACTTAAGCAAGAAGGTTAAGTCTGCTGGGCATAAGAATGAGCAGAAGCAATGGAAGGGTAATAAGTCTTTCTTTCAAAAGAGGTCTTCTAATTATGCACCTTTCAACAAGTGCTTTTAATCCTAATAAGAGGTTGCTGAGTCACTAGAACTTCCAAGCTTAGGGTTCTCAGTCCTAATTAAGTGTGGCTCATGGTTTTAGAGGAAAGCCTCCATGTTCTAGATGTGGGAAGCTCCATTTGGGAGAGTATCATATGGGAACTAATGCTTTCTACTAATGTGGAAAGATTGGTCACTTCCAAAATAAGTGTCCTTCAAAGAGATAGGGAGATGGAAGTAGTAGAGCTCAGTTTTCATCTGCAGCTCTGCAGAATAGAGGTAATCAGAGAGGTGCAGCTTCAACTGCAGACCTAGGAACAAACCGTCTGTATGCTATAGGTAGTCTCCAAGACTAAGAGAATGCACCCGATGTTGTTACTGGTATGATATGAGTCCTTTCTTTTGATGTGTATGCATTACTTGATCCGGGCTCTACATTATCTTTTTTGACTTCTTACTTGGCTAGTAAATTTGAGATCCTTCCTGAGTGTCTTCTTGAGCCTTTTAGCATGCCTATTCCTATTAGTGAGTCTATCTTAGATGAGAGGGTCTAAGAGATTGTACTGTGTCAATCTATCACAGGGATACCATGGCTGACTTAGTTGAGTTGGACATGGTTGATTTTGATGTGATTCTTGGCATGGACTGGATTTATGCTTGTTATGCCTCAGTTGATTATAGGACCCAAATTGTCAAGTTTCAATTTTCAAATGAGCCTATCTTAGAGTGGAAGGGGAGTTCTGTAGTGCCTAAGGGTAAATTTATTTCCTACCTTAAGGCTAGAAAGTTAATCTCTAAGGGATACATATATCATATAGTCCGAGTCAAAAATATTAATGATCAGGCTCCATTTCTTGAGTCAGTTTCCTTTGTGATGAGTTTCCTGAAGTCTTTCCTGAGGATCTACCCCGAATCCCTCTTGATAGAGAGATAGACTTTGGTATTGATATTCTTCCTGATACACAACCTATCTCCATTCTTTCTTATAGGATGGCTCCCACTGAGTTGAAAGAACAGCTGAAAGACCTCCTAAATAAGGGATTTATTAGGCCATGTGTCTTGCCTTAGGGTGCTCCTGTCCTATTCGTGCGAAAGAAAGACGGGTCCCTTAGAATGTGCATTGATTACTAGCAACTGAACAAGGTCACCATAAAGAACAAGTATCATCTCCCTTGGATAGATAATTTATTTGACCAACTTTAAGGTGCCACAAGCTTCTCTAAGATAGACCTCAAATTAGGATATCATCAGTTGAACGTGAGAGAATGTGACATTCCGAAGACGGCTTTCCGAACCTGTTATGGTCATTTTGAGTTTCTTGTTATGTCCTTTGGATTGACAAACACTCATGCAGCTTTTATGGACCTCATGAACCGGGTATTTAATCTATACGTGGATACATTTGTGATTGTCTTCATCGATGATATTTTGGTCTACTCTAGAAGTAAGAGTGAGCATGCTAACCACCTTAGGATTGTCCTTCAAACTCTTAAGCAGAGGGAATTGTATGCTAAGTTTTTGAAGTGTGAGTTTTGGCTTGCGTCTATAGCGTTCCTAGGCCATATTATATTTGGTGGTGTAATTCGAGTTGATACTCAAAAGATTGATGTAGTTAAGAAATGGCCCAAACCCATCTCTCCAACTGACATAAAGAGCTTCTTAGGTTTGGCTGGTTACTACAGGAGGTTTATTGAGGAATTCTCATCCATATCCTCACCATTGACTAAGCTAACTCAGAAAAAGACTAAGTTTCAATGGTCTGATGTTTGTGAGAAAATCTTTCAAGAGTTGAAAGCTAGATTGACTACTGCTCTAATACTGTCCCTACCCGAGGGAACAAATGGTTTTGTAATCTATTGTGATGCTTCCTAAGTTGGATTAGGATGTGTGTTGATGTAGAAAGGTAAGGTCATTGTCTATGCCTCCATACAGCTTAAGACTCATAAGAGGAACTACCCCACTCATGACCTTGAGTTGGCAACTGTGGTATTTGCTCTTAAGATCTGGCGTCACTATATTTATGGTGTACATGTGGATGTATTCATGGACCATAAGAGCTTGCAGTATGTATTCAGTCAGAAGAAGTTGAACTAGAGGCAGAGGATATGGCTAGAGTTGCTTAAGGATTATGATATGAGCATTCTCTATCACCCAGATAAAGAAAATGTAGTTGTCGATGCTCTAAGCAAGTTATCCATGGGGAGTATGAACCATGTGGAAGATAAAAAGAAAGAGTTGGCAAAGGAAGTGCATAGACTTATGCATTTAGGAGTTCAACTTATTGACTCTAGTGAGAGCAGTACAATAGTCTGGAATGGAGTTGAATTATCTCTAGTTGTAGAGGTGAAAGGAAAGCAAGATCAGGACCCCATTCTCCTTCAACTGAAAGACGAAGTTCACAATTAGAAGGTAATGGCTTTTGCCAAAGGGGGAGATGGAGTGTTGAGATATCAAGGGAGATTATGTGTTCCAAGTATTGATGACATTCGAGAAAGAATTATGGCAGAAGCCCATAATTCCAGGTATTCCATCCATCTAGGTTTGACAAAGATGTACCAAAACTTGAGAGAAGTATTCTGGTGGAGTAGAATGAAGAGAGATATAGCAGAGTTTGTGTTCAAATGCATGAACTGCCAACAAGTTAAAGTTGAGCACCAAAGGCCTTGCAGAGTGGCTCAAAATATAAAGATCCCAAAATAGAATTGGGAGATGATCAATATGAACTTCATTACCAATTTACCGCAAACCCGCAAATAATATGACTCTATTTGGGTAATTGTGGATAGGATGACCAAATCAACTCATTTCTTGTCGGTTTACGGACACCGCAGAGGATTATGCTAAACTGTATCTTAGAGAGATTGTTAGACTATATGGAGTTCCTTTGTCTATCATCTCATATAGGGGATCTCAATTCACTACTCAATTTTGGAAGTCGTTTCATAAGGTTTGTGTTCAAGAGTGAACCTTAGTACTGTTTTTCATCCACAGACAGACAACCAGGTAGAGCGTACGATATAGACTTGGGAGGATATGTTGAGAGCCTGTGTCATCAACTTCAGAGGTAATTAGGATGATCATTTACCTCTTATTGAGTTATAATAGCTTCCATTCGAGTGTTCAAATAGCTCTTTATGAAGCTCTAGATGAGAGGAGATGTAGATCACCAATTGGTTGGTTCAAAGTTGGTGAAGCTGAGTTGATTGGACCATACTTGGTTCACCAAACTATAGAGAAGGTGAAAACCATCCAAGAGAGCTTGAGGACTGCTCAGAGTCGCCAGAAATCCTACACTGATGTTAGGAGGAGAGATTTGGAGTTCGAAGTGTATGATTAGGTATACTTGAAAGTTTCACCCATGAAGGGTGTAATGAGATTTAGAAAGAAAGGAAAGCTTAGTCTCCACTACATTAGTCCTTATCAGATTGTGAAGAGGGTTGGTAACATAGCCTATGAATTGGAGTTACCCCCAGAATTAGCAGTTATTCATCCCATGTTTCACATTCCTATGCTAAAGAAGTGTTTGGGAGATCCTTCGATTGTTGTCCCAATTGAGAGCATTGGGGTGAAAGAGAGTTTGAGTTATGAAGAGATTCCAATCCAGATTCTTGATCGTCAAGTTCGCAAATTAAGAACTAAGGAAGTGGCATTTGTTAAAGTCCTATGGCGAAAATAATTTGTTGAAGAGGCAACATGGAAAGATGAAGAAGATATGAAGGCTAAATATCCTCATCTATTCATACCTTTCGAGGATGATTTTCAAGGTAATATTCCATACTTCTACCTTTTAGTCAATGTGTATTCTTGAGTTTGAATCATTGACTATTTTAGTATGTGTTGTTTGAACATTTGAGTATCAGAGTTTTTGAGAAATTGTTGTCTTGATGATATTTGTTATTCATGTCCCCTAGTTTCATCTTCATTCTAGGACGAATGATACCAAGGGGGAAATATTGTAACACCCCCTAAAATATTGTATGTGGTATTTCAATTCTCAACAAAAATGATATTGCTTTTGTATTTTTGGCATAACTTTTCATAGAATAGTCCAAATTAGGTGATTCAAATTTTTGAATAACTCCAACGGCATTACCTGCAACTTTCATGAAAAATATCTTAAGATTTGGAGGATACGTAGGTCAAATAAATTATTTTTTGTAAGACATGGTGTTGTGACAAAATGGAGTATTTGTAGAAGAAAAATCATATCTCAGGGTTGGTTGCTCCAAATTGGTTGATTTTTGAACGACATGAAAGTATACTTCTAGATCTACAAATCATATGAGACACCAAATCCTAATTAGGAAGTTATCTTATTCAAACGCAGCTCTAAAAAGGGTATTCTGTTAAAAGAAGGTTCATCTCACCAACCATGGAAAGATCTAGAAACATTTGACATCACAATGACATCAATAGTCCCCCATTTGATATCATACATGAGATCACAATCCTCCATTGAATTTTTTAGATCATCTTTTATAATTATTTTTATTTATTGTTAGGTTCCTCCTCCACACCTATAAATATCCAGCTTCTTTCCTCATTTTATTTATCAAGTTTTCTCAAGAAACTCTTCTCTCTATAGACTTCTTTACTCATTCTCAAATATAATTTTAGTTTTTAGTATTGTAGGAATACTATTCTGGAGATTCTTATACTCCGGGTAGTATACAAAATGCTCCGACGAGAAGAAAAGGATACGGGTTCAAGATTGGTCATTGAGTTCTTCAATTCGGATTAAAGCTTCAAATTTTAGGTATGTAAGGCTATTCATAGCATTGGATTGAGTTCGTCCATGCGCCTAATATTTAAATTCATCATAATTGAGTTATAATTGAATTTTACCCAAATCTTGAATTCTAAATGAATTAACTCTTCTTCTATTAAGTTAGATATATTTATGCATTGAGATTATTATTATTTTTATCTCTCATATTATTAGAATTATTGTTCATGGCTACTTTCCCATGAACCCTAATAGATTTGATCTTCATGAATATTTTTACACGTGTTTTGATTAGAGATGTTGGCTTTTAATAATTATTGACAAAAATAGTGATTTGAATTAATACTATATATCTATTTTATTGAGTTTTCAAAGAGCAAAAGAATTGAGTTTAAATGAATTTGAGTAAATGATGTTTTGAGCAAGATGTTTTGATGAGATGTAAATAATGTTTTGAAGTGTAATGATTGATGAAGTGGTAATAAGATGAGTTTGATGTTTTTCTAATAAGACTAGATGATGATGTTAATATGACTACATATTTTGGGAGTAGTATTGAGTACCGAGTTGGGAAAGAGTTTAATTGACACAAACTCCAGAACTACGTAGGCAGCATAGGATGGAGGCTATACCTCTTAAGTCCCAAAAAGAGGACTTCGATGATTGGATCCAAGATGGTGATGTCCTTTAGCCTGGCAATATATTAGATGGATGTGGCAATGACATCGGTTCGTTGTATCATCATTAGCTCATAAGTGATGGTTGTTAGTTAGAGAAAATCCCAACTGAGTAAGCATTGCTTATTATTATTATTTTTAAACTTGCATTACATATTGATGTTGAGTTCTGAGTCGAGTCTTCCTGAGAGGAGTTTCTTGATATTTGTCCTTACTTTCCTGCCATTTTACATACTCATACATTCCATGTACTGACGTCATTCGACTTGTATCGTTTTATGATGCAGATACAGATATTAGAAATATTCAACATGCGCATCATTGAAGATCATTATTTTCCAGCTATTTGGTGAGTCCTTCTTGTATTCGGAGGAACTCTTTATCCTTCCATTATTGTTGAGTATTATGTTTCTTTTAAGGTAGCCATAGACATGTCATTGGCACCGTCTGATAGCGTTAGAGGCTTCATAAACAGAGTTTGATGATGTAATTGGAGCAGTTCTCCTTGAAACTACTTCTTCTAAGGATTAATTCTTTCATTTGATGTTGATGATGATGAGCCCACATAAGTATTCTTATTTTCACTTAAGTCTTCCACTGATGAACGAATGAGTGATGAGATAAAGTGGTTCTCTCGGAGGTCAGAGATGGTTTTTGAGTGCCGGCCACGCCTAGGGTACCCTCTCGAGGCGTGACATATTCATGCTTTGAATATTGATATTGGGATATATACACGAAAAGAGGTGAAAAATAGTGTTGTATACACTAATATATAGTATATATACAGTCCAATAAGCAAGAAAACAATGTTATATACAGTCTGATATACTGCATATATAAGGAACAAATAGGTGGTATACAATGTGTATACAGTTTGATATACAGAAATAATATTGTATACATTGTATACAATATATATATAGTACGATATACAGTGTATATACAGTTGCAATATACAGTGAAATTGGGCATAAAGCCCAAAATGCAAATGGCCCAACAACTTAGTCCAGACGTACAGAAATTAAGTGTCGGGCCATATTTTTTCATGTGTTATTTATTATTTATTTATATTAATTCGGGTTGTAATAATTTATTTACTAATGTTATTTATGCTTGCTTAGATATTAATTTTAATTTGTTTTAACTTAATTAGATTTTTCTAAAGATAAACTAATTCATGTTAATTTACTCTTTAAATGATTTTCTACCTTATTTAGTCATTTGATAAACTTTTACTTTTTTTATATATGTATATTATTTTCAATGTTTAAGTTTGATCATTTTTTTTTAAAAATAATTTTAAACTCTTCATTTCCTTTTAAATTAATATTTTCAAAAGTTAGTCAAATAATTTTTCAAATCGTCGGATAACCGCACGTTAGCGGCCACTTTGAATGCTAGCACCTTCTCGAGGTGGAAATAAGAACCTCTTACCCATTTTCTCTAATTTTAAGACTTAAATATGTTAGGGTCTTTAAAATTAAGGTTTCTTAATTTTTCTTAAAAATTAAGTGGCGACTCTCTTTTCTAAAATTGATTTTTTCTCTCTAAAAATTTAAATTAATTTTAAACCGTCTTTTTCTGACATAATAGTCACAAAAAGCAAAGTTGATGAATACTCTTGCTATGAATCAGGTGAGTCATAGTGTATTAAGTGAGTTCATTTATGGAGGTTTGTTGTTGGTTTGACTTAGTTTCTACGTGTGTTTCGTTTCTATGGCCAAAATGTGTTTGCTAATAGTAGATAGAAGAAATAAAATTAAATTCCATGTTTATCTTTTCTAAACTCTTGGTTATTTGTATAACATTTGAACTCTTGAAGAACAAGTTTTTGATAGCACATTCTTGTCCTACCTAGGCCATGGAGGTTCACTTTCAAGAAGAAACACATTCTCAACAGGCTACTTGTGCGGTCTCTTCTTCAGTTCAAATGTGTTTCAAAATATTTGAAAACATTAATCAATGAACCGTTATTTAGGCAGCATCATCTCAATCGTGCCAAGAATGACCAAAATTCCCAAAAATTTCTCTTTTATAAAAAGCCCTCTCTAGAAGATATATATTCCATATCTTGTTGTCCTTTATCATTGGATCAATAGGTTGGGGATGTATGGGAATTGGATTGGCCTTTTAATCTTAGACCACAATATTGTAGTGTCTATTGTTGTTGCAATGGCTTGACTATTATCAAGGTTTATGAAAATATTGGCGGACCTTGCTTACTTTTGCTATGGAATCCCTCCACAGGAGAATCAATTGAACTTTCCACTTCTAAATTTTCAGTGAAGGGATTTTCTTGTTATGGAATGAGTTACAATTCAACTAATGGTAATTATAAGATCCTTAGGATTCCCGTGGACCAGAATAAATATATTAGAGTACCTGGTGAAATTCTTACGCTAAAAAATGGTTCTTGGAGAAAAATAGATAAACATCCTCGTTACATTCAAAGTATGTTGGATGGTATCCATTCTTTGGCAATTATACACGGGGCATTTCATTGGGTTGCTATGTCAAGAAATACTTGTTTTGTGGTTTCATTTAATATTTCACATGAAGTGTATGGAGATATCATACCATTGCCAGAGAAAATGTGGTTGTGCAACATTAACGTTGGTGTTTCGAAATTGGGAGGAATGCTTTGTGCTTATTCTAATGGGTATTATCAACGGAAACACACTTTTAAGTTATGGGTGATGAAAGATTGTGGTCTCGAGGAATCTCGGAATGGAGTATCATCTATAGTAGATCCTGATATAATTATAGCCTCACCGAAATATAGATTTGCAAATGGTGAAGTGTTAATCTGGTGTGAACATTTTGAAGGCGAGAAAAATTCATATAGGACACAAAAAGGACCATTTAGTACACTATTTCCTCGAGGTGTCTTTCAGAATGAATTCACTTTTACAGAACAACCGCGCTAGCCGTACTGATACCGAAATAAGATCCAGGGAGAGAGCTTGATCTCTCCAAAATTACTTATAACTTAGTACTTGCTTATGTATAATTGAGACACTTTTTTATTTTTTGGTTATCATGTTACAATCTATTGTTTTTATTTAGTTTATATATCGATCACATATCTTTTTGTTTCAAATTATATTTATTATTAAAGCTTTATTTATTCAACTACTTTTTGCAGTATGTCTTTTAATCATGTATAGTAAGTTTACTTTTATAAAAGTAGGGATTACACAAATCCTTTTTATTATTATATACACACATACACATAATTCACTAACTAAAATTTTCTATTTAAACAATTCTTGTCATTATTATATCAAGTAAAAATTAAATCTAAAAAAATAAATTAAAGTAGTATCACATAGTTCAGCTGCATTGAAAAATTTCTATTTGTAGTTTCTCAGTTGAATTATTATACTCAATCGCAAGAGATGATATAAAAAGAAATGTGACTTTGTATGAGACCTCACGTGAATATCTCTATTATCTCTGCCGACCTCAACTTGTTTGGATCAAGTCGTCGCTGAGGCGTAGTTATTCTTCCTCTACTCTGTTGCTCTGTGGTCTTCGACTTTCATGCATACGGAGGGAACTCCAATACTGTTGATTTATTGGTTTACAATGGTATGGGGGTTTTAATTTTAGTTATTTATTCTCTCCAACCTTTGTCTTTTTTCTTTTTGTTTTTGGGGCATTTCATTGGATTGGTATTTCAAGCACTTATTTTGTGGTTTCATTTAATATTTCCCATGAAATGTATGGAGAGATACCATTGTCACAGAAAATATGGCTGAACAATGTTAATATTGGGATTTTGGTATTGGAAGGAATGCGTTGTTCTTATTCTAATGGGTATCATCAAGGGAAGCACACTTTTAAGTTATATATGGGTGATGAAATATTGTAGTTGTAACACCCGGTGTTATTCTAGCTTAGACTAAGTTCGGAAATCATGAGAAAGATTGAGAAAAAGTGTATTGTGCCTATGTGTGCGAGTCAACCTACAAGTCGTAGGAACTCCTACGGATCGTAGGAGGGACTCGTAGTGATGGCATAGAGGTTTGAAATCTGGCCAAGTCTAGAAGTGAGTTAACGAGTCTATTGATGACTCGTAGAGAAGTCGACGATCCGTAAGAATGAGTTGTAGGGTCGAGGTCTAACTTTTGAAAAATATAAGCTGCAGTACTTTGACTACGAGTTGGCAGGTTGATCCGTAGAAAGGATCACGAGTCATAGAAATGACTCGTAGAGACCCCCGACACTTAGCCAAATTTCGAACCCTGAATGTCATTCCTACGAGTCAAGTTGACGACCCATCAAGGAGTCTACGAGTCGTAATAACGGCTCGTATGAAAAGTTCAAAGAGTTAGTTTCTCTAATTTTTGAGGACCTGCAGGACGAGTTGAGTCTACGACTTGTCGAGTCTTTGACAACTTGTAGACACGAGTCATAGACCCCAATATTTTTCAGCCCAATTCCACGATCGAAGAGGACGACCCATAGAAGTTTCTACGAGTCGTACCTATGACTCATAGATGGCCATACTCAGTTTTTATGAAGGGTAGATTAGTCTTTTCCACCCTTCTTAGACTAAAACCCTGACGTTTAGGACTAAATTAAGTCCCTTAATAGTACCCTAAATGCATTACTCTTTCATTAACACTTAGATTTATTTGACAAAAGGAGATAGGCTAGGGTCCAAGTTCTTCAAGCAAGGTCTTCAAACTCTTGATTTGTTCTTCGTTCCAGGTATGTAAGGCTAAACTAAAACATGGATTTTATTCCTTCATGTGCCCATGATTATGATAGATTGATTGTGAAAAGATTGAGTCTCCATGATTGTATTTCTTGAGAAATTATTGTCTTAAAAATATACATGTTTTACTGTTTATTAATGAAATATTGATTTCCTACAAATAAATTCCTTGAACACATGAATTTGACTACTTGTTGCTCAAACCCTAGTAGCATGTTGATTGATAGTGAGTTGTATTCATCTTAAGATTGAGTCTAGAGCCTTGAATTGTGTATGTACGATTGTGATTGGAACGTGAGTGTGATGATATTAATAATAGTATTGACAAATTGATAGTCTTGAATATTGTCATAAATGATTGCCTAAAATCTCTTTTAATTACACGATTGAAAACGATTGGGAAATTGATTGACTGAAGGGTTTGATTTGATAGAACGAATGAATTGAAAGAGTCCAATAAAGACTTATTGGTTTGGTTTGATTTGGACTGGTTGTCTTATTAGCTTGAGTCTTAGGAGGAGTATCAAGCACCGAATTGGATAAGAGTAAGTAATAACTCACACCCAATAACTACGTCGCCAAATGTAGGAGAGGATTAAACCATTAAAGTCGGATATTTCCCAAATTACTGTCCTGATATGATAGGACTTGATTGGTTATGGATCCATGATTATTGATTCATTCCTACCCTGGCAAGGTATGAACGGATATGGCAACAACGTCTGTTTGTTGTACTATCACTGGCTCATAAGTAATAGTTGTCGGATAAGAAAAACTCATATATAGGTCGTGATAGTACTCTGAGTCGTAGTGGGATAGATTTGTTTGGATTGTATATGATTGGTCAGGTCTAAATCATATTCTCTTTTAGACTTAGGACATCTGGGTTGAGTTGTTCCTTATTCTGAGTTGATTTGATTCTACCCTGATGCATGTTTCATTCTGCCAATTTACATACTCGTACATTTCACGTGCTGACGTCATTTGGCCTGCATCATTTCATGATGCAGAGACAGGTACTAGAGATCATCAATAGGCACACCATTGAAGATCTATTCATTTCTAGCTAGTTGGTGAGTCCTCCTTGTTTTCGGAGGATACCGCAGTCGTCTTTTTAGCTTTAAGTTAAATTTTCTTTATTTGATTTGTGGTAGCCGTGAACTGTCATTAGCACCTCTTATATTGTTGATAGAAGCTTCATAGACTAGTACTAGTAATGAATGCCAAGAGTACAAGTAAAGGAGTGGCACTGGTACACGAATCTAATTGGGCTGTGGTGACGAAGAAAATCTTCTACTACTCCTGCTCCTGCTGCTCCTGCTCGTTCTCCTGCTCTTGCTCCTGCTCCTGCTGTTGCTATTGTTGTTGCTGCTGTTGTTGTTTGTTTGTTGGATAGTATTAGTTAGAGTAGATTACAAAGATTTCTCTTGGCATTGCATTTATGTTTGGAAACTTAGGTAGATATGTTATTTAAGAAAATATTTATCATTTATAGCAATAACTTTTTTTTTTACAGAATATTTCTAATAAAATTTTAATAAATATTATAGAGAATAATTTATAAAACACATATAATACAAGTTTTATTGATGGATAATATATTTGTTACACACTTTAATATACTTATAATATATTGTGTCAATTTCTGACCAAGCAAGCATAATATATTATAAAACGCTTATAATACATTTATATTGCATGCATTAAAACAAGTGCAAATTTATCATAGTATTGTTATATATTGTTATAAATGATAATAAATAAAAAAATATAACTAAAATCAATAATTATTTATTAAAAAGTACTTATTCATATAATTTTTCCTTTATATTTTTCCTTTAAAATTATTATTTATCTTTTTTTATTGAGTATATTAATTTCTTAACAACAATGGTATTTGAGCCAATTCGATACAATTTTAAATGTAGGACAAAGAATTATGTAACCGTCAAAGAAAGCAAAGTTGATGGATATTGTTGATATGAATCAGGTAAGTTCACGGTGTACCAATTGAGCTCATTTATTGGGGTTTAATTTATTATTGGTTGGACTTAGATTCTGTGTTTTATTTTAGTCAAACAAGCATGCATCATTTCCAAGCATCAATGTTTCAATAATTGAAATATAAAAGTCACGCTAAAAAACAATGTTAGGCATTCATTCAATGTTTTATCTTCCCTAGACTCTTGGTTAATCATATAACATTTGAATACTTGGAAAAAAAAGTGTTAGATATCACTTTTTTTCCTATCTAGGCTATGGAAGTTGATTTTTAAGTAGGGGCGGCTCTACTTAATTAGTGGCCTGAAGTCAAATTTCAATATGAGGCTCTAATTGTTTTTATTATTATTATAAAAATCATGCATACATTATTTGATGTGTATTTTTCTAACATTTTAAATGTGAAGTTGTTAATTGCTATTTTCGGAATGAACTGATCAGTAAAGTGTATCACATAAATTAAAATACGTAAATAAAAATATTCAAATTAAAATATAATAGAAAGTAGAACAATAGAACCTAATTCTAGAATATGAAAACTCAATAGGTGTAATGACCCTCTAGGTCATTTTCTTCATCCTCCATTTTTTTAGCATTTAGAGCTTTCCTGCAGCGACCCCAAGTCATTTATGACTTGCTGGCACTAACAGTTCAATCGTCTAGTCACTCGTTTAGGTTTTATGCTTGTTTTCCTGTTCTAGAGCTTTTATAACTTGAAAAGTTGACTTCGGTCATAACTTCAGGTAAATAACTTTAGAATGAAACTCTAATGGTTCCATCAGCTCTGAAATGGCCAAATTAAGCTAGTAGCATGATCGGCATGAATATCGATATAATAGGTACGAGTTTGGGACCATTTAGCATTTTTGCCTTCGAAATTTGGCCTATGGTTGACTTTGGTCAACTTTCTTGGAAAAAGACTCTTCGATTGAAATTTCATCAGTGCGGTTAATTTTGGAATGTCGAATTTGGTCTAGGATGAACTTTTGTTCTCTTTTTGAGGTTTCTAATCTAATCCCGAGGCCCGTTGGGGAATTGGTCTCAAAATGACACTTGAGTGTGGGACCCACTTTCAGTCTTAACGACCTCATATGAGAATTTCGACTGTGCCATTGAGTCCAAAACTTCGAGTTTGGTGGGGTAGCATATCTCGTTTGCGTACACGAGATTCTGAATTAATTTCGAGCACATCGTCCGGGATTTTGAACTTGCCAAAACAGCTGATGCATCACCTTGTTGGTGCAGCGACCCTTCGCATTCGTGGGGATAGGTCCGCATTTAAATAAGTTAGATGAACTGGTCTTTGAGTTCGCGAGACCCTTGCCACATTCGTGGAGTTCAAAGGTGTAAGGCTTCGCGTTCGTAGGGCAAGAGCCGCGTTCGTGGAACTTTGTATCCTTTCCCTCCGTATTCGCGGACCTCTGGCCGCATTCGTGATGGTCAATTTTTCTAACCTCCGCATTCACGGGCCACTTAGGCCGCGTTTGAGAAGGCCAATTGTGGCCTGTCACTTTGATTAAAAAGGCTTTGCGTTTTCAACTTTGTATCAGTTTTCAATGAGTGATTTCTCACTCATTCCTATCTTAAATTAGGCGATTTAAGAGTCTAATTTCAAGGGATTTTCATGAGAAATCCATTGGTGAGCTAGGAATCTTGGCATGAGATTTTTGTGTGAGGTAAAATCTCGAATTTATCTGTTGTTCTTCTCATTTTTGAGCAAGATTTCCTATGAAATTTGAAATTCAATTTTGTGGTCGTTTTAACATCATTTTCGATGATTTTTGGGGCTAAGTTGTGGAGTTCTCTTCAAGAAACGTAGTGGTGTGATTAGTTTTATCTGTCGAAGTGTCGTTTGAGGTAAATTCCATCCCTACGGGACTGCCTCTTTTTTGAATTCTCCATTAATAGTGAAAATTATGCATGGACTGTTTTCCTTGATTTTGAACATCGAAATGTGTTGTAATTTGGAACACAAGTTCATTAATCTCCAATTCACCTTTTCACGGTGTCATTTTTGGGATTTTTGGTGCGGGCCCCACAATTCTATTTTAGACCCAATTTTGGATTCATATCCGAAAAATATAAACTTGGCGTCAAAATATTAGTATTGATGAGTTGGTTACTATTTTTTAGCTTGGCAAAAATTGGAGGTATTTTGGAGGTTGGGTACTTCAAATTGAAGGATTCTAAGCACGCTGTTCGGCTTCGAGGTAGGCTACGGTCTCCCCCTTTTGACTGAACTCTATTAGATATCGTGTAGTATATTATACATGTGACTTAGGTGAGTATTTAGTGAGATTAGACTTCTCCTCATCCGATTCCGTTTTCTTGTTCTCGGGTGAGCTTTAGGCTAGAATAGTCCTGTGATATCCTTAGATTAGGTTGTGGGCTTCGATTGTGGTGTTGACTTAGCATTATTATCCTGTTTAGAGTTGATATTGATGGCCTTAAGCTAGGTTTGAACTTTAGGTGCTTTATCAGGTGTTTATTGCCCTCTTAGTTAGGCGTAGCTTCTGATAGGGCTTATTATGATAGGATACCCTTAATGCTAGTGCCTGAAACCTCTAGGGCTCGTCTAGCCATAGGTTTGGCTTAACTGTGCCCGTTGGGAGCTGAGGTGACATATTATGGGGTAAGGTATTGATCCTAGAGATATTTCTTCCCTTGCTGATTTTGAGCCATGTCTTGATTATTTGCTTTAGTTTAGTGGTAGGCTTAGGATGCCTCTTTGTCTATTACCTTTTGATTGGGCCCGATGCCTTTCTCGAGGAGCGATTAGATCTCAGGTTAGTCCTTTTTTTCCCAGATAGTGCGATTTAGCTCGATGTTATTATTTGTATTGTGTGTTTCTTGTTTGGATGTTGGTGATGACATGCTTGCATTGATTGACCATACTCACTCATTTTGTGGTATGATCTTGGTATTTTATTGGTTTTTAACTACTTTTTTGAGAAGGATTTTGTCACACTTTTATTAATTTTAAATTTGTTTTAAAGGGAGTCGTACCACTTGGGATGATGGATACTAGTTTTAAGATCTACAATGCATCAAGGACGTGCTCCTTTTATACTAACAGTTTTAGAGGCATCGAGGATGCGCTCAGTTTTATTGATTATCTAGTGCGACGTTGCCTTTTTATATATTGGTTTTATTTGAGATGCCTTAGCTTATACTTGGTTATCTGGAATGGAATCGCTGTTTCCACATCAGCTTGGTTGCTCTCTCTCCGATACCACTATAGAGGTTCTTTATGTCTATATAAGACCTTGTTTGGGACCACGCAGTGTGTATGGACTTTCTGCATTTCCTATGGGCGCCTCCAGTCAGTGCACCACATAACTGGATGAGGGAGATGTATGGGTCCCACCTGGCAGGCTAGGTGCTGGGGTGTGTCTATACACTTATTATTGTTGTTGATCTCTGAGAGCCACCAATAATGTCATTGGATTTTACCACAAACATGAATTCATTGGCATTACCTATCACGAGTATACTAGTATGGTATGGTCCCTTGATTTTATGATGGTCGGGGGTATGTTTGTCATTATTTGTACCTTTCAGGGGTATGGACGTCTGATCGGTTATTATCTGGTTATAGTTTTTCTTATCTCTGGTTGTACTTTTACTTGGTACCTTTGGGTTGTACTTGTAGTTAGTGCCTTTGGGTTAAACTTGTAGTTTGTCTATGTGGTATTTGAGTTGGATTATGGGTGGTACCCCATGCTAGGTTCAGTCAGAATAGTTCCTAGGTGATTGCGCAGTCAACGCTACTTGTTAGCATTGTATTTTTATAAGTAGACTCCTATGATGCATTTTTATTGTTAGTAGGTTGTTGGATTGCATTTCAGGTGAGTTCTTTGACTCAGTTCCTTTATCTATGTCTCTGATCTCTTTGTCTTATTTTCTGTTATTATTGTGGTAATTCTTGAATAGTTACTTATGCATTATTTACCTGATTATATATTAATTATACTTGCTTTATTTGTGGAGCTCAGCCGGCCTATGCCTACTGAGTACCATTTATTTGGAACTCATACTATACTTCTGCCCCCTGCAGATCATACTACGGGTTATCACGGTTAATTTGGATTGGTGTGGAGCAGCTTCTGATTTGGAGATTTGGTAAGCTCCTGGCGTTCAGAGTTGCTAATTTTCATCCATGCCAAATTAGGACTAGTCTTTACTTGCTTTCAAAGATTGTCTATACTTTTATTTTATTTGTAAAAGCTATGTACTTTTGTTTGGTTTAGATGCTCGTTTACTAACTGATGCCAGGTCTTGGGGGTGGTTTCTTGTGTTTGTCTCAGTTGTTCTCTTTCTTCTCATTATTTGTTATCTTTTGCTTGATAAACTGTTGCCTCCAGGTTAGGGGTTAAGGGTTAGAATTACCTGATGGTGGGTGTTAGCAGGTGCCATCACAGCTTTAGAAATCAAGTCATGATAAATTGGTATCAGAGCTCTAAGTTAAATGGCATTGTTGGTATGAGGGCAATTCCTAGTAGAGTCCTGTTAATCAGTATAGAGACGTATGTATCCTATCTTCGGGAGGTTGTGAGGCATTTTTAGGGAATTCTGTTCGTGAATCCTTATCGTGTGTCCTTATTTTGAATAATCTCTAAATTGATCATTTGGAATCCATTCCTTCTTAGATAGAAAGCACGAGTTTCTTGGTGGATACAATCAGAGCGTCAGTAGGTTCTACCAGAGTTTCGACAGGTAGTTCTCAAGCTAGAGATGGGTTGGCGGTTCCTCAGCAAGGTTCTTCCTCAGTATCGGACTATGTTATAGAATTTCTTAAGTGGGATGGGAATAACCCCACATCATCCCCTACGGATCTGGATATAAGCTGAGAGTTCATCAGGGATTATCTTTGCTGCTTTGTTTGGCGCCGGAGCATTTGATAGCAGATGGGTCTACCTTTCCCCAGATTATCAGCCATATGCGGGCAGTGGAGCAGGCATGCTTTAAGGCATACGGAGGTAGTGGTAATAGGCCTCTCCATCAGCACAGTGGTGATAGCATCCCACTTCAAGGTGAGTATCAGTTTCCCGAGGGTCATCTTTCTTTTCGACCCATCAAGCCCATAGAGATAGTAACTATTTGGGTCTGTTTAGCGGAATATCATTGGTGATGGTTGCTATGAGACTGGTGAGGAAGGCCACTTGCTTAGGGAGCATCGCAGGGCCACGGTGAAGTAGATTAGGGGAAAGGACACCTGTGGCAGCCCACCCTGTCAGGGTGGTCCTGATACGAGCCAGCACTCGAGAGGATCAGATTCGCTCCCTTTCTATCACGGTCGAGTGATTACAGGGCTTTCAGCATTAGGGTGTTTTGACTGAATTTCACTTTACCACTGGTCTCGAGAGTGCCCCAAGCGAGATTCAATATTTCAGAATCCTCACACTCACCAGACTAGAGTTGTTAGATCTTGTCGTACCTGTGGAAAGCATGGCCATCAATCTAGAAATTTTCCCCAGCTTGGGACCCATGCATAGTTTGCTCAGCTAGGTTAGAGTCAGGGTTTTATGGTGCCTTTTATTAAAGGTGGAGCTCAAATGGTTGCTGGTGATGCTTCAGTTGTTCAGGCTGAGGTCGGTCATGATCCATCCCATGCTTTCACAAGTCAGTCTGAGGTCGAGGATCTATGTATCAATGATATTCGCTTGATTTTTTTATTATTGCTTTATATTGATCATTTGGTGTGGTTTTTGGGTTTTCACACCCATACATATCTACTTGTCTTATTAGTTACCTTCTGACTATTGTGGCTGCCCTATCTGAACCTATGTGTGTTTTTTTAGCTCCGTAGTTGATTTCTTTTAGTAGTGGATCATTGTGGTTTTACTGTTATCCTATAGTAGTTAGAGAATTATACCTTGTGGATGTTGAGATTAGTTATTTTCTCTAGTGGGCTTTGTTCAACTATTTTGGAGCTTCTGGGATTAGTCATTTCCCATTTCTAGCTTTGCCCTTAGTGTGCTTAGCGGGTGTGAGGTTGTTGTCGAGAGAAGGGTGTGTCAGTAGTTGTATCCCTCGTGGTCTACTGTAGATCTTGTGTATCGATTCTTTCTTTGTTTGATTTCCTATTATGAGTTTCTACGATGGCGAAGCTAAGGTTTGCCCTTCGAATTGATTGGGTTGTCTCTTCATGGTAAGTTTGATGGTTGAATTATCGGTTCCGCTGGTTATGTAATGCGGTGTCAGATAGCTATGTTTGAGTTGAAAAAACTAGAAAGGATTTTCTCTGGTTATTCTAAGTGTGGTGATGTTTTATCTTGGAGGGTCATGTAAAGAGGGTTCTATTGGGTTCATGGAAATTATGGTTTTCTTATGCTTGTGACCGACCAATAATTGGGTCTTCTGTTGTGGTGTGCTTTGACTAATTCAGACCCTTGATTCCATGGGCGAATGGAATTACTTAAATGAATCCCTTTCAAGATAGAGTCAAAGTAATTCGTGGAATCATCTCTTGGTTTCTTATTCAGGGTGAGAGGTTTACATGTGTTCTTGTGGCGTTCCTTGAGGTGGCAAAGTGGTTTGTGGGCACCTAGTGCCGGTGTTTCGAAAGTTCCTATGATAGGAGTAAGTTTGAGGAGCTGCACTCAGTGCAGTCATGTCCTTCACGGGGTGAACTGGTCTTTTGGAGTGGAGTGTTCAGTCTCAGAAGGTGAGTTTTAGTTGGGTTTATGGATTTTGAAGTTAAGATTGGAATTTTGGGCTTTACCCTAGTTCAGTTTCCTTGTATTGGCTGTTGTCATTCCTTGAGTTTTGGTTGAGTTATGTGACTTCCCTGAGGTTATGCGGTGCGGTTCGGTAAGCAAGTTTCAAATGGTATTGGTAGTACTCAAGATAGTTAAT
Organism: Solanum dulcamara; assembly: GCF_947179165.1. Classification (NCBI taxonomy): domain Eukaryota; kingdom Viridiplantae; phylum Streptophyta; class Magnoliopsida; order Solanales; family Solanaceae; genus Solanum; species Solanum dulcamara. The sequence goes on along the minus strand of NC_077237.1, from coordinate 13,158,947 downwards.
GACCGATAAAACGTCCTTGGTGGCTTGGAGAAAGGGATGTGGAAGCATAAGACAAGCATTTGGAATTTTGATTGAGTTGTATCTTCTATGGCCCTGTATTGCTCATATCACTGGTTTTGGTTTAGTTGGTTGACCTCAGTTGAAACCTGGTATTTTTGGTCAAGTTCGGGCTAACCAAGAAAGAGTTGGAGCCCATAAAGGGATTTGGAGGAGTTTTGAGAGTTTGAATGGAATTTGAGGATTTTCCTCTCAGCTCGAGTTCTGTGACGGCATTGCTCAACCTGAGAGGGTGTCCGAAGGTCTAGAGGAGCATGCGAGCCCGGTACCCTTATCCTTTTGTGCCTCCAAACTACGATTGTACTTTTAGATTCGCTGATGAAAGTTCTTTTAGTAGTGGATGTTGTAATCACCCTGCAGGTCATTTTCTTCATCCTCCAATCTTTTTAGCATTTATAGCTTTCCGACAGCGACCCCAAGTCATTTATGACTTGATGGGACTGACAGTTCGGTCACCTGGTCGCTCGTTTAGGTTTTATGCCCGTTTCCCTGTTCTGGAGCTTTTATAACTTGAAAAGTTGACTTCGGTCATAACTTCAGGTAAACAACTTTAGAATGAAATTCTAATGGTTCCATCAACTTCGAAATGGCCAAATTAGGCTAGAAGCATGGTCGACATGAGTATCGAGACATTCGGTACGAGTTTGGGACCACTTCGTGCTTTTTCCTTCGAAATTTGGCCTATAATTGACTTTGGTCAACATTCTTGAAAAACACACTCGGATTAAAATTTCATTCCGAGCACCCCATCCAAGATTTTAAACTTGCCAAAATAGCTGATGCAGCAACTTGCTGGTGAAGGGATATTTTACCCTTCGCGTTCTAAGGCATAGGTTACGTTCGCGGAGGCCGGGTGACCTGGACTTCGCATTTGCGGGACCCTTGCCGCATTCACGGGGTTCAAGGGAGTAAGCCTCTACGTTCGCAGGCCAAGGGCCTTGTTCGTAGAGCTTTGTATCTTTTCCCACCACATTCGCGGACCTCTGGCATCATTCACCGATGCAGCAACTTGCTGGTGAAGGGATATTTTACCCTTCGCGTTCTAAGGCATAGGTTACGTTCGCGGAGGCCGGGTGACCTGGACTTCGCATTTGCGGGACCCTTGCCGCATTCACGGGGTTCAAGGGAGTAAGCCTCTACGTTCGCAGGCCAAGGGCCTTGTTCGTAGAGCTTTGTATCTTTTCCCACCACATTCGCGGACCTCTGGCATCATTCACCATGGTTAATTTTTCTGACCTCCGTGTTCACGTACCACTTAGGCGGCATTCGCGAAGGCCAATTGTGGCCTGTTACTTTGATTGAAAATGCCTCGCGTTTTCAACTTTCTATCACATTTCAAGGGGCGATTTCTCACTCATTCCTAACTCATATTAGGCGATTTAAGAGTCTAACTTCAAGAGATTTTCGCGAGGAATTCGTTGGTGAGCTCCGAATATTGAGGGGATGTTTTTGTGTGAGGTAAAATCTCAAATTTATCCACTATTCTTCTCATTTTTGAGCAAGATTTCCTAAGAAATTTGAAATTCAATTTTGTGATCGTTTTAAATTCGTTTTTAGCGTTTCTTGGGGATAAGTTGTGGGATTTTTCACAGGGAATGTCGTGATGTGATTAGTTTTGTCCGTTGAAGCTTCATTTGAGGTAAATGCTATTTCTACGAGACTGCCCTCTTTTTTGAATTTTCCATTAATGGTGAAAATTATGCATGGTTGTTTTCCTTGATTTTGAGCATCAGAATATGTTGTAATTTGGAACAGAAGTTCATTAAGCTCAATGCACCTTTTTATAGAGCCTTTTTTGGGATTCCTGATGCGGGCCCCACAATCACATTTTAGCCCCAATTTTGGGTTCGTCTCCAAAAAATATAATCTTGGTGTCAAAACATCTATATTGATAAGGTGGTTACTATTTCTTTAGCGTGGTGGCAATTGGAGGATTTTTAGAGGTTGGGAACTTCAAATTGAAGGAATAAAAGCGCGCATGCTCGGCTTTGAGGTAGGCTATGATCTCTCTCTTTTGACTGAACTCTTATAGATATCGTGTAGTATATTTTACATGTGATTTAGGTGGGTATTTGCCGATATTAGCGTTCTCCTCATCCGATTCCATTTTCTTATTCCCAGGTGAGCTTTAGGCTAGAATAGTCCCGTGATATCCTTAGATTAGTTTGTGGGCCTCGGTTGTGGTGTTGACTTAACATTATTATCCAGTTTATGGTTGATATTGATCGCCTTAGGCTAGGTTTGAGCCTTAGGTGCTTTATCAGGTGTTTATTGCCCTCTTAGCTAGCGGTAGCCTCCGATGAGGCTTATTGTGGGTAGGATACCCTTTGTGCTAGTGCCTGAGACCTTCGGGGGTCATCGTAGCCATATGTTTAGCTTAGTTGTGCTCATTAGGTGTTGAGGTGGCATATTTTGGGGTAAAGCATCAATCCTAGAAATATTTCTCCCCTTGTTGATTTTGAGCCATATCTCCATTGTTCGCTTTGTTTAGCGGTAGGCTTAGGATGCCTCTTTGTCTATTACATTTTGATTGGGCCTGAGGCCTTGCTCGAGGAGAAACTGGATCCCAGGTTAGTCCCTTTTTGCCCTGATAGTGTAATTTAGCTCGATGTTATTATTTGTATTATGTGTTTCTTGTTTGGATGCTGGTGATGACATGCTTACATTGATTGAGAATATTCACTCATTTTGTGGTATGATCCTGGTATTTCATTGATTTTTAGCTACTATTTTGAGAAGGATTTCTCACACTTCTACTATTTTTAAATTAGTTTTAAAGGGAGTCGTACCATCTGGGATACTGGATACTAGTTTTAAGATATACGAGGAATTAAGGACGTGCTACTTTTATACTGACAGTTTCAGAGGCATCGAGGATGCGCTCAGTTTTATTGATTATCCGGTGTGGCGTCTCCCTTGTATATGTTGTCTGCATCCGGGATGCCTTAGCCTGTACTTGATTATCCGGCATGGCGTCTCCCTTTCTACAACGTCTTAGCTACGAAGATACTTTATGTCTATATAAGACCTGGTTCAGGCCCATGCAGTGTGTATGGACTTTCTGCGTCCCCTATGGGCCCCTCTACATGGGTCCCATCTGGCAGGCCAGGGCCTGAGGTGGTCTATACACTTGTTGTTGTTGTTGATCTCTAAGAGCTACCAATGATGTCACTGGCTTTTACTATAAACTTGCATTCATTAGCATTTCTTATCACCAGAATACTTATATAGTATGGTCCCCCAATCTTATGGGGGTCGTGGGTATATTTGTCATTATTTGTACTTTTCGAGGGTATGGGCGTTTGGTCAGCTATTGTCGGATTATACTTGTTCTTATCTCTAGTTGTACTTGCAGATGGTACCTTTGGGTTATACTTGTAGTTAGTACCTTTGGTTGTACTTGTAGTTGGTCTACATGGTATTTGAGTAGGAATCTGGGTGGTACCTCCTACTAGGTTCGGTCAGAATAGTTCCTAGGTGATTGTGGGGTCAGCGCTGTTTGTTAGCACTATATTCTTATTAGTAGGCTCTTTTGATGAATTCTTCTTGTTAGTAGGTTGTTGGATTGCATTTCAGGTGCGTTCTTTGACTCTGCTACTTTATCTATGTCTCTGGTCTCTTTGACTTATTTCCTATTATTATTGTGATAATTCCTGATTAGATACTTGTGCATTATTTATCTAATTATATGATAATTATACTTTCTTTATCTGTGGAGCTCAGTTGGCTTATGCCTATTGAGAACCATTCATTTGCTACTCATAATACATTTCTACCCCTGTAGATCATAGTATGGGTTATCATGGTTGATTTGGACTATCGTGGAGCAACTTCTAATTTGGAGATTTGGTGAGGTCCTGGTGTTCGGAGATGTCGATTTCTATCCATGCCAGATTAAGACTAGTCTTTACTTACTTTTGAAGACTTTCTATACTCTTATTTTATTTATAAAAGCCTTGTACTTCTGTTTTGGTTTAGATGCTCGATTACTGACTGATGCCAGGTCTTGGGGGTTGTTTCTTTTGTTTGTCTAAGTTGTTTTCTTTCTTCTCATTATTTGTTATCTTCCGCTTAATTTTCCATTGCCTCCGGTTCTGGGCTAGAGGTTAAGGGTTATGCTTACCTGCTGGTGGGTTTTAGCAGGTGCCATCAGGGCCTGAAAAATCGGGTCGTTATAATATAATAACAAACCTTCACTACTTCAATTTGCTTGTTGTTATCCCTGACAACCCAAGATTAAAATAATGAAAAAGAGTGCAATTTCATTTATTTCAACTCTTGTTTCTATGAGATTCAATAATTTTATAGAAGGAAGAAACCAGAGTATATTAAACTATAAGTTTCTTTTATGAGAATTTAAAATATAATAATAATATAGATTATGTAAATTACCTGAAAAATATATAGGTACACTTTAAATTACATAACAGTTTTATACATCATATACCATATTTTATTGAAATAATTACTAGTTTTTCCAAAAAAAAATAATACATAAGACCAACTATTAATATGATATGAGGCCTAAAATATTTTGGAGACTAAAGTGGTCGCCTCATCCGATTGGTCTTGAGCCGGCACTACTTTCAAGAGGACATAATTATAGACATCCTCAGCAGGTTATTTGTGCGATTTTTAACTTTTTCAATTTAAATGTTTTTCAAAATATTTGAAAATATTAATCAATGAACCGTTATTTAGGCAGCAGCATCTCAATCATGCCAAGAATGACCAAAAGTTTCAAAAGTTTCTCTTTTATAAAAAGCCCTCTTTGGAGATATATATTTCATATCTAGTTGTCCTTTATCATTGGATCAACAGGTTGGGGATGTACGGGAATAGAATTGGCCTTTAAATGTCACGACCCGAATTCGGACCATGATGGCGTCTACTATAGCCGACGAGTAGGCAAGCCAAATCTAACTAATTCAGAATTCAAATCTCAATATCAAAGGTAAACAAGACACGAGCATAAGCTAAAATTCACAACAAGTGGCAACCAAAACCAAGCAAGTCAAATCACGGCATCCTAATTCCAAATCACCTAGAAGTGAATTCTAAGGATTCTAAGCGATGGAAAATAAGTCAAGATATCACCTAGACTAACGATCCAATGACTCAAACCCCAACTAGTCACAAACGATGATTATCGACTCGAAATTGCTCATTTGGATAACAACACTTAGATCCCCAACCTAATAATGCATTACTACTCAAAATATAGCAATTCTAACCGAGCCAAGTCTAACAAGACCTATTTGGGAAACGCACACAAAATTGAAAAACCAACTCTATCACAAGGTCCCAAATGATTTAAGGAGCTTGTGTCAAACAATGGGCACATTCCAAGCACCGAAAGAGCTCAAACAACCCCACCAAATTCAAGCCCTAGAATAGACCAAAAAAATTGCAAGAAACAACAAAATCATGCTAAACTTACAAGGTTTTTAGCAAGAAAAAGTCCTCAGAATGTTCCCATAAGAATTTTCAATGCACGGGAATGAGGATGATCAAAAATGATCAAGATTTGCTCCCAAAATGTGTGTTTTGATATGTTGGAATTGGGGGAAAAGGGGCTGCCAACGAGTTTTAAAAGACCTCATTGTCAGGAGCCCGTGAATGTGGAGAGTAAATTTTAGGTGCACCGGCAGCTGTGCTAGTGGATTGTCATTAAGGGAAACAAGTCCCTCAACGGGGGCTCGAAACTCGTTCGGAATCCCATTGACACAAACGAACTATGATACCCAACTGGAAATAACATTCCAGACTCAATGGAATCGACAGATTTTCCAATGAAGGTCGTTTTGATAAAATATTGATCAAGATCAAAGATTTTCGAAGAAAATTCTTAAAATGCACAAATGGCCAAAATCTCATTCCGATCACCTTGGGAAATGAACCAAAGGTCATTCTAGACCAAACTTGGCGTTCTAGAGCTAACCGCACAGATGGAATATTCATCCGAGCACGTTTACTCAAATTGTTGACTGAAGTCAACCCTTGCCCAAAACTTAAAGTTAAAACTACAAAACTATCTAAACTCAAAACGAAGACTCCAAAACCCAAACCAACCTTTCTTCTAGACCAAAATGGACCTTTCGAAGATGATGGAATCATTGGAGTTCTCATATGATGTCTGAATTTCTGGATGTTGACTAAGGTCAACTCTTTCAAACTAACCACCTCAAAACTCATCCGAACATCTTGGGGAGCATGCCACCCATTCTAATACCACATAAGAGCTATAAAGAAGCTACGGGAAGGGGCAAAATGATAAAAACATGCAAAAGTACAAAAATGACCTTAGAGGTCATTACAACATCCACTACGTAAAGGACTTTCTTCCTCAAAAGTCAGGCAAGAAAGGTACTTGGTAGCTCAAAAAGATAGGGTTATCGGGTCCGCATGTCCTGCTCGATCTTCCAAGTAGCCTCCTCGACCGTACGATGCCTCCACTGGAATCTCACCAATGGAATCTCCTTACATCAACTTCCTAACCTGTTTGTCCAAAATAACTACAGGCTCCTTCTCAAAGGCTAAAGACTTGTCAAACTGAACTGAATCCCATTAAAGCATGTGAGACTCATCTGGAACGTATCGCCGTAGCATAGAAACATAGAACAGAGGGTGAATACCTGAAAGTGCTGAGAGCAAGGCCAACTCATAAGCTACTTCCCCTACCTGTCTCAAGATCTCAAAAGGGCCAATAAACATTAGGCTAAGCTTACCCCTCCTCTCGAATCCCATCACGCCCTTCATGGGTGACACTCCCAGAAATACACGATATCTAACCATAAACTCCAAAGTTCGCACCCTCTAATTAGCATAACTCTTCTGCCTACTCTAGGAAGTACAGAGCCTCTCCTGAATTATATGAACTCCGTCCATCGAATCACGCAGCAAATTGGTTCCTTAAGGCCTAACCTCAAAGGCATCAAACCAGCCTACTGGGGAACGACATCTCCTACCATACAATACCTCAAAAAGAGCCATCTCAATGATAAAATGGTAGCTATTATTATATGTGAACTCTGCCAAAGCTAAAGACTAATCCTACTGACCCCTAAAATCAATAACACAGGCCCATAGCATGTCCTCCAAGACCTAAATAATCCTCTCTGACTAACTATCGGTCTGGGGGTTTCGGATGTGCTGACTTCAACTCGGGTACCTAACTCTCTCTGTATAGACCCCCAAAAATGCGAAGTGAACTGAATACCATGGTCTAAAATGATAGATACTGGTAATCTATCCAATCGGACAACCTCTCGAATGTAAATTTGAGCTAAGCTCTATGAAGTATAGGTAGTCTGGACTGGTAGAAAGTGAGAAGACTTGGTCAATCAATCTATGATGAAACAAATAGAATCAAAACCTCGGCAGGTATGTGGTAAACCTACTACAAAGTCCATAGCTATCTGCTCCTACTTCTACTCTGGAATGGGTAGTCGCTGGTTCAAATCACCTGGCCTCTAATGCTCAAACTTGACAGTTCAAGCACCTAACCACAAAGGCTGCATTATCTCGCTTCATTCCACACCACCAGTAGTATTGTTATAGGTCACGATAGATCTTCCTCGCACTGGGATGAATGGAATAACTAGAATAATTGGCCTCCTCAAGGATGATCCTGACTAGAGCTCTAACTCTAGGAACACAGATACAACCCTCGATCCTCAAAATTCCCTCTTGATCTAAGGTTGCCTTCTTATCCTCTCCACTGAGTACCTTATCCCATCACTCTCAACTATGGGTCCTCAAATTACTGTGCCCAAATCTGCTCTATCAAGGAAGACCTAGCCTCTGCACAAGCAAGTACCCTACCCGGCTCAAAAATATCAAGATGAACCATCTGGTTAGCCAAAGAATAAATATTCGAAGCTAAAGGCCGCTCCTAAAATGCTAGGAATACCAAACTCCCCATACTCACCACCTTCCAGCTCAAAGCATCTGCTACTACATTTTCCTTGCCGGTATGATACATAATAGTGATATCATAGTCTTTTAGAAACTCCAACCATCTACGTTGTCTCAAATTAAGGTCTTTCTAACTGAATATGTACTAAAGACTACGATGGTCGGTGTATATCTCAATATGGGCTCCATACAAGTAATGCCTCTAAATCTTCAATGCAATGACTACCGCTGCAAACTATAAATCATGTGTGGGGTAGTTCCCCTTATGCACCTTTAGCTGCCTCGACAGGAAGAGTAAGAATCGGAGTTGAAGTCAACAAAGCCTTGAGATTCAGGAAGCTCGCCTCACACTCATCAGAACACTAGAAGGCAACATTCTTCTGAGTCAATATGGTCAAGGGCGCTGCAATAAAAGAGAACCCCTCTACAAACCATCTATAATACCCTGCCAACCCAATGAAACTACTAACCTCGGTAGGAAAATAGTCCTAGCCCAATCATGAACTGCCGCTATCTTCACCAAATCTACCATAATCTCATTCTTGGACACCACATGCCCTAGGAAGGCCATTGAATCAAGCCAAAATTCACACTTAGTGAATTTGGAATACAACTATTGATCTCGCAAGGTTTGAAGAACTATTCTCAGGTGTTGCTCTCTACTCTCGAAATAGACTAGAATGTCATTAATGAATACAATAACAAAGGAGTCTAAGTAGGTCCTAAACACATGGTTCATCAAATTCATGAATGTTGCGGGGGCATTAGTCAACCTAAAAGATATGAATAAGAACTCATAGTGCTCGTATCGAGTCCTAAAAGCAGTCTTAGGGATATCTGACTCCCTAGTCCTCAACTGGTGATACCTTGACCTCAATTCTATCTTAGAGAATACTGCTGCACCCTATAATTGGTCAAATAAGTCATAAATCGTCGGTATCGAGTACCTATTCTTAATGGTCACCTTATTCAGCTGCATGTAATCAATACACATATGTAAGGTACCATCCTTCTTTTTTACGAATAGAATAGAGACACCACAGGGAGACACATTGGTCCTAATAAACCCCTTACTCAAGAGGTCCTAGAGTTGTACCTTAAGCTTCTTCAACTCAACTGGAGCCATTCGACCTAGTGGAATAGAGACTGGTTGTGTATCCATCTCAACATCAATATACTTAGGAGGAAGACCAGGTAGATCGATGGGAATTACATCAGGGAAATCTCGAACCACTGTAATGGAATCAATAGAAAAAGTGTCAGCAATAGTGTCACGAACATAAGAAAGATATGCTAGACATCCCATTCCCATTAACTACTGAGCCCTGAGGAAGGATATCACACCACACGGTATATGACTAACTGTACCTATCCACACGACCGGAGGAATACCAGGCATACACAAGGTAACGTTCATAGAGAAGCAATCCAAAACTACATCTAGAATAAAGTCAAAGTCTATCATATCTAGTATAATTAAGTACGCTCTAGTATCATACCCCACGATAGTCACCACACAGGATCGATACACTCGATCCACTACTAAAGAATCACCTACGGGGGTAGCTACACACATAAGCACATGCAATAGCTCACATAAAATATCCTATTGAGTAGCATAACGAGAAAACACATACGAGTAAGTGGAACCCAAATCAAATAAAGCATAGGCAAGCTGATGAGAGAAGGAGATCGTACCTATGATGACGGCATCCGATGTCTCCACCTTCGGCCTACCTGGAAAAGCATACATATAACTGTGTCCACCTCTATCACCTATCTAGCCTTCTTGGGGACCACCCTTAGTAACCTAAGACTCACCTCTACCACTCTACATACTCTCTTTGGGCAGCTGAACTGGGGCCCTAGGGACTAAACCTGCTGGCTCTATGGACCCTACTGCATATGGCATCTGCGATGGCTAATAGTAGGACACTCCCTAGAAAAGTGTTCTATCACACCAAACTCATAATACAGACCTCTCAATGAACCTCCATGTGATTTCCTAGCTAAACCTGAATGGTCACCACAGCCTGAATACCCAAAAATTTACCCTAAGAAGACTGACAGAAAATCTGGTCTCTCTAACCACTAGCACCTGCTAATCTACCATCAATAAGTTATAAGGCTTCCAATACCAATCTACTAGATGGATATTACAGTGGATGGACTCTACCAAAAGAACCCCTACCATGTGACTGGAGCCCACTAAAACTGCCCTGCAGCGAGGCCTCTTATCGCTTCCTCCGTAGGCCTCATAATGTATAGCCTTAATAGTGCAAGTATGGTCTACTATATGTAAGAATAAATAGCACGATGTTATCATATGCTCTATAGCTAGCCTCAAAAGAATAGATAAATCTCAAGCAAATCGGTGTACCCACTTTTTTTCTATCGACATAATCATGGTAGCATACCAGGAGTTCTCATGGAACCGAGACTCATATTTTGTGACTGTCATTGATCTATGCACCAGTGTTGTGAACTCATCTCTCAACCTCTCTCTCAAACTGCGGGGTACATACTTCTCCAAGAAGGCTTCAAAGAATTGGGTCCATGTCATTGACGGTGATCCCATGGGTATGCAACTAAGATATTACCTCCATCACTGCTTTACTGGTCCATCCAGCTAGAAAGAAGTGTAATCAAACCCATGGGACTACACAAGCCCGAGGTTATGCAAACTCTCCTTCCAACTAACCAAAAACTTATGGGCATCCTTGCCCGCAACACTTGAGAACCTGGGAGGGGTCAATCTGATAAATGTGTCTAACATCTTCTACTCCTCTGTAGTCATAAGTGGCCTGGCTGCCATGTACTAAACAACCATAGAAATAGGCTGAATCACCAGATGAGCTGTAGTAGTAGGCTGTAGAACTGGGGTCAGATCATATTGTGCCCTAGCCTAGCCTAAATTTTGTGCCTCCTCTTGGAACTAAGGTCCAGCTGATATGCTAGGCAGGGTCTTTGATCGTGACATAACCTCCATAAAGCTGAGGATCCAGACCATATTATCTTATTATAATGGTGCGGCCACGAATTTGACTGGGGCTAGGCTGGATCCTGCTCTGCTGGCTAATGCTCAAACTGCTCAACCTTAATGTCTGGTTCTGGCACTGGTGTTATGTCCTGATCTCTACCCTGGCCTCTGTGTCGGCCTCGACCTCTACCCCAAGCTAGGGCTCTAACGGTAGGCGCAGGGGGTTCTCATCTACTCCGAGTAGATCTCGTCCTCACCATCTAAGAAAGAGTGAAAAAAATAGGATTTAGAGGTGTTCATCATCACTAGCGCATGATCAAAAACAAGAATATCCTATAACCTCCCAAAGATTGGATATGGATGTCATCGTACCAATCCACGGGACTTTACTATACACCTGCTCTTGTAATGGTGAGATCGATGAACCTAAGATCTTATACCACTTTGTCATAGCCTGAATCTGGGCATGATGACACCTACCATATTCACTGAGTAGGCAAGCCAAACCCAACTAATGTGGAAGTCAAATCTCAATATCAAAGACAAACAAGACTCAAGGAGCTTGTGTCCCAACTATGGGTACATTTGGAGTACAGGAAGAGCTTAAACAACCCTACCAAATTTAAGCCCTATAATAGACCAAAAAAAATTACAGTAAACAATGAAATCATGCTAAACTTATGAGGTGTTTAGGATGAGAAAGGGTCCGAAATATTCCCACAAAAATCTCCAATGCACCAAAATGAGAATGATCGAAAATGATCAAGATTCACTCCCAAAATTTATGTTTTGATATGTTGGAAATGGGAGAAAAGGGGTCAGCAACGAGTCTTAAAAGACCTCACTTTCACGCCCGTTTGGCCTTCGCTGGTGCAGAGGTCAGTCAGCTGACCTTCCGCCAATGCGGAGACTTATCTGCAAATGCGGAGAACAAATATTTAAACCTCCGTGAATGCGAAGAACGAAAAGCTTGACCTCCATGAATGCGGAGAGAAAATTTCAGGTGCACCAGTAGCTGTGCTGGTGCATTTTCACTAAGGAAAAAAGTCCCTCAACGAGGGCTCGAAACTCGTACGGAATCTCATTGACACAAACGAACTATGCTATTCAACTAAAAATAATATTTTGGATTCAACGAAATCGACAGATTTCCCAATGAAGGTCGTTTCAATAAAATGTTGCCCAAGGTCAAAGATTTTCAAAGAAAATACTTAAAATGCACAAACAGCCAAAAACTCATTCCGATCACCTTAAAAACCAAACTAAAGGTCGTTCAAGACCAAACTTGGCATTTTGGAGCTAACCATGTTGATGGATTTTTCATCCGAGTGTGTTTACTCAAAATATTGATTGAAGTCAACCCTTGGCTAAAACTTAAAGTTAAAACGGCAAAATCACCTAAACTCAAAACAAAGACTCCAAAACCAAACCAACCTTCCTTCTAGACCAAAATAGACCTTCTGGAGCTAATGGAACAGTTGGAATTCTCATATGATGTCCAAATTTCCGGATGTTGACTAAGGTCAACTTTTTCAAAGCTTAAGCCTAAAAAATAGCCAAACCACCTCAAAATTCAATCGATCAACTTGGAGAATGTGCCACCTATCCCAACACCATATAAGAGCAATAAAGAATCTACGAAAAGGGTTAAAATGATAAAAGCACATAAAAGTATGAAAATGACCTTGGAGGTCACTATATTAAATCTTAGACCACAATATTACGGTGTCTATTGTTGTTGCAATGGCTTGGTTTTTATCGAGATTTATTAAAATATTGCTAGACCTTGCTCACTTTTGCTATGGAATCCCTCCACAGGAAAATCAATTGAACTTCCATCTTCAAAATATTTAATGAAGGGATTTTCTTGTTATGAAATGAGTTTCGACTCAACCTATGGTGATTATAAGATCCTTAGGATTTCCTTGGACTGCAATTAATGTGAAAGTGCAAGATCAGGGGGTGAATTGCTATTTTTAATTTAGTTAGTCCCTTAGAAATCAAAACAATTAACTGATAATAATAAATAAATAGTAAAGACCAAGAAGGAAATATGACGCCAGATATTTTTATACTGTTTGGGATCCAATGTGGATCTTAGTTCAGTTCTCTTGAGTTGCAAGGGTGGTCTACTAAAGCAATGGTTACAAATGGAACAAAAGTATATCCTAAATCTACACTCAATTCTTTTCTTTCACACTCTTTTTTTTTCCAGATCTGTTTCTTTTTTATACAATGTCTCACCACTCTATTATTCTCTTCTCTCTTTTTGATTATACAATGTCTCACCACTCTATTATTCTCTTCTCTCTTTTTGATTATACAAAATTCACAAGGAATCGCAATGCTTGCTAAAGAAGAACAAAGATAGTCTGAGTATATTCAATAGTGTATGTGTACTTAAGCCAAGTCATAGCTTGTTGAGGCTGAGTGCAACCCAAAGAAATTAATCTTTGGAAAGAAAGGTGTATCCTTCTTTCCAAGAATAAGGGCAAAGTCTTGAAGACTTTGCAAATTAGTTTAGCCGTTGGGGTTGATTTCCTTCTTTGACTGATTTGGTGAGAGCTTATTATGCTTCATAAATTAAGGGTCTGATTTTCCCTTAATTCAACTATAGTCCATTTATTCAGTGATGACATCAAATCATTTGATATCCTTGCCTTCTTTGTGAATTCCCACGATTCTTTCCATCCTATGATGATATTGCTGACCTTAAGATCATCCTTGATTTATTTGTTTTCCTTCTTCTACTGATACATTTTCCTTTAGATCTTTCTTAAATTTTGGTTTGTTTATTCTTCTTTCCTTTTTGGGGTACCTGTAAATTATCATCAAAATTTAGCTTCAATAATCTCCCTTTTTTTAATGATGACGATAAATAAAAAGTTGACTTTCCTTTATGAGTAGTACTCCCCCTGAATGTGTGAGTTCTTTAGTTGATTAAGATAGTTGAATAGTGAACTCCCCCTAATTTGTATACCTGTCTATTTTTGTCTAATTTTCTCCCCTTTTTGACATCAGCAAAAAGGAAAGAACATGGAGTAGACCATACTATAAGAAAGTCATCCATGTAAGACAGAGAAATAAGCAATCAAATAAGTGAGCTTAGGCCCAATTTACAGTCCAAACAATGGGCTTATGCCTAATTTATAGTCCCCAAAAAAACAGAGTTTCAAAACAGAATTAATGCTGATTTCAAAGGAAGTAAGTCGGAGTATTGACTGTAGCGGTTTTGAAAGCCTCAAATTGAGTATAGATAGAGGTACCAACACCCTCAATGCATGCATGGACATGGTTCGCAATCTTGACTGATTCCTTGATGACGTGATCCAATTTGAGATGAATTTTGGCTACATCAACTCCAGTCTCTTTAGTTGATTCTTTAAGCATATCTAACTAAAAGTAGGAAGTGAGAAGAAGATTCTGAAGAGAGTCGAACTTACCATCCATTTCATTCATCTTGGCCAAAATATCCTCTAGCAGCTTATTATTAGGCAGAGTAGGAGGAATGGTCTGAGAGGAGGAGGGAATGTCAGAAGGCTTGTCTTTAGATGAAGAAGGAGCATAGTTTCCCTCACCTGAATCAGATTTTAGAAGTGAAGAGTCACCAAATTTGATTTATCTCATGCACCTAAAAGCTTTGGAATTATAGCTCTGTTTAACAAGAATGGGAGGAAAGTCATCAAGGCAGATGTGATTTGTCTGAAGAGTGCGAGTGATTAACATACCATAGGGAAGGCTTGAATTGTCAGAGGCGGCTTCCAACATGAAATTAAGAATAAAAGAAGATAGTTTGATACGATGTTTGAAAAGGAGGCAGTATGTGACAGGAGTGTCTCGAGTGGTGAGAATAGAGTGAGAGCCAGCTCGAGGAAGGAGACTAGTTGCAGTTATGTGAGCGACTACCCTAGTTTCAAAAGACAAGTCTTTAGGACCTAATTGAGAAGGGAGAAGGAAGATTAATAGAGGATTCAAGGGTGATGGCCCTTTTAGCTTCCTCAAAGGAGATACAAAGATCATATGGCCATGAACATATAGAAGGAGTAGAAATACCAGAGCAAGAAATTTAGAAGATAGCATCAAAAATATCACACTCAAGAAAAATTCTTTTACCAAGAACAAGGGTTTCCAACTCTCCAGGTTTAGACGACCTGAGTTAAAAATATCGACAAGAGGTTCATAGATGATGTTGGGTGTAGAAGAGAAGATATTTGCCCACCCTTGATATTTAAAGAGTTCCTTGATGGCGCAATTTTAAGAAAAAAAAAGATTAAGATCAATATTACAGCCAGGAACAATGATCTTAGATTTCAAGAAGTGGAATAAAGCTTCATGAGAAGAACCCCAAAAGTCGATTTTAACATCCAAATAACTATCAATGTCAAACTTTAACTTTTTCTTCTCCAGTTGGTTCTTATTTAGAGGGATTCTTAGGAGGAAGATATGATTCAGAGGAACATGAGAGAGATTGATATTCTAAACCATCGAAGTCAACTTGAACAGGGGATAAAATAACATTCTTCCCTTTGTTACGAGTGCTTTTGTGAGAGGAAAGGGGAGACGACTTAGAGGTTTTCTCCATTGAGAGGGATGATTGAAAAAAAATGAGATTTAGGGTTTTAAAAGAAGAAAAATTGAAGAGGAAGAGTAAGAAGGTGGAAGAGAAGAAGACAATTATTGAAGAATGGAAGGGCCTGATTGATGTGATGAAGACAAGGAGTAAAAAGCATCAGTAATAATTACCTAGGGAAGGGAACGGAGGTGGTAATAAATAATGTGCAGAGATAAATATGGAAACACAATCAAGGTAAATAAATTAACATAAATTCTCAATGATTCCCAAAGATTTTCGGAGAAAATGAAATCTCTCTTCAAGAAGAGGTTTTGTAAAAATATCAGCTAATTGACAATCAGTGTTAACAAAGAAAATTTCAACCTCGCCTTTTAAAATATGATCTCTAATAAAATGATGCTTGATATCAATATTTTTATCACGGGAGTGATGCACTGGATTTTTTGAAAGACAAATAGCACTAGAATTATCACAGAAAATTTGAGCAGGTTTGCAAGATAAATCATAGTCTACTAACTGATGAATCATCCATAGCAATTGACTGCAGCAAAAACCAATGGCAATGTATTCTGCTTCGGTGGTAGAAATTGAGACAGAATTTTGCTTTTTACTATTCCACGGAACTAATGAATTTACAAGAAATTGACAAGTACCACTGGTACTTTTTCTATCAATTTTGTCACCTGCAAAATCATCATCTGAAAAACCTTTAAGATTAAAACCAGTAGAGTTAGCATACCAAAAGCCAAGAGAGGTAGTAACTACAAAATATCTAATAATTCTTTTAATAGCAGTTAAATGAGACTCTTTGGAAGCTGACTGATATCGAGCATATTTACACACACTGAACATTATATCATGTCAATTAGCAGTTAAGTTGTCACGCCCCGGGAGGGTACCCTAGATGTGGCCGGCACTCGAAAGCCATTTCTGTCCTTCAAGTAAACCACTTGGTCTAGTCACACTTTCATTCATTCACATTCTATCAGCGAAAGACTCTATTTTGGGACTACTAACCATAATATAGGGCCAAAAGCCGAACAACCATCAAATCATTAATCAGCTAGTATAAAACTAATCAAAACGAACGAGTCATCATTTCCACACTCTAGTCTATGAAGCCTCTATCAACAAATCTATGAGGTGCCAATGAAAAGCCCATGGCTACCAACAATCAAAATAAAAGAGACAAAATAATGCTATAAAGATAATCTCGGCATCCTCCGGAGACTAGGAGGAGTCACTAACCAGCAAGAAGTGGGGAGATCTTCAACGGTGCATCGGTTGATGATCTCTAGTACCTGTATCTGCATCATGAGACAATGCAGGCCAAATGGCGTCAGTACATGGAATGTACGAGTATGTAAAGTGGCCGAATGAAACAAACATCAAGGAAGAATCAAATCAACTCAGAATCTCAACTCAAGAGAAATAACAACTCAATCAAGTGTCCTAAGTCTAAACGAGAATATGGTTTAGACGGGACCAATCACATACCATTCAACTCAATCAGACTCAGAGTACTATCAAGACCTATATGGGAGTTTCTTTTATCCGACAACCATCACTTATGAGCTAGTGATAGTACAACAAACCGAAGTTGTTGCTGCGTCCATTCATACTTTGCCAGGGTATGAACGAATCAACCAATCATGGATCCCATCGATCAGTCAGGTCCTATCATTTCAAGATAATAAAATGGGAAACATCTGACTTTAACGGTTTGATCCCATGGGAAGATTCTGACTTTAACGGTTCAATCCCTTCCTACATTGGCGGCGTAGTTCATGGGGTTCGAGTATGGACTATACTCTTACCCAACTCAGTGCTCGATACTCCTCCCAAGACTCAATGCTCATAAAACTCCATCCACTCAACTCAATCAAATCATATCGACAAGTCTCATTTACAACCTTGTCAACTCATCAACTTTATCACAATCAAATCTCTCCTGATCATACTATCCGATCAATCCCAATCACATCTTTCAAAAGTAGATTAAATATGCATTTATAACAACATACAAACCTATCCAATCGTTCCTCTATTCATTGGACAAATCTTTTGGAACTCAACACAACTCCAAGGTTTTAAATCAACAATTCAAGAATAAGCAACATATTTAAGAAAATTGACATTCTTTATCATAATCAACATAAAGCACATCACTTTCTCGACTCCACAACATCCACATAATAGAAATTAGGGTAATAGATGAAAAGGACCTATTTGGACCTAACTCTACCAATAAACTTCATTCTTATGGGCAATAAATCTCAAAGAAGATGTAGGGCACATGGGTGGACTCAACCCATGCTTTGGGTAGCCTTACATACCTTAGTGAAGACTTTGAAGAAAACCTTGATGTTGGGTCTTCAATGGGAAGCTTGAATCTTTGAAGTTCTTGAAGCAATCCTTGTTGGAAATGGAGAAGAAGAGGAAGAGAGGGAAATTTCTAGGGCTTTTAGAGAGAGAGAGGGACTGAAAATAATGATCCAAAAATGTTCAAGGCTTGTGTATATATACTTTGGGAAATACCCAAATTGCCCTTTCTTCAAAAATCTGGAAAAAAGGCTAAAACACTCTTGGCGCGATAGTGGCGCATCGCGCCACTGCAGCGCCAAGTCGAATTTAGGCTTAAAACCTACACATCTGATAGTGGCGCGTTGCGCCAAGGACCAAACTACTGAGGCTATTTTGTGGCGCCATAGTGGCGCATCGCGCCCTTATAGCGCCAAGCCCATATTTTCTGGGTTCTGGAAAATAGGCTTAAAAACCCTGCACATCTCCTAGTGGCGCACCGCGCCAGGGACCAAACTACTGAGGCTTGTTCCTGGCGCGATAGTGGCGCATCGCGCCACTGCGGCGCCAAGCCCAGGTTTCCAGCAGTTGTCACCCAGGCCTTAAATTCCTGCAGTACTAGTACGTCTTAGGATAGTTATAACTTTTGACTCCGAACTCCAAAAATTACAATCTTGGTGGCGTTGGAAAGAAGACTCGAAGACCTTTAATTTAATAGGTCATGGTCCACCCAGATCGTCATATTTCAAAATATATGGTCGTTAGAAGTCGACCCCTTATACGAACTCATTCTAAAACTTAGCCAAGACGAATTCTTTGGGCTTAGCTTGGTTTTAGGGATCCTTTATGACCCCACATCACCTCTAATGCTCTTTAATTACTTGAGAACTCATCCTAACTCATGCATACACTTCACAATAGTCGGGTTCGATCCTACACGTATACGAAGAAGGGTTCGAATCCTAGTGAAGAATTTTGGGGGGTGTTACATAAGTAAAGAAAAGATCCAATCATACCTTGATATTTGGTTTCATCTATAGGTTTACCTTTATTGTCCATGTCCAAAGAACATGTAGGACTCATGGGAGTTCCTATAGCTTTGGCATTCTTCATTCCAAACTTGTGGATGAGTTCCTTTATGTACTTACTTTGACTAATGAAGATGTCCTTGTCAGATTGATGAATTTGAAGACCCAAAAAGAAGGTTAACTCACCCATCATGCTCATTTGGAATTCGTTTTGCATTTAAGTTTGAAAACCCCTTGCACAATGAAGCATTAGTACTTCCAAAAATAATATCATCTACATAAATTTGAATAATTAAATTGCCAAGAGAAGAACATTTAATAAAGAGAGTGGTATCAATTTTTCCTCTAGAAAATTCATGAGAAATTAAAAAAGAGTTCAATCGTTCATACCAAGCCCTAGGATCTTGCTTGAGACCATAAAGAGCTTTAGACAACTTAAAGACATGATAAGGAAATTCAGGATTTTCAAAACCTGGAGGTTGTTTGACAAAGACTTCTTCTTCAATAAAACCATTTAAAAATGCACTTTTAACATCCATTTGAAATAATTTAAAACCTTTAAAAGCAGCATAAGCAAGAAGTATACGAATCGACTTCAACCTTGCTATAGGGGCAAAAATTTTGTCATAGTCGACTCCTTCTTGTTGAGAGTAACCTTGAGCTACTACCCTAGCTTTTTTTCGCACAACTTCACCTAGTTCATTCAGTTTGTTTCTGAAAATCCACTTTTACCAACAATAGTAGTTCTTTTAGGTTTTGGAACTAGTGTCCATACATCATTTTTATCGAATTGATCTAATTCTTCTTGCATAGCCTTTTTCCGGTGACTATCTTTTAATGTTTCATCAATTTTCTTTGGTTTCAATTGAGATATGAGTGCAATATTTGCATTTTTCTTGCTAGAGGCTCTTATCTTTATTCCTTCACTTAGATCTCCAATAATGAACTTCTTAAGGTAGTCAGGTTCACCTTTCCATTCATTAGGAATAGCTTCAACTGTAAATTGGTTTCCTTGACTATTAGTCAACTGTTCAAAACAGTTGACTTCCTTGGATTTCACAACATCACTTTGAGTTTAGAACTCCATCAACATCTATACTTATTTTTATGTAAAAAAAAAACGGTTTAAAATTAATTTCAACTTTATAGAGAAAAAATTAATTTTAGAAAAGAGGAGTCACCACTTAATTTTTTAAAGAAATTAAGAAAACTTAATTAAAATACCCTAATAGATTTAAGTCTTAAAAATTCAGAGAAAAAGGTACAAGATTCATATTACTATTTTAACAAGGTTTTAGCACTTAAAATAGCCGCTAACATGTGGTTATCCGACGATTTGAAAACTCTGATTTTAACTAACTTTAGGAAAATGTGTTTAACATTAATCAAGGCATTAAATAATTTGAAAAGAATATAAATTTTAAAAAAATTAGGATAATTAATAAGAAAAATAGACTTGGTATGAAAACGATTAAATAAAGGAGGGACAATTTAAATAAATCATTTAAATGAAATAAATGGTCATAAAAAGGTCTCTATTCAAGGGATTTAATTAAGTTAAACTAAATAATTAGTGTTAGAGTTAATACAGGGTAAATAAATATCATCAACTAATTAAATAAGAGTAAAGACAAGCGAAGTAATAGAAATTAGTGATGCCTAAACAGAATCATTTTAGTTTTTTAAAAAAAATAATTATTAAACTACCCCAAATATATACAAACGAAGATATTTAAAAGTAGACAGGATAAAAATATTTATGTACTCATATTCTTCGGATCAGTGCCGGCTTATTAATTGAAAGATAAATAAATAGTGTTTTGTCATTTTTCTGCTCGGGTCAACTTCCAATATTTTCGAAGGGTTTATCTATCTCTACCCCTCTTAGGTTTATTTATTATTATAATCCTAAAGCGATCTATAATAATAATAATAATAATAATAATAATAATAATAATAATAATAATAATAATAACAACAACAACAACAACAATTATAGTAATAATAATAATCATCATCATAATAATAATAACAATAATAATAATAATAATAATAATAACAAATAATAAAAATAACAATAATAATAATAAAAATAACAATAACAACAACAACAACAACAACAATAATAATAATAATAATAATAATAATAATAATAATAATAACAATAACAATAACAATTGTTATGTAGAAAAATGGACAAAGTGCAAAATTAATTTCATCTTTATAAGAAAAAATCAATTTTAGTAAAAGAGGAGTCGCCACTTAATTTTTTAAAGAAATTAAGAAAACTTAATTTAAAAGACTCTAACAGATTTAAGTCTTAAAAATTTAGAGAAAAAGGGTACGCGGTTCATATTACTATTTTAAGAAGGTGTTAACACTTAAAATAGCCGCTAACATGCGGTTATCCAACGATTTGAAATTTATTTGACTAACTTTGGGAAATATTAATTTAAAAGGAAACGAAGACTTTGGAATTATTTTTTAGAAAAAATGATTAAACTTAAACATTGAAAATAATATAGATGTATATAAAAAAAGTAAAAAGTTTATCAAATAACTAAGTAAAGGTAGAAAATCATTTAAAGAGTAAAATTAACATGAATTGGTTTATCTTTAAGGGAATCTAATTAGGTTAAAACAAATTAAAATTAACATCTAAGAAAGCATAACTGACATAAGTAACTAAATTATTACAACCCGAATCAATATAAATATAATAAATAATACATGAACAACAATAATAAGAACAACAATAAATAATAAGAGCAACAATAATAATAATAAGAACAACAATAATAATAATAAGAACAACAATAATAAGAACAGCAATAATAAGAACAACAATAATAAGAATAATAATAATAATAACAAGAAGAACAACAACAATAATAAGAATAACAATAATAATAACAAGAACAACAACAACAATAATAAGAACAATGATAATAACAACAACAACAACAATAATAATACTACTACTACTACTACTACTAATACTAATAATACTAATAATAATAATAATAATAATAATAATAATAATAATAATAATAACAACAACAACAACAACAACAACAATAATAATAATAATAGTGTCAAACTACTTGGAAAAATAATGAATAAAATTAAGTATTTTCATGAAATAATCCTAACATATTCTAGCTAATTAATCCTAACACATGCTAACTATAACAAATTTATATCATTAATCTAATTATTCTTATATACATACTAACTAAAAAAAACAAGACTACGAATCAACTAAATATAAAACATGAAATAATTAAATAAAATAAAGCTGAGAAATATTTTACCTCTTTCCGGGCAACAAGACTGAAGACGATGAGCGGAAGGCAACTTCACCACCACCCAAGAGCTTGATGAAACTCCAATCTCTTTCCGGGTAACAAGACTGAAGGCGATGAGCGGAAGACAACTTCACCACCACCCAAGAGCTTGATGAAATTCCAATCTACAAAAATAAATAAATAAATAAAAGATTAAAAATTTAGACTCGAACCTTCGTGGGTTCGACATTATAAGAACACTGTTCTTAGCCTAAATTTTGACTTCAATCTCCTATTTTCCTTGAAGAAAAATATAGATTGAAAGCTAAAAATTTTCACAACTTTTAGGCTGGGGACAAGAGTCCAAAATCCTAGCCAAGTTAAGAAAATTTCTAACTTTGGGGTGGCTAAAAAAATCTCCCACCTCCTCCTCTTCCTAATGAGAATATGAGCCTTTATATAGGCTCCAAAAACCCTAAATTTTCCATGTATTTTCGATGTGGGAGAAGTGCATTTTTAGTTTTTTTTTTGTTTTTTTTTATAGAAAAAACTAAAAATTTTAAAAATACAAACCATAATTAAACTAACCTAACTAAAATTGTATTTAGTAAAAAATAAAATCTTTTGAGATAATTTTCGAATAATCACATAAATAGTAATCAAAGATATATTTATATAGAAATATGTATATTATACTAAAATTTATATAAAGATAAAAATAGTTAAGAATAATATGAATATATATATATATATATATATATATATATATATATAAACTAATTATTTCAAAATATTCGAATTCAAAGAAACTCGATAGCTAATTTGCATTGTGGATGGTCAAAATTGGGTGTCAACAACAATAACAACAACAACAATAATAGTAGTAGTAGTAGTAGTAGTAGTAATAATAATAATAATAATAACAACAACAACAACAACAATAATAATAATAATAATAATAATAATAATAATAATAATAATAATAATAATAATAATAATAATAATAATAATAATAATAATAATAATAATAACAATAGCAATAATAACAATAACAATAACAATAACAATAACAACAACAACAACAATAATAATAATAATAATAATAACAATAATAATAATAATAATAATAATAATAATAATAATAATAATAACAATAACAATAACAACAACAACAATAATAAATAAATAAATTAAAACTAACGTCCTAAAAGGTGTCAACGTCCCAATTTAATATCCAAGAGGCATTGGACGTATATTAGAATGGTTTTAGACTAAAGAAAATATAGGCATCCTAATTAGACACATCGTCTAACAAAATAGATTGGACGAGCAGTTAGCACATAGAATCTCATATAAGCCTCTAGATTAATTAATTAGCATGCTTGAAAACACAAATAAGTTGTGACGGTTATAATAATTATATGTGTGCATACAATCAGATATACGAAGCTTAATGCAAAAACTCAAACATAATAAAAGAAAGACATTCTTGACAATTTTAATTATTAACTAATAGTGTTTATAACATCCTATTAACATGAATTTTAGTTAATAGCATTCTGAAAATTTATTAAAATACTATAGATATGATTTCTAAATATATATTAACATGATAAATATTTATTAAAATCCTACGACCACGACTTCTATACATATTAAAATGCTGATAATATTAAATTAAATCCTAGGAACATCATATCTAAATTGGCAAGAATAGATGTCACCAATATTTGGGTGTGATTAATTAATGAGATCAATTTTAACCTATAGACATGATTTTTTGCTTAAAGTATATATTGAAAACATTCATTAAATCCTACAGACGTGATTTCTTAATAACATGATGAAAATATTTATAGTCCTATAGGTATGATTTTCTAGATAATATAATATGCTAAAAATAAATTCAAATCCTATAGGCATGATATCTAAATAAAGTATATGTTGAAAACATTTATTAAATCCTATAGATGTGTTTTCTTTATAATATAATAAAAATATTTATAGTCCTATTGGCATGATTTTCTAGATGATATAATATGTTGAAAATAAATTTAAATCCTATAGGCATGATATCTAAATAAAGTATATATTGAAAATATTTATTAAATCCTATAGACGTGATTTCTTTATAATATAATATGATGAAAATATTTATAGTCCTATAGGCATGATTTTCTAGATGATATAATATGCTGAAAATAAATTCAAATCCTATAGGCATAATATCTATGTGAAATAACATTCTAAAAATATTTGTTAACAAACCTATAGGCATTGTATCTATTAAAGTAGCCTACTAAAAACTTATTAAATCCTAAACATGATTTCTGTATAAATTAACATGCTAAAAATATTAAACGAGTCATGTAGATATAGTTTCAATTAATATACTGAAAATATTAAGCCTAAACCTTGACATGTGATTCAATTAACATGCTGAAAATTATTTATCAAAGGCGTATGAACATGATATTTAATAACAGTGCTGAAAATATTAAACGAGTCCTGTAGATGTAGTTTCAATTAATATACTGAAAATATTAAGCCTAAACCATGACATATGATTCAATTAACATGCTGAAAATTATTTATCAAAGGCGTATGAACATGATATTTAATAACAGAGTGGTTGGTAGTTTGAACAAAATAATTGAGAGATGGGTAGGTTATTTAATACATATTAATAAGTAAAAATATTAAAATTAGAAGATTGATTAAAATGCATCAAGTTTACCGATATTCATTTTTGTGAAAAACATATTTCACTTAAAATTAAATCTAAGCATCGATAAAAGCATAACTTTACTAATTAAAATTAACTAACTCCTTTCAGCATATTTATCTAGCGCTCACACACACATAAAATTATGTCAAAGTAAAATAAATACAAGTAACACGTAGATTTCCCCTCACCCTTAGACAGTCCCCAAATATTTATTATTATAGAGAGTATAGTTTACAAGATTATTACAAACCAGATAAAAGAAGTAAGTAAATAAAATAATATAAATGAACAAATGTAAAGAAAAAAATGGCTTCCCAACTTTCAATGTCCAGATGACTCTTCATGACTTTGAACTTTGAAGTTCAAACTTGCTAAATCATAAAGAAGAATACGAGCAATATACAAATACTATATAGATATTATATAATTTTCATCTCAACAAACAATCAAACAAAGATAGGAATACATTTCAAAAATAATAGATTCATACATGTAAAGAAAAGTTGGGACTAACCTGGATATTTCGGTTAGGAGGAATAAACAAATAAAAATTTAAACAACGATGTCAAGAACTAGAAATGTCAAGAACTAGAAACAGAATATTAAAGTACGCAAAAAACCTTTTCTTTTTGTTTTTGTTTTCGTTTTAGGTGTAAAATAATGTAAAGCAAATATATTTTCTTTTCTTTTCCTTCACTACTCTCTGCGTTTGTGTTCTTAAGTTGTTCTTTGTGTGTATGTTTTCTCTCTTCTATGTTTGTGTGTGTCTGTCTTTTCTTCTCTGTCCTTTCTTTTCTCTAAAATGAAGATGAGTCTTATAGTGGTGAAAGGCAATCAAGAAAATCCAGAAAAACGACTAGGCAAGATTTTAGTGAAGACTTTTTTTTTCCAAATAAGTCATAGGAAGAGCACATATTTCAAAGGAAGGTGACAAAATTTTCAACATTCTGTCAACAAAATCAAAATAATATCTGTTTTTCAAGATTTGATCCAAATTTATTCAAAGGATGGTTCAAAATTCAAAAAGTTATGCCAAGAAGGACCTACTATCAATAATTGTAAAGAAATTATTCAACTTAATTTACAAATCAACTTATGTCATAATTAAGCTAAATACACATAGTCTTATAATTTCAACGGGCTGCAAGATTAATTGAGAAAATGACATTGGCCGAAATTAATGAATAGTCGATTTTATATCAAAATATCTAAATACTAGCAGCTCTTACTCAGTTAAAATTAATTCAATCAGTCAAAAATTTATAATGAACCGCATTCAAATGGATCTCAGAATATCATCAATCACATTCAAATAGGGTGATACTAAGATAATGAAGCTCCTAATTAGATGTTATCACAATAATAATATGCCAATGAATGAACTAAACAGAAGGTTAATGGTTGTCAGTACAACAGGTTAAAAAATAAACAAGAACAACCAAAATAATAGAAAATCTATCTAAAGAAGAAAATGTTTGAAAGACCATACCAGGGATGAATCTGTAGCAATAGCTGATCGGAGTTCGTCTCGTCATTGTCTAGCCGTTGTTGCCACTGACCTCGTTTGTCGGCGCCTGGTTCCTGCCGAAATTGCTGATGATGAAGAGGAGAAGAGAGAGACGGTTGTTGTTGTTGGTGTTGCTGACGGAGAAGGAGCAGTGCTGGACAGAAGCTCGCTGGAGAGTGAGTTGTTCGTTAGTGGCTCTCGTCTTCGCCGTCGGGAGGTGCTCGCTGGTGGTTGCTGTTGATTCGCTTGCAGGTGGTTGCTGTTGTCTTCTCTGGACAGCAGCTCGCGAGGAGATGAAGGACGGCGAGTTGGTGGTTGGTTTCAGTGGTCTCGCCGGTGAAAGGGAGAAGAAGAGATAGAGGTGGCCTGATGGTTAGCCGAAGCTGCGCGATTTGGTGTGAGAGAGGGAGGGTGACGGAGATGGAGAGGAGAAAGGTATGCGGTGGTTCTCCGCTCTCATTCTCCGGTGAAGCGGCAGCGTGAGGGTTGAAGAGAAAGGGCTCGTCTCGCCGGCGAAACTTCATAAATGATGAATGTCAAAATGTACGATTTATTGGGTAAAACTAAATATAAATTTATTTATTTAATAAAGAAATAATTTTGAAAAATGTCTATTTATTAAGATAGCAATCCGAAAAGTAGTTATGAGTTTATCAAAATTGGGTGTCAACACTTATATTTTTCTCAAAAATTCGGTTAGATTCATCAAAAATAGCATGAATAGATTCTTCAATAATAGAAGTTCTTTTATTAAACACTCTACAGGATCTACTAGAGTTAGAGTAACCCAGAAAGATACCTTCATCACTTTGTGGATCAAACTTACCACGATTGTCTTTCCCATTGTTGTGAACAAAGAACTTACATCCAAAAGGATGAAAGTAACTGATATTGGGTCTCTTACCATTCCAGAGTTCATATAGAGTCTTTTTCAGAATGGGTTTGATCAAACAACGATTTAAAATGTGATAGGTTGTACTTACTGCGTTTGCCCAAAATTGATGAGGAAGTGAGTGTTCACAAATCATAGTGCTTTCCATATCTCGAAGAGTTCTATTTTTTCGTTCGACCACTCCATTTTGCTGTGGAGATCTTGGAGATGAGAAGTTATGTGAATAACCTTGTTCGTTGCAATACTTTTCAAATGTTTTGTTTTCAAATTCTCATCCATGATCACTTCTTATAGATGTGATAAAGTAACCTTCGTCTCTTTGAACTTTCTCACAAAAAATCTCAAAATTTCTCAAAGTATCATCTTTGTTAGATAAAAATATAACCCAAGTAAAATGAGAATAATCATCAACAATTACAAATGAGTACCTTTTACCTCCTATACTTGCGTTCTGGTTGGTCCATAGAGATCCATGTGAAGTAGTTAAATAGGTTTTCTTGTGGATACAACATCTTTAGCAACAAAAGAATTTTGAGTTTGCTTACCCATTTGGCATGCATCGCAAATGTGGTCCTCTGTGTAATCCAGTTGAGAAAGTTCCAAAACAAGTTCATGTTTAGCAAGTTTTTTAATTAATCGCATGTTAGCATCACCAAGTTTTTTATGCCATATCCATAGATCTTTAGAGATAGATGCCAAACAAATGTGTTCTGAACTCCCTTTTACAGAATCAAGGATGTATACATTTTTGTCTCTTCTTTCATGGAGAATAGCTTTGCCAGAATTATCTTCAATAATGCAACCTGTTTCCTTGAATCTAACTTCCAAGTCCGAGTTTCATAGTTGACTTATGCTCAACAGGTTGTATTTCAAGCCTTTCACAAGATAAACATTAGTGATATCACAGGATTCATTAAATGAAATAGTACCTATACCAATAATGTTCCAGTAGAGTTATCCCCAAAATGAATCTTTCCGCCATTAAAATTTGCAACTGATTTTAATAAATTTTTGTTGCCTGTCATATGGTTTGAACATGCACTATCTAAATACCATTTTCTTTTTAATTTCAAGTGGTGTTCCTGCAAAATAAGTATATTACTTTTTTTTGGTACCCAAGTACTCTTGGGTCCTTTAGAAACTTGGTAAGAGGAAGATTTGGGTTTCCAAACCCATTTGGAAGAGTTTGAGTAACGAAATCTACAGTTGAAATGTTTATGACCAGATTTAACACAGTAATGACATGATATGGAATGATATGTATCTGATTCAGAAAAACTATAATAATCACTTTGAGTTTCAGAAGACTTAAGAGTATTAATCGACTGATTAGTTAGATCTAACAGAATTTCGATTAAGAGATTTATGAAGATCATCGATTTGAGTCATGAGGTCATGATTTTCTTCTTGAAGAAAATCACTTTCAACTGAGCAAACTTTCGATTTTATTTCTAAGTCCTTCTTTTCTTTTAGAATGGATCTAACATTCTCAAAGGGTCTATTTAGATCTGAAAGAGCTTGATCAAACAAACTTTTTAATTCAAAATAGTTATGACATATTTCAGTTTGTACCTTGCTTGATTCTCCAATGGCCATAAAGCAAATATTTACTGAATCATTGTGTTCAAATTCCGAGTTGTCTTCATCACTTCAACTGTTGAGAGCCTTAGGTTTACTTTGAGGGTATCTTCTTCTAGCCTCGGGACATTCACTAGCGATATGTCTGTACTTGCCACAAGTGTAGTATTTAGCCGTTGGGGTTGATTTCCTTCTTCGACTGATTTGATTGAAAACTGATTATGCTTCGTAAATTAAGGGTCTGATTTCCCCTTAATTTAGCTGCAATCCATTTTTCAGTGATGATATCAAATCATTTGATATCCTTGCCTTCTTTGTGGAGTTTCATGATTCTTGCCTTTAACTGATTCTTTCCATCCTATATATGCTGATATTGCTGACCTTAAGATCCTCCCTAATTTATTTGCTTTCCTTCTTCTACTGATACGTTTGCCTTTAGATCTTTTTTAAACCTTGGTTTGTTTATTCTTCTTTCCTTTTTGTGGTACCTGCCTATTATCATTAAAATTTAGCTTCAACAAAATGTATCAGAGTACCTGTGAAATTCTCACGCTGAAAAGTGGTTCTTGTAACTTATATGACCATTAGTTTTTATAACTCTCATGGTTATTAGTTTTTTGTAATTCATATAACCATTAGTTTCTTGTAACTTATGTAACATCTATCACATTCATCTACCCACATTACCACACCTCATTCTACCCATTTATTACATGGAAGACTTCTTCACCTATAAATAATGGTGCATATTTCTTTGTGTTGGGTAGGAAATAAAATATGTCAAGTGTGAAATATTATATTATAGTATATAGTAGTGAAAGAGAGAGTTGAGACAAAGAAAATATTTTAAGTCTTCAACTATATTCATTATACAAAAGAGAGTATTTATATGTTGAAGGAATTAAGGTGTTCTTATGTGGAACTTTGGACTCTTCAACTAATCTGGAGTTGCTTGAGTTGTATGACGTTGTTGCACTATTGTATCTTGAAGGGGACAAGTCAAGAGATATACTGCTGGATTAGTGTAGATTATGCCGCAGTGGGATTGAATCTCCTTAAAAAGAGCAAGTTATCCGTGCCTCAGCTTGAATATATTTTTATTTATTTTGTCATTTTATTTTTAACTGTAATTTATTGTAATTGTGGTATATTATACCAACATATTAAACTACGGGGCTCCACCTCTACTTAGTCATAAGTTCTGTATACTTAAAATTTTGGCTCCACCTCTGCTCAGTCATGAGTTCTATACACTTAAAATTTTTGGCTCCATCTCTGTTCAATCATGAGTTCTCTACACTTAAAATTTTGGCTTCACTATGCTCAGTCATGAGTTCTATACATTTAAAATTTTGGGTCCACCTCTGTACAAATCAGGGGCGGAGCCACCTCTTGACACAAGTTGAAACTTTAGTTTAGTAGTTAAGGGGTTGCAAAAATTGATTGAGGTTGTGTGTTCTATCCCTGATAACAACATATATTTTTGTACTATTTTGATATCCCTAAATAAAAATCATGGCTCCGTCACTGGTAGAGACGTAATTAAAGTTGTTTCCCAGAAGCATTAGTTTCATACCTGTTTTATTGCTTCCTGGTTACTTTTTGAATGTGGATTTTGATCAATACAACAAATCATATTGTTACTACTTTAATGTTGATTAGAGATATACATTCATGCTTCTATGATTCATTTTTTCTTGACGACTATTATTATAACAAATATTTAGACTATAAAATGTAGAAATATAACTAGGTCAAAAAATGCACAACCAGGCAAGTGATAGGTCTAATTGGCATAGAGTGAAAAACTCTACTAGAACAACAACACAATAGAACAGAGTCAATGAAAAACAGTGATATACTCAAACGATCTGCATTCAACGACTTTGCGTATTTGAAATAAAAATGTTAAAAATAAAAATAAAAATAGGGACTAATGTGGCGGATGGAAAATCGTCGCAATATATTGTAATTTGGGGGATTTTTATTAAAACATCGTACATAAATTGCCGCGATTACTTCCGTAGTCCAAATCCTAAATACATTATGACATTAAGATAAAGGAAAGACTACTCTAATCCTTTAATTTTCAATCGTACCCAAACCATCTCAAGATAGGATTAGGACTACTAATCAATTTCCTAGTTGATAATCGATAAGTTAATCTGAGTTAAATCCATATCCTATTCCAATAATACTAATTAAGATCATTATATATATTTCTAATTGACACGCTTTAACACACATATTTCTAATAGAGAAAATCAAATTGAGTCAATATGACGATACCAAATTTATTTGAAGGATTTGGTAGTTTCAATATGTGGCATTATATGGAGAAGTGCGGATGCGAGTCCTGTATTACACTGTTCTATTTAGAGCTACGTCAACATATATCCAATTTACAACAACTTCAACGTCAATCCTATTCCTGTTCATACACAACTTCAAAAAATTCTTCAAATTTGTTATCTTTTCTTGAAGTCGATAATTCCTTCTTTACACCCTGGAATTGGAATACGAAGAAGTATATGAGATTTGAAGATGGTGGTTCTTTTTTCGAAAATTTCGATGAATTCAAATATGCTTTAGACACCAACAATTGGAACCTGACGATTTCGCCGGAGAAGAAGACCTAGCTCAGGAGTTGTTTCCTTGCTGTGTCCATCTATTTTTGTCTTGCCTGATTTCCTTCTGTTGCCTTAGCTTTAATTTATGTTTTTGGGCTATTTGGATTCGGCCATTTTTTGTATTCTGCTTTTACTCTAAATTTCTAGCCTCTGGGCATTTAAACAGAAAAAGGCAATTACAGAAATTGAAGTCTAAATGCATATAACCTGAAAAGGCAATTGCATTATAGTGAGATGCGTCATGTGTGTGATCTAATTTGTATTTCTTCAAATTCAGATATGGAAATTACTCACAAAACTGGTACATATTCTTTATTATAACTATGTATAATATCAATTGTTTTTTAAAAAAAAGAGTTTTTTTTTACAAGATTTTCATGAGCCAATTTTGTTACATATCAATCCAATTTTTAATGAATTAAAATGGATTAAGCTAATAAATTAGACGGATTGAATTTGTCACGACCCCGACCCACCGTCACTAGCACCCACACTAACCTTCCAGTGGGAAACCCATTATTACAGCCCAACTAACAACAATTGCAAGGTATACAAAATTTTAAAGATGCAGAAGCAGGTTTAATCAACCAACACATAGTCTGAGTTCCCATAAACTCACAATTATCTAATTATCAACCCCAAACATGCGAAAGTAAAATCCTCGTAGGAACTGAAAGTCAATCGTACCAAAACTCTAACAACGAACAAGTCTAAAAAAGGGAATGCAATCCCCAAAAGAAAATCATTAAACTTTAACCAATGTTTGAACATCTAAGTCCCGTACGAAGGACTAGGATAAATGGGTGAGTCCACTGAAGCATTAAAGAATAGCTCACCCTTGGACTCAAACATGATCACTCCTCTAGGCGAGGTCTCTCCGTAGCCAGCTGATTATGCCCTGTACTCAATAAAGACAGAGCAAGTGTAGTATCAGTACACAAAATCAACAGTGTATTGGTAGGATCATGTGGCTAGCCAGTAAGCGAGTCATGAACGAGTAAATCCAACAGAATAAGCACACACATATATATAGAATAACTTAAGCATTTTCACCTAAATCAGCATTCAACAAGATCACAGTTCATCCTTCCCAATATCATGCAATTTCACATAAAGGTCCTCTCATGGGACCTACAAACACTTAACTTGTGTTGTAACGTGACACTCAATTCAATGTTTGTGTCGAACTGTGACACCCGATCCAAATATGTGTCAGAACGTGACACCCGATCCAATTATGTGTCAGAACGTGACACCCGATCCAATCATACAAGCAAATCACAATTTCACAACCATAGTCAACATTATTTCACCAAGAACAGGTTCATCAGAAAATAGGCCAGTAAGTGATCATTTCACATAAAATCTAGCATGTTTCCCTATTCATATACACATATGCATACCATGAAGCAATTTAACAAGTACATGAAATACATACGGGAAATAAAACAATCACCTACCTCGAATTCGAGCTTCAATAACTCTAAAGTGCAAGAGCTTTTTCTTTTCGGGTTCGTTCCGCTTGTTCTTAGTCTAAACAAAGTCACATATATACAACGAATCAATACAATGACCTAATTCATATGAACTATAACATAATTCCCTTGCTAGACCAAAATCATGATCCTAACCCCACCCTAGGGCTATTTTCCACCCTTACCCACGCCCAAAACCCTTCCACAATGATCACTCATCCTAGTTTATGAGTATTAGGAATCGAATGATGGGTTTAGATAGTAGAATCTTTACCTTAAGAGTGGAAATCCGTGAAAAAATGATGAAAATCCCCTCGGGTCACCTACTGTCGTTTTAGGAACAGTATTTGTAGAATAAAACTATTTTGGGGTTTTTTCCGTCTTGTCGCGACTGTCCTACTCTAGCAGGTTGCACGAAAACAGAGAGTTCGGAACTTGAGTTCCAAACCCCCATTTCACAACACAACCCCTCCCCAAGACATATTAAATTACACCCTTCATGCCAAATTTAATTCCGGGAGTTTTAAACGCCCAAATGAGATTCTGCAAAGCTGTAAATGCTTTGTATCGTCTTGGCTATCAACTTACCCAAATTAGAGATTCGATTCCCCACCATTCACTGGGTCACCCTAGACCTCACTTGACTTAGAATTCGTCCAAGCCTGGCCTAGGCTAAATTCTTTCGAAGTTACTACCCGAAGTTTTCTGGTCCAAAATCCTTCCCCATTGGTCTATCCATAACGACGGAAACAGGTCATTACAGAATTTAATTTTGCCACCCCAAATATATTTGAGGTTGATGAAATATAGGACTGCTGAAAACACATGGCGAAAAGGACAATGTATGGTTTTTTTTGAGAAATTTACATAGATACACTATATTAAGAAAATATTTACCATTTATAGCAATAACATTTTTTCACTGGACACTTGTAATACAATTATAATATAATTTTAATACACATTACCAAAATAATTGATAAAACACATATAATACAAGTTTTATTATGGATAATACATTTATCACACACTTTAATACACTTATAATACATTGTGTCAATTTCTTACCAAACATGCATAATATATTTTAAAACACTTATAATACATTTATATTACATACATAATTCACTTTTAATACATAGAAGATTTATTATAATATTGTTATGTATTATTTGTAACACCCCTCAAAATTTTCCCTAAGATTCGGGCCTTCTTTGTATACGTGAGGGGCCCATCGTATTTATTTCGAAATATGTGCTTGAGTTAAGATGAGTCCATGAGAAATTAGGAGCACTGGAGGTAATGTGGGGTCATTGAGGACCCCTAGGACCGAGCTAAGTCCAAGAGATCCGTTGTGGCTAAGTTTAGGACGAGTTCATGTAAGGGTCGACTTTTAACGACCTTATCTTTTGAAAGGCGTCAATCTGGGTGGCCCACGACCTATCAAATTAAAGGTCGTCGAGTCTTCTTTCCAACGCCACCAAGAACGTAAATTTTGGAGTTCGGAGTCAAAAGATATGACGATCCTAAGATGAACTAGCACGACAGGAATTTCATTTTTTGGCCTGAGTTGCAACTGCTGGGGAAATGGCCTTGGCGCTGTAAGGGCGCGACGCGCCACTATCGCGCCAGAAACATGCCTCAATAGTTTGGTCCCTGGCGCGACGCGCCACTAAAAGTTGTGCAGGGTTTTTCAGGCCAAATTCCCAGAATTCAGAACAATGGGCTTGGCGCGACGCGCCACTATCGCGCCAGAAACATACCTCAGTAGTTTGGTCCCTGGCGCGACGCGCCACTAAAAGTTGTGCAGGTTTTAGGCGTGATTGGCCTTGGCACTGTAAGGGCGCGACGCGCCACTATCGCGCCAAGAACGTTTTAGCCTATTTTCAGAACTTTTGAGGAGGGGCAATTTGGGAACTTACCCAAACTATATATATGTAACCCTTGGTCTTTTGGGAACCCATTTGGCAGGCCCCACTCTCTCTCTAAAAAGCCCTAGGAGCTTCTCTCTCTCTCTCTTCTTCATCTTCTCCATTTCCAACAAAAAGAGTCCAAGAGCTTCAAGATTTGAGTCCCCCATTGAAGACCCAACATCAAGGTTTCTTCAAAGTCTTCAAACAAGGTATGTAAGGCTATCCAAAACATGGGCTAAGTTTACCCATGTGCCCTATTCTTGCTTGAGGTTAGATATTCATGAAAAATAAAGTTCTTGGTATGGTGTATGTCTATATGAACTTTGTCTCCTATTTATATAATGCTATATGTGTTGATGTTGTTGAGCCAAGAAGTCCTTAAATTCCTTCATGATTAGTATGAATTGATGGAGATGAATTGTTGTTATGTTTTGTTGACCTCTTTAGCCATGTGAATATGTTGTTTAAGTCAATTTCCTTAAATGCGCTATTCTATTTGAATGGTTGAGTTGAAGTCATAGAGTTGTGTTAAATCTTGAGGAGATGACATAAATGTTCATATAGAGGAGGCTTGATTGAGTTGATATGAGGAAGGAATTGGCAAGTGGACAAGGTCCTAAATGAGACTTGTCATTGTGCCTCAATTGAATTGCAAATGAGAACCGAGTTGATGAGGTGGTATTGTACCACATGAAACTAGCCGTGAGGGCTTGTTTGAGATGATTTGAGGAGTCTTATGAGCATAGAGTCATGGGAGGAGTATCGAGCACCGAAGCGGGTGAGAGTATAGTCCATACTCGAACCCCAGAAACTACGCCGCCAACATAGGTAGGGATGGAACCGTTAAAGTCAGATGCTTCCAGAGGGATTGGAACCGTTAAAGTCGAATGCTTCCCGTGGGATCGAACCGTTAAAGTCGGATGTTTCCCATTTATATTATCCTGAAATGATAGGACTTGACTAATCGATGGTACTCATGATTAGAGAGGCGTTCATACCCTAGCAAGGTATGGACGGACGTGGCAACAACGTCGGATTGTTGTACTATCACCGGCTCATAGGTGATGGTTGTCGGTTAAGAGAAACTCCTATTTAGGCCTTGTTAGTGCTCCGAGTCAGTTGAGTTAAGTGGCTTATGAGTTAGTCCTGTCTAAACTATTCTTGTTGGACTTAGGACATTGAGTGAGTTGTGATGTATACATGTATGAGTTGAGGTCCTGAGTTGATATTGATGTTTTCTTAATGTGGTTTCATCTGGTCATTTTACATACTCGTACATTCCATGTACTGACGCTATTTAGCCTGCATCGTTTCATGATGCAGAGGCAGGTACTAGAGATCATCAACCGGCGCTCCGTTGAAGATCCACATACACTTCCAGCCAGTCGGTGAGTCCTCCTAGTTCCCGGAGGATATTGGGCCTTCTTGTACAGTTTTGTTGTTTCTTCTTTTATTTAGATTGTTGGTAGCCATGGGCTTGTCATTGGCACCTTTTAGACTTGAATAGAGGCTTCGTAGACTGGAGTGTGGGGAGGATTAAACTGTTATCTTGAGGAGTCTTAATTTACTATTCTTGTTGGGTTGTAAATGTTTAGCCTTCGGCCCTTATAGTATGAAAAGTATTTCATTAATTGAGTTCCGCTAAGAGAATGTGAATGAATGAATGAGTGACTGGACCAGGTGGTTCGCTCGGAGGTCAGAAATGGCCTTCGGGTGCCGGTTACGTCTAGGGTACCCTCCCGGGGCGTGACAAACATGGTATCAGAGCATAGAGTTCAAGTGTCCTAGGGAGTCTATGAAGTCGTGTCTAGTAGAGTCTTGCTTATGGGTGTGTTGTGCACCACACTTATAAGCAGGAGGCTATAGTACATTAGAAATTGTTTCACTTCTTTCATACTCTGAATTCGTGCGATGGAGTTAAAATCTATGAATCTTCCCTTCTAATTCGTGCGTTTATACATTACAGATAATTCCTCCAAAACGTACTGCTAGTCAGAGGAATGTTGATAATACAGGGATGCCACAGTCAGAGGCCCGCCCAACAAGGGCTAGAGGCCGACCCGCGAGATATGCGGAGGCACCCCAAGTGTCGTCTACCCCACCTGCACCCACATCAGAAGCTAATTTCGAAGGGCAATTGCAATGCTCACGCAACTAATGGCTGCCCGAAATGGTAACCAGAGTTCGCCGACTCTTAGCTCTAGTTCCCAGGAGCCATCTGCTGCCATTAGAATTAGAGACTTTCTGAGGATGAATCCACCGGCATTTACGGGTTCTAAGGTTGATGAAGACCCCCAGAACTTTATTGATGAAATATGAAAGATTCTGAAAGCTATGCTTGCTACGGAAATTGAGGGGGTCGAGTTGGTGTCTTATCAACTCAAAGACGTGGCAAACATTTGGTATAACCAATGGGAGCAGAGTAGGGGTGAGGATGCTGAACCTGCTAGGTGGGATGAATTTGAGGGAGCTTTTCTTGACCACTTCTTTCCCTGAAAATTGAGGGAAGCGAAGGTGGAGGAATTTGTTAATCTGAAATAGGAAGGTATGTCGGTTAAGGAGTATGGCCTAAAGTTCATCCATCTGTCCAGGTATGCTCCAGAAATGATTCCTGATGTGAGGACAAAGATGAGGAAGTTTGTCTCCGGATTAGGGAGGCATGTGAAGAAGGAGTGCAAGGCAGCATTGTTGATCTCGGATATGGATCTTTCCAGATTAATGGTGTATGCTCAACAGGTAGAGGAGGAGAAAAGAAAAGACAGAGAAGAGCACCTGAGCAAAAAGGCAAGGTCATATGGGCATGAGAATGAGCAGAGGCAAAGCAAGGGCAGCAGGTCCTTCTTCCAGAAGAGGCCTTCCAACTATGCCTCATCTACCGCCAGTGCACCGATGCCGCAGAATAGGTATGATAGGCAGGGACAGAGTCGTTAGAGTTTCAGACCCCAGGGTTCTCAATCCCAGGTCAGTGCAAGTCAAGGTGCGAGGGAGAAGCCATCATGCAGTAAGTATGGTAGGCTCCACTTTGGAGAATGCAGAGCGGGAATGGTTGGTTGTTATAAATGCGGCCAAATGGGCCATTTTGAGAGGGAGTGTCCAACAGGGGGAAATAGAGCCCAGCATTCTGTCACTGCACCGCCGGCTAGAGGTAATCAGAGGGGCACTACTTCAGGCACCAGCGGAGGTACCAAACGCCTATATGCCATGGGTAGTCGCCAAGATCAGGAGAACTCTCCAAATGTCGTAACGGGTATGATTCGAGTCTCTTCTTTTGATTGTTATGTATTGATGGATCCGGGTGCCACCCTATCTTTTATGACTCCTTATGTGGCTAGTAAATTCGATAAAATTCCTGAACGTCTTCTTGAGCCTTTTAGTGTGGCCACTCCTGTCGGTGATTCTGTCTTAGCTGAGAGAGTCTATAGAGATTGCACTATGTCCATTTATCACAAGGATACCTTGGCCGACCTAGTTGAGTTGGACATGGTTGACTTTGACGTGATCCTTGGCATGGACTGGCTCTATGTCTGTTATGCCTCTATTGATTGTAGAACTCAGATTGTGACGTTCAAATTCCCGAATGAGGCTATCATAGAGTGGAAGGGTAGTCCGATTGCGCCTAAGGGTAAGTTTATTTCATACCTTAGGGCCAGGAAGCTAATCTCAAAAGGGTGTGTTTATCACATTGTCCGAGTGAAAGGTGACAATATTGAGTCTCCATCCCTTGAGTCGGTTCCGATTGTCAACGAGTTTCCAGATGTCTTTCTTAAAGATCTGCCTGGAGTCCCTCCTGATAGGAAGATCGACTTCAGGATTGATGTTCTTCCTGATACCCAGCCTATCTCAATTCCTCCTTATAGAATGGCCCCAGCCGAGTTGAGAGAGTTGAAGGAGCAGTTGAAAGACTTATTAGATAAGGGATTTATTAGGCCGAGTGTCTCACCATGGGGAGCTCCGGTCCTATTTGTTCGAAAGAAAGATGGGTCCCTTAGAATGTGTATTGACTACAGGCAGCTGAATAAGGTCACCATAAAGAACAAATACCCTCTCCCCAGAATAGATGATTTATTTGATCAGCTTCAGGGTGCCACGTGCTTCTCAAAGATAGACTTGAGATCCGGTTACCACCAGTTGAAGGTGAGAGAATGCGATATTCCGAAGACTGCTTTTCGGACTCGTTATGGCCACTTTGAATTCTTGGTTATGTCCTTTGGGTTGACTAATACCCCCGCCGCTTTTATGGATCTCATGAACCGAGTATTCAAGCCATATCTTGATATGTTTGTGATTGTGTTCATAAATGATATACTGGTTTACTCCAAGAATGAGGAGGAGCATGCCCATCATCTTAGAGTCGTCTTGCAAACTTTGAGAGACCAGGTATTATATGCAAAGTTCTCCAAATGTGAATTTTGGCTTGCATCAGTGGCCTTCCTAGGCCACATTATATCTGGAGATGGTATTTAGGTTGATGCTCAGAAAATTGAGGCAGTGAAGAGTTGGCCCAAACCCACATCCACGACAGAGATAAGGAGCTTCTTGGGTTTGGCTGGCTATTATCGAAGGTTCGTAGAGGGATTCTCCTCCATATCATCACCATTGACTAAGCTGACTCAAAAGAAGGCTAAGTTCCAATGGTCCGAGGCTTGTGAGGAGAGTTTCCAGAAATTGAAGACTAAGCTAACCACTGCCCCTGTTCTAACCTTG
Source organism: Solanum dulcamara (assembly GCF_947179165.1). Lineage (NCBI taxonomy): Eukaryota > Viridiplantae > Streptophyta > Magnoliopsida > Solanales > Solanaceae > Solanum > Solanum dulcamara. The sequence goes on along the minus strand of NC_077237.1, from coordinate 13,119,377 downwards.
CCCGATGGTACAGAGGGTTTTGTGATCTATTGTGATGCATCCAGAATTGGTTTGGGTTGTGTGTTGATGCAAAGGGGGAAGGTGATAGCCTATGCTTTAAGACAGCTTAAGGTTCACGAGAGGAATTACCCAACTCATGACCTTGAGCTGGCGGCTGTGGTGTTTGCGCTTAAAATCTAGCGCCACTACCTGTATGGAGTGCATATCGATGTATTCACCGATCACAAGAATTTGCAATACGTCTTTAGCCAGAGGGAACTCAACCTGAGGAAAAGGAGATGGCTTGAGCTACTCAAGGACTATGATATGAGCATCCTCTACCACCCATGTAAAGCTAATGTTGTTGTTGATACTCTTAGCAGGTTGTCTATGGGTAGCACTGCCCACGTGGAGGAAGGAAGGAGAGAATTGGCGAAAGAGGTACACAAATTAGCCCGATTGGGAGTTCATCTGGAAGAGAACAATGAAGGCGGAATTACTATTCAGGATGGGTCTATGTCCTCACTTGTGGCAGAGGTAAAGGAGAAGCAAGACCAAGATCCCATCCTTCTCCAATTGAAGGGAATTGTTCACAAACAAGAGGTAATGGTTTTCACCAAAGGGGGAGATGGTGTGTTGAGGTACCAAAATAGATTATGTGTGCCGGATGTCGATGATGTTCGAGAGAGGATTATGGCTGAAGCGCATAGTTCCAGGTACTCCATTCATCCAGGTTCCACGAAAATGTATCATGACTTGAAGGAAATCTATTGGTGGAGTGGGATGAAGAAGGATATTGCAGAATTTGTTTCCAAGTGCCCGAATTGCCAACAGGTGAAGGTTGAGCATCAAAGGCCATGTGGTCTAGCCCAAAACATAGAAATTCCAGAATGGAAGTGGGAGATGATCAACATGGACTTTATTACAGGCTTGCCGAAGTCCCGAAAGCAACATGATTCCATTTGGGTGATTGTGGATAGAATGACGAAATCAGCTCACTTCTTGGCGGTTAAGACTACTGACACCGCAGAAGATTATGCAAAGTTGTATATACAGGAGATCGTCAGATTGCATGGGGTCCCCTTGTCTATTATCTCAGACAGAGGAGCTCAATTCACTTCCCAGTTTTGGAAATCCTTTCAGAAGGGATTAGGTTCGAGGGTGAACTTGAGTACAACCTTCCATCCCCAGACAGATGGACAAGCAGAGCGCACAATTCAGACATTGGAAGATATGTTGAGGGCGTGTGTGCTTGACTTCAAGGGAAATTGGAATGATCACTTGCCTCTCATAGAGTTTGCATATAACAATAGCTATCATGCAAGCATTCAAATGTCTCCTTATAAAGCCTTGTATGGGAGGAGGTGTAGATCGCCCATTGGGTGGTTTGAAGTTGGTGAAGCCGAGTTGATTGGGCCTGACCTCGTTCACCAAGCCATGGAGAAGGTACGAATTATCCGAGAGAGGCTAAAGACAGCCCAAAGTTGCCAAAAATCTTACACCGATGTGAGGAGGAGAGACTTAGAGTTTGAGGTGGATAATTGGGTGTATTTGAAAGCGTCACCTATGAAGGGAGTCATGAGGTTTGGAAAGAAGGGGAAACTTAGTCCCCGATACATTGGTCTGTACCAAATTTTGAGGCAGATCGGGAGTGTTGCTTATGAGTTGGACTTACCCTCAGAGCTAGCTTCTATTCATCCGGTGTTCCACATTTCAATGTTGAAAAAGTGCTTGGGCGATGCCTCGTTGGTAGTCCCCATTGACAGCGTTGGAATTAAGGATAGCTTGTCTTATGAAGAGGTCCCAGTCTAAATTCTTGATCGCCAAATCCGCAAATTGAGGAACAAAGAAGTCACCTCAGTCAAGGTCCTGTGGAGGAATCAACTTGTTGAGGAAGCCACCTGGGAAGTGGAGGAAGCCATGAAATCTAAATATCCACATCTATTTGTGCCTACCGAGGAGGATGTCAAAGGTAATGTCCCTTTTCTTGACATTAAATTCATTTGTGCATTTTGAGTCTTGATTAATAATTGATTGAGAATTTGATTGATTGAATGACTGAGTTTTGATTATGATTTGTACCCCGAGTCCATTCTTGGTTACCCGTCATTCGAGGACGAATGATCCCAAGGGGGAGATAATGTAACACCCCTCAAAAGTTTCCCTAAGATTCGGGCCTTCTTTGTATACGTGTGGGGCCCATCATATTTATTTCGAAGTATGTGCTTGAGTTAAGATGAGTCCCTGAGAAATTAGGAGCGTTGGAGGTAATGTGGGGTCATTGAGGACCCCTAGGACCGAGCTAAGTCCAAGAGATCCGTTGTGGCGAAGTTTAGGACGAGTTCATGTAAGGGTCGACTTTTAACGACCCTATCTTTTGAAAGGTGTCAATCTGGGTGGCCCACGACCTATCAAATTAAAGGTCGTCGAGTCTTCTTTCCAACGCCACCAAGAACGTAAATTTTGGAGTTCGGAGTCAAAAGATATGACGATCCTAAGATGAACTAGCACGATAGGAATTTCATTTTTTGGCCTGAGTTGCAACTGCTGGGGAAATGGTCTTGGCGCTGTAAGGGCGCGACGCGCCACTATCGCGCCAGAAACATGCCTCAATAGTTTGGTCCCTGGCGCGACGCGCCACTAAAAGTTGTGCAGGGTTTTTCAGGCCAAATTCCCAGAATTCAGAACAATGGGCTTGGCGCGACGCGCCACTATCGCACCAGAAACATACCTCAGTAGTTTGGTCCCTGGCGCTACGCGCCACTAAAAGTTGTGCAGGTTTTAGGCGTGATTGGCCTTGGCGCTGTAAGGGCGCGACGCGCCACTATCGCGCCAAGAACGTTTTAGCCTATTTTCAGAACTTTTGAGGAGGGGCAATTTGGGAACTTACCCAAATTATATATATGTAACCCTTGGTCTTTTGGGAACCCATTTGGCAGGCCCCACTCTCTCTCTAAAAAGCCCTAGGAGCTTCTCTCTCTCTCTCTTCTTCATCTTCTCCATTTCCAACAAAAAGAGTCCAAGAGCTTCAAGATTTGAGTCCCCCATTGAAGACCCAACATCAAGGTTTCTTCAAAGTCTTCAAACAAGGTATGTAAGGCTATCCAAAACATGGGCTAAGTTCACCCATGTGCCCTATTCTTGCTTGAGGTTAGATATTCATGAAAAATAGAGTTCTTGGTATGGTGTATGTCTATATGAACTTTGTCTTCTATTTATATAATGCTATATGTGTTGATGTTGTTGAGCCAAGAAGTCCTTAAATTCCTTCATGATTAGTATGAATTGATGGAGATGAATTGTTGTTATGTTTTGTTGACCTCTTTAGCCATGTGAATATGTTGTTTAAGTCAATTTCCTTAAATGCGCTATTCTATTTGAATGGTTGAGTTGAAGTCATAGAGTTGTGTTAAATCTTGAGGAGATGTCATAAATGTTCATATAGAGGAGGCTTGATTGAGTTGATATGAGGAAGGAATTGGCAAGTGGACAAGGTCCTAAATGAGACTTGTCATTGTGCCTCAATTGAATTGCAAATGAGAACCGAGTTGATGAGGTGGTATTGTACCACATGAAACTAGCTGTGAGGGCTTGTTTGAGATGATTTGAGGAGTCTTATGAGCATAGAGTCATGGGAGGAGTATCGAGCACCGAAGCGGGTGAGAGTATAATCCATACTCGAACCCCAGAAACTACGCCGCCAACGTAGGTAGGGATGGAACCGTTAAAGTCGGATGCTTCCCGAGGAATTGGAACCGTTAAAGTCGGATGCTTCCCGAGGGATCGAACTGTTAAAGTCGGATGTTTCCCATTTATATATTCCTGAAATGATAGGACTTGACTAATCGATGGTACTCATGATTAGAGAGGCGTTCATACCCTGGCAAGGTATGGACGGACGTGGCAACAACGTCGGATTATTATACTATCACCGGCTCATAGGTGATGGTTGTCGGTTAAGAGAAACTCCCATTTAGGCCTTGTTAGTGCTCCGAGTCAGTTGAGTTATGTGGCTTATGAGTTAGTCCTGTCTAAACTATTCTTGTTGGACTTAGGACATTGAGTGAGTTGTGATGTATACATGTATGAGTTGAGGTCCTGAGTTGATATTGATGTTTTCTTAATGTGGTTTCATCCGGTCATTTTACATACTCGTACATTCCATGTACTGACGCCATTTGGCCTGCATCGTTTCATGATGCAGAGACAGGTACTAGAGATCATCAACCGGCGCTCCGTTGAAGATCCACATACACTTCCAGCCAGTCGGTGAGTCCTCCTAGTTCCCGGAGGATATTGGGCCTTCTTGTACAGTTTTGTTGTTTCTTCTTTTATTTAGATTGTTGGTAGCCATGGGCTTGTCATTGGCACCTTTTAGACTTGAATAGAGGCTTCGTAGACTGGAGTGTGGGGAGGATTAAACTGTTATCTTGAGGAGTCTTAATTTACTATTCTTGTTGGGTTGTAAATGTTTAGCCTTCGGCCCTTATAGTATGAAAAGTATTTCATTAATTGAGTTCCGCTAAGAGAATGTGAATGAATGAATGAGTGACTGGACCAGGTGGTTCGCTCGGAGGTCAGAAATGGCCTTCGAGTGCCGGTTACGTCTAGGGTACCCTCCCGGGGCGTGACATTATTATAGATGGTAATAAATAAACAATATCACTAAAATTGGTAATTATTTATTAAAAGGTGTTCACTCAATTGATTTTTCCTTTTTTTCAACTAAGGGACCATTTGATCATGCGATATGAAATCATGAGATAAAATTGAAGTTTTGTTAGAACATACCATTAGAACTTTTTATGTTGTATGTTATACTTGATTAAATATGAATGCATCCTATCATTCTTTACAAAGAGATAAAAAATGGAAAAAGAGTTATGATTTATGTCTCGTCTTATATACATTTTGGGAATAATTTCGTACAGTAAGCGAATAATTTTTTCTCATTTGATTTGCATACCTGACGAAAGAATTTACTACATCAAATAAAGAGCTACTTACTTGGCCTATTTAGATGCACATGTGTATTTGAGTATTTTGTGCATTCTTATCTTGAACATTATTAGTTAATTGAAAATAAAGAGTATGTACTCTGTAGAGTCTTCAAGATTTAACTTAATTATATTAGGAACAAATTTATGATTTTTAATTTTATTTTGAATTTGATATTTCGTGTTTTATTTGAGTACATAAATTTCAAATTGAAGAATTAATACTTCCACGAATTCTTCAACTCTAATTTATATATTTTTAATAATTATTTTTTAACATTTACTTAAGTGAATATGTTTGCTATTATGTGTCAATTAGCTACTTACTTGGACTATTAAGATCCACACAACCAAATATATGTGTTCTTATATTGAATATCATAAATTTCAAGCCTTGGAAACAGTCTCTGGCAGAAATGCAAGGCAAGGCTGCGTACAATAGACCCTTGTGGTCAGGCCCTTCCCCGGACCCCGCGCATAGCGGGAGCTTTAGTGCACCGGGCTGCCCCTTTTAAAGTAATTATAAATGAAGGGATACTCCTTAGATTTTTCAAAATCTAACTTATGCAATTAATAATACTAGAAAAACAATTCGACATTCAATATAGTGAATGTATCAATTTAGCATAAGCTTGTTAAGTGGGCCGGGCCAGGTCAGATCGGACCACATTTTTTTGGATCACCGGTTATCGGGCCGGGCCGGGTCAAACCTGACCTTTATTGGGCTGGTCCAGTCCGATCTCAATAGTGAAAAAAATGTTAAAAACCCGGCCCATGACCCATTAAAGATAAAGTGTTCGGGCTTAATGGGCTGGGCCTGTTGGGTTTTTTTTTGTGGCATTTATGTAATCGAAAATTTATGTTAATCATTAATATAGTGTATTGTTATCTATTTAATTTAGAAGTAATTATAACAATTTATATAGTCACAATATACTATTTATTATAGTGATATACTTAATTATATATATTATATATATACTTACAATCTATATCTAATATACTAACATTATACTATATATTATAGTGATATAATTAATTATATATTATATATATACTTACAAAGTATACCAAATATACTCACAATATACTATCTATTAGTATGTGTATACTTATATTATAATATATATACTTACAATGTATATCTAATATACTATCTATTATAGTGATATACTTACATTATATACACTTACAATGTATATCTAATATACTCACAATATATTATCTATTACTGACATTATATATTATATATACCTTCAATGTATATCTAATATACTCACAATATATAATCTATTATAATAATATAGTTACATTATATTATATGTACATACAATGTATATCTAATATACTCACAATATACTATCTATTACTTACATTATATATTATATATACTTACAATGTATAACAAATATACTCATAATGTACTATCTATTATAATAATATTTTTTTAAGTATTAAAATTTTATAGTGACTACAAATTTAATTTTCCTTAGATTATTATACAGTAAAAATAATTATTTAATTGAATCATACAAAATTTGTAGGGAAAAAATTAAGAAATGCAAAAACTCAATGAGTCTTTGACTTTATTAATATATTGATAAAATTCAAAACATACAAGTTATAAATTTACAATTAGTTGTATATTAAATTGTAACTTCTACATATTTCAAATCATTTTCTCCAATTTATCTGTATTAACATTAACAGGAATTGACTCATAATTTTCAAAATCAACAAATCCATAATTTGGACTAGCTTGTGCCGAAGGATCTCCAATTGACATTTATTTCTTTAAGTTCTTTGTCTTCTTCCGTATCTTCTGCTCTACCTTTATTCCTACGCTCTGTTCTAATCGAATGTCTGAGGCAAACTAAAATATTAATTGCATTGCTCTCCAAAGAGTGTCGATTGTCTCCGATCTGCTGCATTACTTGACTAAATGCGCTCTCCGATGCAACAGTTGACATTGGAACATGTAACACATCCCTAACCATTATTGATAATACTGGATATTATTTTTGATTGTTCTTCCACCATTCCAGTGTAGTGATACTATTTTCAACATAGGTCTCTGGAGTCTGTTTCAAATAATAATTAAGTTCATTCCAATTTATGCTCCGTTGTGATGTAGGTTGTATTCTATTCCAAATAGATAAATTAGAAAAATCATGGGCAAGCATACTACGTGCCAGCCATTTAGAAGATGATAGCTCGTCAGAAGGACGAGATAGAGGAACAGTATGACTAGGGATAGCATTATCAAATAAATCGATATAATGATTATATAATGTTTGAATATAATTATTTGTATCACGCATCGCCTTAAACATACAGGGATCTTCATATTTTTCAATTTCTATAAAAATATATATAAGATGAACACATTCAGACATAACATTAAAATTTCATATACGGATTTAAAATAGCACCAATTAAATAAATCGGAGGAATACGAAAAAAATATTTAAAAGTTTCTATCATTTCAGCAACAGCTTCTTTGTAATCAATTTTCTTTTTATATTCCATAAGCAATACAGAAATTTCAACTAAATAAGATAAAATATTAGAAATAGTAGGATAATAAGCACCGAAAAATTCAAGAGTAGCCAAATAAATTTTTTCTAAAAACATAACAACATCATTAATTTTAGTCCATCAGATTCTTCCAACATGACTTTGAGAAATTTATATGCATATTGATTAAAAGTTGTAGTTATAGGGGCTTTATAACTATTACAAATCTTTAAAAAATCATAAGTCGAATTCCACCTAGTCTCAATTTCTTTGGGCATTATCTAGGTTTAAGATTATTTTCCTCGCATTTTTTTAAAATTCTTTAAGTCTAGCTTTTCTAGTATTTCCTTGAATAAAACCAAGTGCATGCCTAATTTTTTCAATAGTTTCGCTCAAAAAAATAAAAGTCCATCTTTTACAATTAAATTATATATATGACAAGCACATCTAATATGAAAAATATCATCTAAAAGGAGGAAAAACTCTATTTTCAAAGAATTAATATCAGCGGTGTTGTTAGATGCATTATCAAAAGAAATACATAAAATTGTATTCAAGACCATAATATTTGCAACCATTGATATAGAATCAGAAATAAATTGTGCATTATGTCTTCGGTCTTTATCATATTGAAATGCTAAAATAGGCTTTTGCATAATAAAATTACTATCTATTCAATGACAAGTAATAATTAAATAATCATTTTTATTTATAGCACGACCAAGATTAGAAGTAAGTGAAACTCTACATGGAAGATTTGTTAATAACCAACGTAAATAATATGCATATTATCCATGAAGTCTAAAAATATCTGATCTACAAGTACTTCTAGGAATACCGTCAAACATGGGATTATAAATTGATTGTATATAATGAATAAAAGCATCAGAAGAAGCAAATGAAAAAGGTAGACAATCCACAACTATCATTTTCGCTATCTCTTCATGGTCCCTCATTTTACTATACATCCTCATTAATTTTTTGGTCTGTAGATTTATTCTACCTTGAACTGGCCCAGTAGCACCCCCTATTCGTTCTTTTCAACCAGGATGCTCATTGTCTAGATGTCTAGTCAATTGACCCATTCCACCTCTATTACCTCCGATCTTGTGCTCGAATTCTTTTTGACACTCTTTATATTGAACTTTGGTTGTTCCGGCTATGCGTTCAAAATAATATCATACTAAACTAGTTTTTTTCTTTCTTTTACAAGTCGTGGAGGAAGATTAACAGTTCTAAATTGAGCATTACCTAAATATACATCATGACTAGTTGGTGTAACATTCACATTATCATTATCATCTTTTTCTATTTCTACTCAAATTCATTTGGTTCTTTTATACCGTAAGTGTCACGATCCAATTTTTCTCAGGTCATGATGGCACCTACTATAACCCACCAGTAGATAAGTCAACCCGTAAACTTAGAACGCCAAGTAATGGGTTTGAGGGCGAAGACTAAACAATAGTGGCAAATTATAAAAGTAAGCAGAATGAATAAGCGGAAGTAAACCAAAATATGATATAAATAACTAAAGATCTCTCCCAGAACTTGGAAGTCACAAGTACAGAGCTGCTACAAAATAAAAGATGAGTACAAGTATCGAAAGTGGACCGGACACATATATACAACAACTAGCTAGTTTCAAAAAGCAAAGGACGGGACATCCGTACTGAAGGAGACAAAAGTGATCCAGAAACGCCAAGTGCTCACCCTGATCTCTGAATCTGACTGCAATAGGCCGACTAAGCAGAAAAGGTGAAAACAATATAAAAAAGAGGAATAAGCCTAAATAGGAGTCAACATAAGCATCACAAGGGAAAAGTGTACTATCTATACGAACTACAACTAACTATACCCAATCGGACCTCCTTAAGCCCAGTCGGGACACTCGTGCACAAGTTAAATAAAAACCCGGATAAACCCCTATAAGCTCGCCGAGTACACAGAATATATACAACTACCAAGGCTAGGAACCAAGAATCTGTGATGTCAGGAACCAAAATATTGTATCATTTCCAAACCCAGAATCTCCAAGAGTCAACGAACGAGGGGTGCCTTAGGGGTCGAGGCCGGGACTGGGACCCAAATGCTCGCCCGAATGTCCAACGTGGTTAAGGCCGGGACTGGGTATCCGGATGCTTGCCATAATACATCAGTGCGGTCGAGTTTGAGACTGGGTATCCGAATGCTCTCCTTAACACATATCGACCCAAGCCTAGGGCCTAGACGTGACATGGCGAATGAGGAACCCGAAAGTACCTCAAACAAGCCTCTTAGCATTCTTTTAGCCTTTCATAGGTAATGATGATAAATAAACAAGCGGAAATCATAATAAATCTTCAACTTACATATGTCCAAAAATACCTCTAACTATTAGATTTAACGGGGCTAAGACAAGTCCCTAGCTCACCCTCAATCATAATAGAAGAAATTCCATAGTAAAATATCTTAACATATCATAAACTAGAAAGATAAAGGAGTATTGTTCCCGGAACATGGGAACTCACCAAAAGTAGTCTTCAATGGAATATCAACTAGCCACGTGGAGGAAAATGAGGAGGAGCACTGATCCCTACATGGTGATATCATGTAGGCAAAAGAGTATGCATTAGTACTTTGAATGTACTAAGTATGTAAGGATGCATGAACATTGAGGAAGCATTAAAACATTTATGTAATATGGAACATAATTTAATGTATGCATAATAAATCATATATATATCCTTTAAAACATTCATTTTGTGGGAAATTAACCATAACCGACATTTAAGACCATGCGAGCTATTACATGGAATCCAACATAACCCCCTACGTTGGCCGGGAAGACTACTTGCCGGGTAGAACTCCGTCAACTTCATTCGTTTCTTTAACTTTAACTTTAAGGGCTATTTATGGATCCATTAGCCTAAGCCTACAAGGGCTCCTATGTTGGCACATAGTTAATGAGACAAGGGGTTGCTACTAGGATTCCCTTACCGAATCCCACCTCAATGCCTCATTCGGTGCTAAGTCAATCTCATGGAATAGTTTAATACTTCAAAATATTCATAGCATATAACTTGAGAATTCAAACATCATATTCGGTAGAATAGCTCATTAAAACATTTGATAATTCAAATATGCAAGAATTGTCCTTATTGCATAAAGAATTCATATATCATTTCATCATTCTTTCATTTCATAAGACTCTCTTTTTGATCATAGATATTGCTTTCATAAATATTTATTTGGAGTCAAAGCTTTCAAGTCAAACTTTATTAAAAACATAGTAAAACTAGGTGGGTTCAAATCACTTCAACTTGCAAATATGTATGTAAATAAATATACATAAATACTTTGAAATCCATTAATTAAAAATCATGCTTTAAACAACCCTCCATGAATTTCAAGAACCTTTAAATAGATAAATAAAAGAATTACTTGTAAACCATCAATTCATACATATGAAATTATGTTGCATCAAAATAGAGCAATAATCATTAGTTTAACCATGATTCATATTATTAAGTAAAATTAAGAATTACCATAAGAAAATATTACTTGAAATCAAGAGACTTAATTGAAAGAGTTTTTGGACTACATGGGTGGAAGAACCCATGGATAAATACACACATAACTTAGAGTAGAGCTTAAAAAAAATAAATATAATTTATCATATAATCAAAATAATTTAGACATGAGAGTGGAAGGAATACTCTCATTAAAGCCTTACATACCTGGAAACTGAAGCTTTAGTTGGTACCGGAAGACTTAATGACCACTCTTGAGTCCTAGCTTTTCTCCTTGCCGGAACGTTTTGTGTACTACCCGGAATATATGAATTACCGAAATAGTATTTCTTCACTACTAAGAACTAAAACTATATTTGAGAATGTGTAAAGAAGTGTATAGAGAGAAGAGTTGCTTGAGAAAGCTTGATGAATAAAATGAGGAAATAAGGTGGGTATTTATAGGTGGGAAAGAGGACCTAACAATAAATAAAATAATTATAAATAAAAATCTAAAAATTTAGTGGAATATATTGATGTCATGGATGATGTTAAATGGAGGACAATTTATGTCATGAGTGATGTCAAATGTATCTAGATCTTTCTATGGTAGGTGAAATGAGTTATCTTTGACAGAATACTCGTTTTGAGAGCTACGTTTGAATAAGAAAAATTCCTTATTAGGATTTGGTGTCTTAATAAGAATTGTAGATATGGAAGTCTAGTTTCATATCGTTCAAGAATCAACCAATTTGGATAAACCTACAGTGAGATATGATTTTTCTTCTATAAACACTCATTTTCGTCACAGCATCCTACCTTACAAAGATTAATTTATTTGACCTACTTAACCTCCGAATCTTAAAATATGGTCTTCATAAAAGTTGTAGGTAATGATCTTGTGGTTACTCAGAAATTTGAATAACTCAATTTGGATATTCCTATGAAACGTTAGGACCAAAATACAGAGGTTATATCATGTTTAGGCAAAAATTGAAACATCGTATACAACGTTTTTAGGGGATGTTACAATATGATCGAGGCCAGGACTGGGTACCCGGATGCTCATCATACTAGCAAGCTGGCAGAGGCCGGGGTTAGGTACCCGGATGTTCCCTGATAATTCAGAATGGAGGTCGGGACTGGGTACCCGAATGCTCATAGATAATATATCCTATGGTGCCGAATATTCCCTTTTCTAACTAGACAATAATAGTATCAAGAATCTCCTCCCCAATGTGTCAATTGATATGCCGCCAAAACTTGAACCGGAGCCGAAGTCAAATGATCACGAAGTTTAGTATTGTCGACGCATCTCGAAGTCATGGTTATATTGAGTTATGGGTGAGGGTGTTATTAAGGTCAAAGGTATCACCTAGCTAAGACCAACTACCATGACTAGCCCTCTACTCCATTCTACAAGGATCTAAGTCTACCGGAGCGACGTCAGGACAAATAAAGCAGGTTTACAACCTATACTAAGGCCAACATACTCCACAATATCAGCAACATTCTCATTCAACTCTTCTTATAATACTTATAAATACCCGAAAAATCCGACAACAAGTCTAAAGCATGATTTCTAAAACCTAAGATATACCATTAAGCTACCCAACCCAAATTCCAAATATTTCAACATGCTTTCACATATTCTATCTCAATCTAAAGAAAGAAAAACCGTAGCCAACCTGTAGGCTGAACACGCGAGCTCAAAATCACAGTGCCGGAGCCTTTTCCTTCCGAGCGATCTCAAAACTAATCCATGTTGTCAAAAATAGAAACACAATGTCGATACGGTCGTTTAGACACTTATTTCATAATTTTTGGAGACGGACCAATTTTGGGGTCTAAAACGAGAATTGTGGGACCCACATCTGAAATTCTGGAATTGACCCCAAAAATAGATTCTAATTACTATCCTCTTGTGTTCCAAATAGGAATATAATTCACACATAATCACAGCCCCAACACGATCATGCAACAAAACCGGGGTTCTAGCTAAGATAATGAAAAAAGACAGCATTTTAGGAGCAGCAAATTACCATAAATGATGAACCCCCGATCCAAATCAATAGCACCACGATGATCCCTGCACCCCCCCATAATTTAGCCCAAAAAATCACTACAATCAAAGTCAAAATGAGCAAGAACCAGGCCCTCAAAGATCAACACAATTCTAACTCGGAAACGTAACAACCAGCTGCTAAATTCGAAGTTTTACCTTATACAAAGCCTTCCCTATAGATTACGACTCACCAACAGATTTCCCACGAAATTTTCTTGAACTTAGACCCTTGAATCGTCAAAATCGGGTTTATATAGACCAAGAAATAAATTCTCAAAATTCTTTAAAAATTAATTCCGAAAATAGGAAGGGAAGCTGCTATAACGCGAATCTTACCTCAAACGAAGAGTACCCAGGAGTCCCCAATTACTCCAATGAGTAACCACAAACTTTTCGAACACACTGGGCTTCGAGTCACCCAAAATGGAGCTCTAGAACTCAAGTTATGGGGTTTTAAAGTTGAGTGAAAAACCCAGAAACGAATTTGCCTTTGCACTAGATTTTTGCTGGAATATTTGATTTTGGAAAAGTCTAAAATCTTCGACGGGGTGCTAGAGATTCGTTTGGAATCTGATAAAAATAAACCAAATATGCTACTCCACTAAATTCGATGTTCCGGACTCATGGAGCATTCAAAATTATCATATAAGGTCATTTTAATAAAAATTGATCACACACTCAAGTTCCATTTTAAGCCACATTCCACAACGGGCCTCGAAATTAGACCGGAAACCTCAAAAAGCAAACGAAGGGTCATTATAGACCAAAATTGATATTTCGGAACAACCGCGTTGTCAGAATTTGCATCTGAGCGTATTTTTCAAGAATGTTGACCAAAGTCAACTATAGGCTAACTTTCAAAGTCAAAAGCGTCAAATGACCCCCAACTCGTATCGGTTGCCTCAATAGTCATGCCAAAACTGATAACTGCCTAATTTGGCCCTTTCTGAGCTGATGGAACCATCATAATTCAAATTCGAGGTCTCTTTGACTCGAAACTCAAAAAATCGCAACTAAACCAACTTAGGCTTTCAAAATACCTAAATGGGCTCGGAACCTCTAAACATTCAGCCAACACTTCTTCTAAACCAAAACCATCCCCCAAATCCAACGGAGTCATCGGAATTCCATTTCAAGCATCGAAACTCCAAAAGTTGACCAAAGTCAAATCTTGGCCTAAAATTCCTCAAATTCTCAACTCAAGACCTCAACTCTTGTTTACAACTCCAAACCTAATTTTGTAAACTCTTCTATGCCAATTTTTGAAATTCTGGAGCTAATGGAATCGATGGAAGTTCGTTCCGAGACTCATAGATCCGGTAAGCCCCAAATACTACTTTTGAACACTTAAAGCTTAAAAAAAAACACTTAAAGCTTATGAAAACTCAAAATTTCCAAAAACTTAACTTTGCATAGGATTTTCTAAAAATCAACACCTGGTACCAATCAGAAATGACTCGAGGCAACTAAAGGGAGGGGTAAAATAGTCATTTTACAAAAATCCAAAAATGACCTTCAGGTTCATTATAGTAAATTTTTTGATATTCATTTTCATTCATATCATGTGCACCAACACCTACAACAACAACAACTCAGTGAAATTTCACAACGTGGGGTCTGGGGAGGGTAAAGTGTACGCAGACCTTACTCCTACCAAGGTAGGACGACTGTTTTTGAGAGATCCTCGGCTCAATAAAAGCATAAAAAAGGTTAGATACTGCTAAGAAGTATAAGAAGTTCAAAGTGTTATGTGAAAGCAAATAACAAATAACAAAAGCGTCACAGATAAAATAGAGTAATCAAAGTATACAAAGTAGTATATAATAACAAAAATCAAAGCACAAAGAATTATAGCACGCTAATGCGCCTACTAATAACGAAGAATAATGATACTTTGTACTAGCCTTCTACCCTAATATGGGTCCTCCACACCCTCCTATCTAAGATCATGTCCTCGGTAAGCTGTAACTGCTCCATGTCCTGTCTAATCACCTCTCCCCAATATTTCTTCGGCCTACCCCTACCTCTTCTAAAACCATCTATGACCAACCTCTCACACCTCCGCACTGGGGCATCTGTGTCTGTCCTCTTCACATACCCAAACCATCCATGTGCACCTACACCTATTTCTCCAAATTCATTAGGTGGTGCTTCAGGCATATGAGAATAATTTCTACTTGTACTACCTTTACCGGAAGCACTTTTTTTCTTATTACCACTACCTCCACTGGGACACAAATTTTTAATACTTTTACCTATATTTTTTAATCTATCCATTATGCAAATTAAACTAATAAAAATTATAAACACAAAAATTAAATATTTAAATATACTAGAATTAATTTACCAAATAAAAGTAAGAGAAGGAACGATTATACCAAATTGCCGGAATCAAACAAAGAATCATAAAATTAATGAAATGTTAAACACTTGAAAGTTGAAAAATTCCACTTGATGTTGTTAATTGCAAAAAAATAATAAAAGATTGATAACACTTTAAGAGAGAATTGAGAAATTGAGAGAATTAGATGATTGTTGGTGGGAAAAAATGATTAAATGTTGTAGGTATTTATAGAAAAAAAATTTGATTAATATTTTATTATTATTTTAAAAGGCCAAATTTCAGAATTGGCCGTTGTGCCCAATGGCCAATGACTCTTTTTGAAAAATTGGCCTAAATAATAATATCATACAAAATAATAATAATAAAAAATCGAATCGGGCTGGTGGATCAGTTATCAGGCCGGTCTTACAGGTCCAGGGCAAAGAAAAGATCAGACCGACTCAATTTTTTTTGTGTTGGGCCGGTACCCAATCCGATCTCCCCCGTGCCGGACCCTTAATGGGCCAGTCTTAGGACATCGAAAATCGGGCCAATCGGTCCAGTTGATAGACTTAATTTAGTGTACCTGTAATTAATGACTATTACCTAACTAGTTTCACATGTATTGCACAAGATTTTATAAAATTCATGTTTTTCCTATAGTTTGAGTTTATGTAGACAATGTTAAGATTTTATATGCATTTTGAGTGATTAGTTTGTAACATTCCAAATTTGTAAGGGGAAATACGTCAAAATCCCCCCGAACTTAACAACAAAACTTACTTTAGTAATGTAACTACACGGGCATTTAAATGACCGCCTTAACAACTTTCAAGTGAATTAAATATCATCCTAAAGGGTGATGTGGCAGAGTGAGTGCACTCACTCACATAAAAGCGAGTGAAGACATTTTTTTAAAAAAATTAAATATATAAATCATACACATGACATTTTTTTTATAGGTCAATATATAAATAATATTTTAAATATTATTTTCTTGATATATTAACTTTTATTAAAATATGTAAATTTTCTTATTGGCCACAATTTTTTTTAATCTTTTTCTCTCTTTATTCTTTCCCAATATAGATTCTTCTCCAGGCTTTTTCCTCCATCTTCATCTTTAACTCTTCCATACCAATTTGAATCAAAATACCAATTACATGTTTGCTTTGAAATTTCAGCTTTGAAGAATGAGGCATCAGTGAAATTGACAAAGAATGATTTCAATTTTTCAGATCTATCTCTTTTAAGTCACTGATTCGCCATTGATGAACATTTTGATGAGAAATTAAGATACATTAATGGTGATTTATTTTTAGAGGAAGAAAGCCTCCTGTGACGACCCCCTTCTTAGGGCCCACATATTCAGGTATTGTCTATGCCAGGGTCAGCCAGTTCGCACCTTCATCCCTCTTCACGCTGCAGCGCTACGGGGTATCGAACCCGAAACCTCTGGCTCCTTTACATCCACCTTAAGGGGATCGCCTTTCAAGCAGCTCAATTGGTGAAAGGCGATCCCCTTAAGGTGGATGTAAAAGAGCCAGAGGTTCCGGGTTCGATACCCCGTAGCGCTGCAGCGTGAAGAGGGATGAAGGTGCGAACTGGCTGACCCTGGCATAAACAATACCTGAATATGTGGGCCCTAAGAAGGGGGTCGTCACACCTCCATTCTTATTTGCTTTTAAAATTATAGATTAAAAAATATAAAAAATGAAAAGAACATTAAAAAAATATATAGAGGTTCACCGAAAGAAATATCCAGCAAAATTCTGGACCATCTGTTCATCAAGAAATTAGCTGCAGATCTCATTTTGAGGGAAAAGAAAGAAAGGAAGAGGATAAGGAACAAAAGGGAAAAGCAAAGAAAGGAAAGTGGCTCGCCGGAAATTTGAAGAGGAAAAAAAATGGAACAAAGAAAGACAAAAATGGTGAAGAAGGAAGAAGAAAGAAGTGAGGGGTGGGGGCGGGGCGGAGTTGGGGTTGGAGTTTGGAAAAAAATAAAAATGGTTCATATTTTATATTTTTTAATTTTAAAAAAAATATATTTTTAATTAATTAATTAAGATAAATTAATTTTAAGAAGTGTTAAAGAATAAAAAAAATAAAAAAATAAAATTAATGACATGATGCTGACATGATTATGTTGTGGAACTTACATGGCGATGATGTGGCAGGTGAGAGTGGTATTATGATCTAATGATGATATTTAATTTCTTTCAAAGTTGTTAAGTGGATATTTAAAAGTCCGTGTAGTTAAAATGCTAAAGTAAAATTTTGCTGTCAAGTTTAGAGAGATTTTTGATGTATTTCCTCAAGTTATAAGAATACATCACTATTTACTACTAAAACCCCCTAAAAAGAGACCTCAAAGGTCTGAAAAAGAGACCTAAAAAGCGACCTCAATGATTAGTCACTAATTTTTAAAAAGAGACCTCATGCATGATCGACATTCAATGTCAATGTCGTATATTCATATTAGACAAACCAATTTTATTGTGCGTCATACATTTTCATCACACATATAAGATTTATAATATATATATACTAAATTCACCGCACGTTTGTCGCACGTGTATGTCTGCTCACCAAATGTTGGCTTCTTTAGTAGTTGTCTGGTGTTGGTCATATCATTTCTTTTTTCCCCGAACCTACGAATAGAAGCAAACAAAGTTTCATTAATTAGCTTCGTGTAACGTGTAATTTATTACGCATTCGATTACTTTCAGACATGTTATTAAGCGTTACTCATCTAATTCTTCCTCGTAAACAACTGTAAGTGACGTGTACTCTACTTCCACCAATGGGACCAAAATTCAAAATAATAAATTCATTGGGGACATGAAAATCCATTGCATTACAACTGAACCCCGTGTTGTTTTTCATCATCTTGTCGAGCACACCCAAAGTTTATTGGTGTGGATTCGGGGTAGCCCTGCCATATTTTTTTTTTTTTTTTGAGGGGAGGATGGGGTGGGGGTGTAGAAGGAAATATTCTAAAGAGGCAAAGAAGGCTAATTAGGTATAAGCGTATCAAATTAATTATACAAATTCCATCCAAAAAAGTGAGAAAGTGGCTATAGTTTATGTAGATCTAAGGGAGCAGAGAATCAGATGGACCGAAAGTTAGTTGGTGGAGTTCATACGCAGTTCGTCGATTTCCAACTGACCATGTTTATTTAAAAGAAAATTAAGGGATAAATCATACATGAGTAAGTTTCACTATTTATATGAGAGTACAAATCTAATATAGGTGAGTCAATTTCATTGGTGATATGTCGATAGTATTTCCCGTTAGAATAGAAAGAGCAATTTCGAAGAATCTGGCAACAAAGTGATTTAGTTTTGAATTTGAAAGGCGCTCAATTATTCTGAATTCAAACTTAATTAGGTAATAAGATACAAACAGTGGTTAGGCAGGAGAAGGAACTCATTGTTTTTGGTTACAAAATCGAGAAAGACATCTATTTGGTCTCCACTTTCATTTTTGTTTTTTATTTCAGTGTTTATATGAGAGTGCAGATCTAATATCGGTGAGTTAATTCCATTGGTGATATGCCGTTAGTATTTCACGATAGAATAGATAACACAGTTTCAAAGGATTTGACAATAGAGTAATTCAGTTTTGACTAAGAGAGGTGCTCAAATATTCTGAATTCAAACTTAATTAGGTAATAAAATACAAACAGCCAGTTTGACATTGGGTCAAATCTGTCGTCTGGGCATCGTCCCTTCTCTTGATCTACTTCGGTTACAACTCGATAGTGAGTTTTGAGGGTCAAGTAAGGGATTGGGTTGAGAGGAGGGTCACAGGCAGGAGGAGGAGGAACTCGTTGTTTAGTTACAAAATCGAGAAAGACATCTATTGGGTCTCGACTTGCATATTCTCCTTTTTTTTTTTTTTGCTTTGGACTTGGTCTTCAGTGGCTTTCTTGTCCCTTTTCATTTACATCCTCACTGATTTAACTTCGTCTTCTACTATAATTAGTGCCTCCTCTTCCATTGCATGTATTTCTTGAGCAATTCACATTTTTTTTGGGTTTGAATTATTCATATCAATCCTGACAAGGAAGTTTAATTTCTTGTCTTTGCTCAACACCAATTTGCGATAGTTCTTACATTCTTTCTTCTATAAATAATGTAATGCATATGTTAGTTGGTAAAGTTGTCAGATAGTTTTGCGCTAGTCTATTTCAATATGGTTTTACATTAGCTCAACTATAATATAAGATGTTATAAATACAATGCATACCTTTACAAAGGTGAATTCAACGTACTTTTTCACAGTGCAACCTATTAAATATTGGTGCTTCAAATAGTATAATGTGGGCACATTGCTTGCCATCACACACTTGAAGCCGTAGGCAGTATCTTCAAATATGGGGGAGTATTTTAGTCTTTAAAGTTGATCCGTTTTCATATTAGAAATTGTTGAATGTTGTTTTTTTGGAAATCAAACCTGATTTCATACTCTACATTCTCGATGTTACAATTGCTACCGCCTGCAGTCTCTTATATAATTACACTTTCTTGCGGCATTTTTTGCATGATGAATACCATGGCTCATCTTTATTGAGGATGTCTTTAATTTTTGCTTTGATCTTGTATAAATAATCCCGCACCTTGCCAATATACAATATTTGACATTATATTTTGTACTAAGTAATGTGCCTTTTGGAAAAGTAGAAGTGTCGATTTGAAGGTACCTGTGTATCGGCCATCAATCCATCCATAATAGTGACTAACCATACTTCTATGGCCTTTTTCATTGCCTTACTTGGTGTGGCTGAAATATCTTTTTTTTCGGCCTTTATACTTTCACACCTGCATTTTCGATGATGTTAGTTTACTATATCACCCATTTAGAGGCAAGCATGGACTGTACATAGTTCTATGAAGTAATTTGTGGTTTTCCTATGTAATATCCCAAGTATGATATTAACATCAATATGTCCTATTATAGCAACCCAGAAAAGTTGACAGGCTATGATGTTAAAGGATAGTTTGAACAGTGGTTGATCATATTGCTAAATCAAGTAGTGTACCAGGTTTGAAGGTTTGTTGCTTTTTGAAACAGGGGATTGATCAACACACTGCTCGCGAGAATAGTAGATATCCCAAAAAGTCCTTAGTGTGAAAAGTAATAAAGTAAGAAATCAGGAAATATACTCATATATTTTCTAAAAACACATACAATTGACTGTGATACCTTTATTAATTGAGACTCTAACGTCACAAAAGCCAAGAATAGGTGTATCATCTTTCAACTTCTCCAAAACAGCGTCGTCATTTTCTGTGGAATCCCCCCCCCCCCCCCCCCCCCCATAGAGCAACTGTTGTATCCTCCTTGCTGGATTATTAGTTAGACGAGTATAGTAAATGCATCACCAAATATCTATAGATGGTGTATTATGCGTAATTGCAACTTATAGTTCATTTATAACCACAATTTCTCGTCTTTTGCTATATTCTTTTTCAATAAGGGGATTCAACGTAACTAACACGCAAATGATGTATGGAAATAGGCTAGGATAATTAATAATATCTTTTATGTATTTGAGCATGAAAATAATCGATAATTCGTGTGCGTACTTACCGAATATAGCGCCATTTGACAATTTTCGGAATGTTCCAATGATTCAAAGCCATCGAAGAATTTGTGTGTTGAAACGTCATGGTCAGTCTCCTTTATGATTGTGTTATCTGTAAAGGACAATTCCACTTCTTTGTGCATGGATGAGTAGTCAATGTTATTACCTCTTCATCAACAAATATTATTATTGAGAAAGTCCTTTCATACCTTGAATTCTTGTAAGGTATTATTGCACCTCCGTATAACTAAGACTCTCATCACCCAATCAACGGAGTATTTTGGTATCTTCTTAATCGGTACACTCTCTTTTGCAAGTTCCATTTCAGTCGCCATGAGGTCTGATTCAGAAAGATTGAAGGTAAATAGGGAGAAGTGAGTAACTATGTTAAACACAGAGGTTAATGTGTGTTAGTGAATGTCATAGGAATCAAAAAGTAGAATATAATTTTTCTATAAGCACAAAAACCTTGTGCGGATAGTCATTGTTTAAATTAAGTGGCAAATACAAAAAAAAAATTAAAGTGAGAGTGGCGTATCATAAATATGCTCATCAATAAATTAAATTAAGTATGAATTTCGAAGTACTTAATTAATTTTTTCTTTGGTTGATTGACCTTTAATATTATTGATTTATTATATAATAATGATTAAATAATGTAAGTTAACATTCATGAAATGATTTGTACATTATTGTTTAATTTAACTTCAATTGAATTTTTTAAAACTACAATATTTTTTTGAATATATATGTTTATAATTATACAAAATTGATAGCATTATAGTAAGTGTTAAAAAGCTATTCTTCACAATAGAAAAAAATATAAGTTTAAGTATGATAAATGATTCTTAAGATTTACTTCTTAACAAATTAATGTATTTTTTAAAAAATAATACTATAATTTTAATTAAATGAGGTTGATGAATTAAATAAGTCTATTATTAAAAAAATGCCTTTAATGACATGGCATGTCAACTAGGAGAAAAGGAGGCTTTTGAAGTGTTAAGTATATTTTGAGAAAAATAGTGATAATTGAGTGATATTTTGATCCTAAATAAAATAAAAGTAATATTTGAAGGTAATTTTTAATACTTGAGTGACCATTTAGGGAATTAACTCGAAATCCCATCTGAGTACACACATAATATGGCTATCCAAAAATGTTTATACAATCCAACATATTCCCAATGAGTTAATCTACATTATTTAAAAATCAAATGTATTGTTTTACATATAATTCAACCGTCACAAGTTTTATGTATTGACTTTTGACCACCTAAATTCCCCAAAATTTGTATAATGGGTGAAGTCGTGATCCACACATTTTCTAAGTTAGATTTGTTAATTAGAGTCTACCAAACTCACTTGATACCCAAAATTACTATGGTCTTCTCCCACCATCAAATTATCACCATTAGTAGCCCATCACCATGTGTCTATCCAATCCTCAACAAAACCATAAATCAAACTCATACATGATTATATTTATACACAAAAATAAGTTACGGTGGGTACATTTTTGAAGCTTAATTCCAATTTTTATCACTTTGGTATATAGATTTAGGGGAGAATTGTATTTT
Organism: Solanum dulcamara; assembly: GCF_947179165.1. NCBI lineage: Eukaryota > Viridiplantae > Streptophyta > Magnoliopsida > Solanales > Solanaceae > Solanum > Solanum dulcamara. The sequence goes on along the minus strand of NC_077237.1, from coordinate 13,096,834 downwards.
CTAAAAAATGTAGAAATTCTAGGATTACGGCTAGCATAAATGAAATTTAATTATTCCAGATTATCATAAACAACATAGCTCAATTAGTAGGTTGATTTTTGCCTTTTTGGTCCAAACCTCTTTCAAAGTTCAAAATCTGATGCGCTAACTCCATATTCTTTCAGTTGTTTCTATATTTGAGTCTCTCTTATTTATAGTTAGGAAATCTTAATAGTTTGGTCTCGATGCGCGCTCTATTGGGACCTGACCAAGTTGGCCTTCTCGTGATAGATTTGTCATTGCGAGGCCCATTGGCCTGCCTAAATGAGATTTTGAGGATATTTTCGTGATTACCCATAATGTATTATCTTGAAAAGCTCGCTTAAGCAGGTCAATAGGTCTTGCAATGACAAGCCCATCATGAGAAGACCAACTTGTTCAGGCCCTCAGGGCTCACATCGAGAGTGATTCATAAGGATTACCTAACTATAAATAAGTGAGAGCCAAGAGATATAAACGGATGAAAAAATTTGAAGTTAGCGCATTGATTTTGAACTTTAAAAGAGGTTTGGACCAAGAAGGTAAGAATCAACCCTACTAATTGAGCTATGGTGTTTATGATTATCTGAAGTAATTATAATTCATTTATGCTTGTCCTAATCATAGGATTTCTATATTTTCTTAGAATTCACAACTCTCTCTAAAATCTATCAAAGTCGAAGGATGAACAGAGATCACAAATACCAAATTTTGTTCTTAAAAGGAGCCTGGATTCTATGAAATTTTTTGAAGCAACTCTTTCTGCAAATCTGCGGGTTTCAAGTGTATCACTCTCACCTGTTGTTTAGTGTATGTTGTCTTTGGAAAATTGTTCAAATGCTTTCTCTTTCTTGTCAGATCAGTACGTTGGAGTATTTTTGGGTTGCCAAGGACACTTGCTTTAAAGAATACCAGAAGAAAAGTATAATCGGAGAGACCTTCTATCATTAACTAAAATCGAAAGATTCAACTAAAAAAGAAAAAACTAGAAAGGAGAATGAGAATTTTAGTAGAGAACTTTGCTATGGAAAACACTCTTCAATTGCTTTCAATTTGGGTTGATTTTACAAATGACTAAGGTCATCCCTATTTATACTTATGTAGGGATGCTTCTAGAAATTTCTAGACACATCTACAAGAAAAATCTAGTAATTTTATCTTTTACTCTAGAATATTTAGATATTTCTTTAAGATGATTATTCTAAATACTGCTAGATTATTCTAGAAATTTTACTAGAAAAATCTAGTAACTTTATCTTCTACTCTAGAATATCTAGATATTTCTTTAAGATGATTATTCTAGATCCTATATTAGACTATTCTAGAAACTTTATCAAAATAAATCTATGATGTTCCAAAAATCAACTTTAACTTTTTTAATTTTCACACACCCCCTTAAAGTTATTGTCATGCTCCGGGAGAGTACCCTAGGCGTGCCGGGCACTCAGAAGTCATTGCTGGCTCCCAAGCGAACCACTTGTCTTGATCACATATTTACTCATTCAACGGAAGACTTAGTTTAAGAGAAAAACAAATCTTAGTGGGCTAACTCAATCAACAATCTCAATCATTCTAATAAGAAATATAGTTTGAAAGAAAACTAATCAAGAGTTAAAGACATCAAAACAAATCCATCACTATCTAGTCTATGAAGTCTCTATCTCTACTCTCTAGATGGTGCTAATGACAGGTTCATGGCTACCACAAAAGAACTACTCATAAGAAATGGATAAAAGAATATGATCCCTCCGAAAGCAAGAAGGTCTCACGACTAGCAGGAAACAAATAGATCTTCAATGAAGTGCTTGTTGATGATCTCTAATACCTGTCCCTACATCATAAAATAATGTAGGCCCAAATGAACGTCAATACATGGAATATACGAGTATGTAATATGATAAAATGAAATAACAATACATCAAAGGTACTCAAGATAGAATGATACTATCCCAACTCGATATGATATGAAAGTATAAAATATAACAATGCTTTAAGAAGGATTCAGTAATATGCAACTTATTCAAAACATGTCATATACTGTCAACTCGGGCCTAGGGCCTAGACGTGATGCGGAGAATGATACACCCGGAGTTACCTCACCCAAACCTCTTAGCATTCATTAAGCATTTCATTGGTAATGACATACAATAACAAGCAGAAAGTAAATAAATAAAAAGGGAACCGGAACTAAGGGAAATATCGTGGAATAATAGGCCTTAGCAACTTCAAAACAGTTTTTATTTATGTCCCAACATACCTCTACTTATAGACTTGGCGGGGGCTAAGACATGTTCCTAGCTCACCCTCAAAAATAAATGTCAAGAAATGTCTTCAAAAAAGTTTTAATGTTTTACAAAACATGAGCTTAGAATATAAAGGAGATTGTTCCCGAAACATGGGAACTCACCACAAGTAACCTTCAACTAACCCAAGCTAGCCGCGTGGAGGAGATCGAGGAGAGACATCAGTCCCTACATGGTGATATCATGTAGGTAAAAATATGCGTTAGTACTTTGAATGTACTAAGTATGTGAGTATGCTACGAAATGAAGAACATAAGAGGAATATGGATAAGCAATGTGCATAATGAATGCATTCATTAAACATCATCATAAGAAACCTTAAAACATTCATTTTGTGGAGAAGCGACCTTAACCGACATTTAAGACCATGAGAGCTATTACATGGAATCCAACATAATTCTCTACGTTGGCACGGGGAGACTACTTGCTGGGTAGAACTCCGTCAACTTTAACTTTATTGGCTAATTGTGGATCCACTAGCGTAAATAGCCTACAAGGGCTCATATGTTGGCGCATAGTTAATACAACATGAGACTTTACTTAAGGACTCCTTAGGTCGAGTGTCCATCTACATGCTACATTCGGTACTAGGTCAATCCCACAGAATAACATTTATATATCATAATAACATAAGCATTGTATAACTTTAGACATCAAATCATCATCGGTGGAATAGTTCATTAAAACATTTTATTTGATTCAAATATGTGAGAATTGTCCTTTCACATGGAATCCTTCTTTGGATAAAAGCCTTTTCATCATCATTCAATCATTTCGCAATACTCCCTTAAATATAGGTATTTATTTCATAAACTTTCATTTGGAGTCAAAACTTTCAATTCAACTTCATTTCAACAAAAGAAGACTGTGTGGGTTTATTTCGTATAACTTTCAAACACATTTAATGTGTGAGAGTGATGAAAATGCATCGTATGAAATATCTTAAAACAATCCACCATATACACTTTAAAACTACCTTTCAAGCGTTCATATAAGAACCTTGATAAACCATCCATTTCATGTAAATAAGAATCAACATAAGTCAATATAGGTAAATAAACTTCAATATTCAAGAATCTATGCATTTGGAATCGTCATGTAAAATCCCATAAGAATTCACCATTTAGAATTTGAAATATCAAGTTGAGAAAACATTTGGGCTCCATGGATGAAAGAACCCATGGATGAAAACCCACATACCTTAGAGAGGAACTTGAAGAAGTCTTGATGTTAGGTCTTCAATGGGAAGCTTGAATCCTTTGAATTGGAGAGGGTTTTGTTTTTGTAGGAGATGATTTGGGAGAGAGGAGGATGAAGATTAAGATTCTTTGGAGGTGAAAGACTGCAAAAATGACCCCAAAACGCTCCAAGTTCGTATATATATAGTTAGGGAATTGTCCAAGTTGTCCTTCATCAAAACAAATATGGAAAATGGTCTCAAAACCCTACAAGAGCGATAGTGGTGCACCGCTCCACAGGCCAAACTACTACAACTAGTTTCGGGCGCTATGCTGGTGCGCCGCGCCAAGCCCAAAACTGCTGCAGCGGCAGTCTTTGGTAAAATGATCAAAACATTTGACTCTAAACTCGGAATGAGGCAAACTTGGTGGCGTTGGAAAGAGGACTCAAAGAACTTTAATTTGATAGGTCACGGAACACTAATTCCTTATAGAATAGGAGATATAGGTGTTTGAAGTTGACCCTATTCTATACTCAAATGAAAACTTAGTCGATGAAAATTCTTTGGACTTGGCTTGGTGTTAGAGAACCCTTATGACCCTAAAACACATATAATGCACTTCAAATACTTAAAAATTGATCCTAAATCATATATACAACTAGATTTTATCGAGTTTGATCCTATACCCATATGAAGAATGGTTCGGGTTTTGGCACGGAAATTTTTAAGGTGTTACAATATCTCCCCCTCGGGAACATTTGTCCTCGAATGGGAATCATTAGCATAGAAGGGAACATGGCATGAGGACTAGCAACCCAGCATATATACAATGACACTTGAAATGCATCAAACATGAAATCTTTAAAATTAAGCATAAAATATAACTTTAAAATTAAACTTCATGAACATGTATGCATATGAGGACATTTAAGAAAACTGAAAAATAGGAGTCTTAAGTATTTGATTATGAATAAATTAGTACCTTAGGCTTGAGTGGAATGAAAAAGATGAGGGTAAAGTTTCATCATATCTATTTTCGCTTCCCATGTAGCACTTTCAACTTGTTGATTCCTCCAAAGGACTTTAACAGATGCAACCTCTTTGTTCCTCAATATCTTAATTTGCCAGTCCAAAATTTCAATCGGGACTTCTTTATAGGCCAAGTTTTCTTCAACATTCACTACTTCCACAAGAACAATGGAACGAGGATCACCCACATATTTTCTTAACATAGACACATCGAACACCGGGTGAACCATGGCCATTTCCAATGGCAACTCTAACTCATAAGCAACTTTGCCAACATGTCTTAAGATTTTATATGGCCTTACATACCTAGGGCTCAATTTCCCTTTCTTACCAAATCAAACCACACACTGCATGGGTGAAACCTTCAAATACACCCAATCATCCACATTAAACTCAAGATCCCTTCTTCTAGTGTCGGAATATTAATTTTGTCGACTTTGAGCCGTCTTCAACCTTTCTCTAATGATCTTCACCTTCTCTGAAGCATCAAGTACCAAATCGGAGCCCAACAAGGTCATCTCACCTACTTCAAACCAACCGACCGGGGATCTACATTATCTCCCATACAAAGCCTCAAATAGTACCATCTCAATACTTGAGTGGTAACTATTATTTAAGGCAAACTCGATAAGCGGTAGATGACCATCTCAATTTCCTTTAAACTCCAACACACAATACATTGACATATCCTCTATTATTTGAATTGTCCTTTTGTCTTTTCCATCGGTTTGAGGATGGGACGCGATGCTCAATTTTACCTTTGTACCGAGGCCCTTTTGAAAGATCTCCAAAAGTGAGAAGTGAATTGGGTACCCCAATTCGAAATAATGGATAAAGGCACACCATACAACCTCACCAACTCCCGAATATACAACTTGGCATAGTCTTTGGCACTATAAGAAATCTTAACCGGTAGGAAGTGAGACGACTTAGTCATTCTATCAATAATTACCCAAATCGAATCATGAAGCTTCCGGATATGAAGCAAACCCACTACAAAATCCATATTCATAGCTTTCCACTTCCAAGTAGGGATTTTAATGTCTTGGGCTAGGCCACTAGGCCTTTGATGTTCGGCTTTCACTTGTTGGCAATTCGAACATTCGGACACGAACCTTGATATGTCCTTCTTTATGCCATTCCACCAATAGAGCTCCTTTAAGTATTGGTACATTTTTATTAAACCAGAATGAATGGAGTATGAAGAATTGTGAGCCTCATTCAAAATCAAACTCCTTAGGCTGTCCACATCTGGAACACATAATCGACCTTGGTAGTATAGCACCCTATCCCCTCTTGGGAAAAGACCTCTACCTTCTTTTCCTTTACCAACTTCTTTAATTCAACAAACGTGGTTTAAGATCTTGGGTTGACTAAACATCCACCACCAAAGAGGATTCGAATCCATTTTAAACAATCATACCACCATCATCGGTACCATACAACTTCACTCCTAATCTAGCCTATTGGTGAACATCTTTCACCAACTCCATCTTCCCTTCATCAACATGGGCCACACTCCCCATAAACACTCTACTAAGTGCATCGGCAACCACATTGACTTTATCCGGATGATAATGCACACTCATGTCATAGTACTTGAGGAGTTCTAGCCGCCTTCTTTGTCTTAGATTAATGTTATTTTAGTGAACACATATTGAAGACTTCTATGATCGGTATACACATCCATATGCACCCCATAGAGGTAATACCGCCAAATCTTCTAGGCAAAAACAACGCCCGCCAATTCAAGATCATGGGTAGGATAGTTACGCTCTTGCACCTTTAATTGCCTAAAAGCATAGGCTATGACCTTGCCATTTTGCATTAAGACACAACCCAATTCAATTTTTAAAGCATCACAATAAACCACAAAATCTCCTAATCCTTTCGATAGAGTCAAAATAAGAGTGTAGGTAAGTCAATCTTTCAAGGTTCGAAAACTCTTTTCACACTCATCCGTCCATATGAATTTTGCTTTCTTTTAGGTCAGTTTTGTCATAAGAGATGAGATGGAAGAAAACCTTTCTACAAACCTTTTATAGTACCCGACTAGACCCAAGAAGCTCCTAATATCCGAAAGAGACAACGGTCTAGGCCAATTCTTCACAGCTTCTATTTTTTTAGGATCAACCTTGATTCTATCACCAGACACTACGTGACCAAGAAATTCCACCTCCTTTAACCAAAATTCACACTTACTAAATTTTGCAAACAATTGCCTATCCCTCAACATTTGAAGTACAACCTTCAAGTGATTCTTATGTTCTTCCTCACCTCGAGAGTAAATCAAAATATCATCAATGAAGGCTACAACAAATGTATCAAAGTAGGGCTTGGACACTCTATTCATTAGGTTCATAACCACTGCCGGTGCATTCGTCAACCCAAAACTCATCACCACAAACTCGAAGTTACCATACCTTATTTAGAAGGCCGTTTTGGGAATGTCACACTCTCTTACCTTTAGTTGGTGATAGACTGACCGAAGGTTGATCTTGGAGAAATGACTTGCCCTTTGCAATTGATTGAACAAGTCATCTATTCTAGGAATTGGGTACTTGTTCTTAATAGTTACCTTATTCAATTGCCGGTAGTCTATGCACATTCGAAGTGACCCATCCTTCTTCCTTACAAATAGCATGGGAGTACAACACGATGAAATACTAGGCCTTATGAACCTTTTTTCTAATAAGTCGTTTAATTATTCCTTCAACTCTTTCAATTCCGTGGGGCCATCCGATAAGGAGGAATAGAGATAGGTTGGGTGTCTGGGAGGAGATCGATATCAAAATCAACTTCCCTTTTGGGAGGAACACTGGAAAGGTCATCAGGAAAGACATCAGGGAACTCATTGACTATGTGAACCGATTCAAGAGGAGGAATTTTGGAGTCAACATCCCTAACCCTCACAATATGGTAAATACAACTCTTAGAAATCATTTTTTGGCCCTTAAGATAAGAAATGAACTTACCCTTCACCATTGAATCATGACCCTTCCATTCAATAACAAACTTATTTAGAAATTAGAACTTGACTCGACGAGTCCTATAATGTATGGAAGCATAAGATGCATGTAACCAATTCATCCCAAGAATGATATCAAAATCTACCATGTCAAGCTCAATGAGATCACAAGAAATAACTTTATGCAATATAGACACGAGACAACCCCTATAGATCTTTTTAGCAACAACTAACTCACCAACGGGGGTAGACACCAAATAAGGCTCTAATAAAAATTTTGGGTGACACATCAAACCTATTTTCTAAGAATGGGGTAACAAATGACAAGTTTGCATCGGGATCCAACAATGCATATACATCAAAAGTAAAGACCTTTAACATATCGGTAACAATATTTGGTACTTTCTCAACCTCTTGTCTCCCATGCAATGCATAGAAACGGTTGGTGCATTGGACACCTCCTTGAGCTTATTGGCCATGAGCAAATTAGCCTTGAGTCCTACCACCACCACCACTACCACTTCTATAATCCCGAGCATGATGACCCATCTTGCCGAATTTAAAGCACGGATTTGAGCTTGCCAAGCACTCCCCTTTGTGGGTCTTCCCTCACTTCCCACATGAGGGAAAAGCTTGGGTACCAATGTTATCTCTTGGGACCATTGAGTTGGGACCTTTGTTCTTGTTGAGTTTGGGAGGAGGAGTATTGGTGGAACCTTGTCCCACAAACCGTTGCCCATCTTAGACCTTTTCATTGTAAGCATAACCGGACCTTTGAGGGTTAAACCCTCCACCATCCACTCTATCTTTTTTGAAACTCCTTGATCTCTCTCTCAGCTTCTCTTCTTCCATTTGTTCTACGTAAGTCATTAACCGAAAGATGTCCATCTCCTTGACCAACATTGTCGTTTTTCACTCCTTGGAAACCAATCTTGAGACACAGGAAATAAACTTGCTCATCCTAACTCTCGGGTCGGAGACCATGAAGGGAGCATACTTTGACAACTTAGTGAATTTGAGAGCATACTCCCTCACGCTTATACCTCCCTGACGGAGGTTGATGAACTCTTGAATTTTGGCCTCCCTTAGCTCCAATGGGAAGAAGTGGTCTAGGAAGGTACCTTTGAACTCTTTCCATTCTATCATCCCCATTTCTCCATCCCTCTCAACAACTCATTATTCGTACCACACTCGATCCACACCTTTGAGTTGATAGGCCACTAGCTCAGCCTTTTCATTTGGTAGCACACTCATAATTGCCACAATCTGGTACACCTCATCAATGAACTCTATAAGGTCCTCATCTAGTTTAGAACCATCGAACTTAGGTGGATTCATCCATTGGAAATCCTGAATCCAAGAGGCCAGATTATTCATTTGGGGAGGAGGGACACATCGATTTCCTTGGTTGGCCACAACTTGAGCTAACAACGTGATGATGTTTTAGAATTCGACATAGGTTACCCCTTCCTCATGGTATGGGATATCTGGAACCGGAGGAGTTTGATCCTCATCATCAACCCTTTCCCTTTGAGGTGGTATTCCACGAGGCATCATCTAATGAAACATAAAATTGGTCGTTAGTTAAAGGAAGGCTTAGGACACTCTGAGGCACGACATGAATTTGAAAAAAAATGGAAAACTTTCCTAAATGTCTCATAGTTTCCTATTCATAGTTGTGGCGCACTTCACAAATATGAACAAGACCCTATTTGACGTGGTATGTTTGACTCCAAAGACCATTTCAAAACCTCTTACTCTGATACCAAATTTGTTACGACCCGGGCCTAGGGCCTAGAAGTGAAGCAACGAATGAGACACCCGAAGGACCTCACCCAAGCCTCTTAGCATTCATTAAGAATTTCATTGGTAATGACATACAATAACAAGCGGAAATTAAATAAATAAAAAGGAAATCAAGACTAAGGGAAATATCGTGGAACAATAGGCCTTAGCAACTTTAAAATATTTTCTATTTATGTCCCAACATACCTCTACTAATAGACTTGGCGGGAGCTAAGACATGTCTCTAGTTCACCCTTAAAAATAAGTGTCAAGAAATGTCTTCAAAAAAGTTTTAATATTTTACAAAACATTAGCTTAGAATATAAAGGAGATTGTTCCCGGAACATGAGAACTCACCACAAGTAACTTTCAACTAACCCGAGCTAGCTGCGTGGAAGAGGTCGAGGAGAGATGTCGGTCCCTACATGGTGATATCATGTAGGCAAAAGTATGCGTTAGTACTTTGAATGTACTAAGTATGTGAGTATTCTACAAAATGAAGAACATAAGAGGAACATGAATAAGCAATGTGCATAATGAATGCATGCATTAAACATCATTACAAGAAACCTTAAAACATTCATTTTGTGGGAAAGTGACCTTAACCGACATTTAAAACCATGAAAGCTATTACATGGAATCCAACATAACTCTCTACGTTGGCACGAGGAGACTACTTGCCAGGTAGAACTCCGTCAACTTTAACTTTATTGGCTAATTGTGGATCCACTAGGCTAAATAGCCTAAAAGGGCTCCTATGTTGGCGCATAGTTAATGCAACATGAGACTTTACTTAAGTACATCTTAGGTCGAGTCCCCATCTACATTCTACATTCGGTGCTAGGTCAATCCCATGAAATAATATTTATATATAATAATAACATAAGCATTGTATAACTTTAGACATCAAATCATCATCGGTGGAATAGCTCATTAAAATATTTCATTTGATTCAAATATGTGAGAATTGTCCTTTCACATTGAATCCTTTCTTTAGCTAAAAGCCTTTTCATCAGCATTCTTCAACTTCATTTCAACATAAGAAGACTAGGTGGGTTCATTTCGGATAACTTTCAAACATATTTAATGCGTGAGAGTGATGGAAATGCATCATATGAAATATCTTAAAACAACCCACCATATACACTTTAAAACTATCTTTCAAGCCTTCATATAAGAACCTTGATAAACCATCCATTTCATGTAAATAAGAATCAACATAAGTCAATATAGGTAAATAAACTTCAAATATTCAAGAATCTATGCATTTGGAATCGTCATGTAAAATCTTATAAGAATTCACCATTTAGAATTTGAAATATCAAGTTGAGAAAATATTTGGGCTCCATGGGTGGAAGAACCCATGGATGAAAACCCATATACCTTAGAGAGGAACTTAAAGAAGTCTTGATGTTAGATCTTCAATGGGAATCTTGAATCCTTTGAATTGGAGATGGTTTTGTTTTTGTAGGAGATGATTTGGGAGAGAAGAGGATGAAGATTAGGGTTCTTTGAAGGTGAAAGACTGCAAAAATAACCCTAAAATGCTCCAAGTTCGTATATATATAATTAGGGAATTGTCCAAGTTGCCCTTCATAAAAAAATATCTGGAAAATGAGCTCAAAACCCTACAAGTGAGATAGTGGCACGCCGCTCCACAGGCCAAACTACTTTAGCTAGTTTTGGGTGTTATGCTAGCATGCCGCGCCAAGCCCAAAACTACTGCTGCGATAGGCTTTGGTAAAAGTATCATAACATTTAACTCTAAACTTGGAATGAGGCAAACTTGGTAGCGTTGGAAAGAAGACTCAAAGAAATTTAATTTGATAGGTCATGGAATACCTAATTCCTTATAGAATAGGATATATAGGTGTTTGAAGTTGACCCTATTCCGGACTCATACGAAAATTTAGCCGATGGAATTTCTTTGGATTTGGCTTGGTGTTAGAGATCCCTTATGACCCTAAAATACATCTAATGCACTTCAAATACTTCGGAATTGATCTTAAATCATATATTCAACTAGAATTCATCGAATTTGATCCTTCACGTATATGAAGAATGGTTCATTGTTTGGCATGGAATATTCAAGGTGTTACATATACTTTCATGCACAATATGGGAGCCTCTCTTAACCGACAACAATCCTACCACCTATAAGTGATGTATAACGAAACAATGTCGTTTCCACGTCCATCCAATACTTGCCAAAGTAAAGGACGAATCTACCAATCTTGGATCCACAATCAATCAAGTCCTATCTTTTGAAGACAATAAAAAGGGAAACATCCGACTTGAACGGTTGAATCCTCTCCTACGCTGTGTTCATAGTTATTGAGTTTTACTCTTACTCAATTCGGTATTCGATACTACTCCCAAAACTCAATATGCTCATAAAACTTAAACCAATCAGTTCAATCAAAACTTTCAACTAGTCCCATTGGACTCTCATCAAAACTCAATCAAAACTCTCGACTAGCTAGTCACATTGGACTCTCATCAAAACTCAATCTCATCTAAATCATGATGCTCTTTCAAATCAAATCACTCATTTAAATTAAATACTAAACTATTTTAAATCTCTTTAAAAAATGCAATCTTGACTTAAAATAATGTATAGTGAAATCATGATCAAAACAGTTATAATCTTAAAGACTTTTTCAATTCAACTCGAGCTCGGCTCATGATCAAATCATTAAGTTCTTTCAGAATAATATATTTTCAAAATCAATCACAACTTATTAAAACTCTATCTCAAAACCATCATTTATGATCAAAATATTCATGTTCAAAATAATGAAAATCAACTTATGTGAAAACTCAAACTCTTGTATAATCAATGCTCGAAATCAAATATAATCCTCAATTAGGGTTCATGTGAATGAAGACATGAACATTTATCCAAATCGAATATTCAACCCATGAACAATATCAATACGTCTTTAAATAAGTACAAGAAACCCAAAAAGACAATAGATAACTCAAAAATTCAATTCAAAGAACTCAAAAACTCCAATTCAACTCAACTCGAATCAATAAAGATGAAGGGGCACATGGACGAACTCAGTCCAACGTTGTGTTAGACTTACATACCTTAAAAGATCCACAAATTTTGATGAATTTTTTTTTAATTTGATGAAGAACAATCAAGAGACCCTTTCTTGAAATTCTTGGATATATTTTCTTGGAAACCCTATGGTTTGCATTTAAGATTTCTATTAGTGATTCATGAATAGATGAAGAAGTTTTCGATTTGAAAAGATTGAAATCTATGAAGAAGGACTTACCTTGATGAAGAAACTTGAAAGAGAACCCTAACTTGATGTTTTTCTTGAAAGTTTGTGAGCGTTAAAGTTTATGAGTGAATGAGAGAGGTTTTAATGAGGAAAACCAATTTCTACATGCTTAGGGAAATTAAAATAACTTTCCAAAGGGTTATAGGACAAAAACACCCTTAAGAAAATAAAAGGGGCATCGTTTGGCTTAGGCAGTGGAGTTCGCATCCTCTCCGAGTCGCGGAGCCTTCACAAACTTCTGCCAGGATGGACCGTCTCCAATAAAATGGTCATAACGTTTTACTCCGAACTCCAAATGATGCAAATTTGGTGGCGTTGAAAAAAGGAAACATAGAATTTAGTTTGATAGGTCATAGGCTACCTAAATCATAAAATTCTAATGGATATGGTTATTTAAAATTGACCCTTATAAGATCTTATATGAAAACTTAATCGGTAAAGGATCTTTCAACTCGACTTAGTACTGGAGGTTCCTTATGACCATAATTCACCTCTAATACACTTTAAATACTTAGGAATTGATCCTAACTCATGTATACAATTATAATTCATCGAGTTCGAGTCTATACACATATGAAGAATGGTTCGAGTCTTAGCAAAAAAATTGGGGTGTTACAGTTATATTTTGGAAACTACCCCAAGTTTGTTGTAGAAGAACTCAATCAAAGCTTTTGAACATTTCTTGGTGAAGATCTCAAAGGTTTTTTTTCTGACTCCTCTTACTTCTTCAAATGATGAAAATTTTCCATTATCGATTGGTCCTGCAAAGAAACACGAATACGTATTGATAAAATCTTCATCCCTATAGTGGGACGGCTTGATAGTATCTTTTTGTAGCCTTTTCGAATCATGTGAATTATCTCTTTCCTGAGTTTTCAGACTCCCCTTTTCTCTTAGCTTTCCGATCGTTATAATATCCAGATAAACATCTGTGATGGGCACGTTTGAAACTCCAATGTTCAAGATTTTAGAACATGCACGCTTCTTCCAATACAATACCATAATATTGGGAGAGTTTGTTAATTAGTATTAGCCTCCTCATCCAAGTCGATGATGATATAACCATTACTTTTGTTCGAAACCTCAACACAACCATAGGATCCACCACCAAGTTTCATTTTCATCTCATCCATAAATAGCTTGTCAACTTCAGAGCTTTCGAAAGTTATGTCGTATGTCTCTCCATCTGAAAGTTGGCCTACAAGGTTAGCTTCTTCATCTATTTGATCTGCATCTTCTTCATTTACTTTCAATATTCTCTCTAAGCCAGTGATTGACCTCGATATGAGAAATTATTGACCCGAGACTTCAACTTTCAATACATATTCCTTAATGCATTCTCCGTAAAGGTCACCACTGGCATATATAGTTTCACACGCTGGCTGTTCAGGATACAAGAATATTCAGATTCACACCTAGTTTATGAAGAATGGTGACAAGAGTTTTCATCATCCATAGGATATTCTTGTAATTGTAAAATCATAGCTTCAGGCCTATTTTATACACTCCCCATCATATTTTACAGTTTTGATAATATAAGAAATTAAATTCTCATAATTTGAATGTCTAGTAACTAAATTTTAACATCTTGCAAGTCAGTAGCTATTATTAATTTAGATAGTATATCGAAATAATTCTAGTTAGTAAAAAGTAAAAACATTACTAATAAACTCATTTCTAATGTCTCCATAAAAATAAAGGTATGCAACAAAATCAATTAGCTTGGCAATCTAATATTTCACATAAAACTTTCCTTGGATTATTAACGGAAAACTAATTTGTTCTTTCTTTTCTTTTGTGTGTATCTTACTTGATGTTTGAACATGTACTTGACTACTTTGTGTGTCTTATATGAATATATTACAAATTTCAAATCAAAGAGTTAATACTTTATAGTTATTCATAGTTTCTTCAATTTGATTTGTATATTTGTAATAAATTGTTTTTTTAACGTTTACCCAAATGGATATGTTCGTCATAAGTGTCAAGTAGCTACTTACCAGGCCTATTTAGATGCACATACGTAGTTTTATACCCCATTTTAACCTCTTCAAAGTAGAGGACAACATATTAGTAACTCCTAAATTAATTAACTTAAGAAGTCGTCATGTAATTACTTTTAAGATGAATTAGGACACTAAATTACTAACTAAAGTAATGCTATATATATTAACTTCAAATAATGGTCTACTTAACTTATGTGATTTTAGGTAAGTGTAATGACCCTCCAAGTTATTTGTTTCATTTTCTAGTATTTTAAGCGTTTAGAGATTTCCTTTATCGGTCCCAAGTCATTTATGATTTGCTGGAACTGATAGTTTGGTCGCCAGGCCATTTGTTTGAATTTTTATGCATGTTTTCCTATATTGGAGATTCTGAAGTTTAGATATATGACTTTGGTAAAAACTTCAGGTAAGCAACCTCGAAATGCAATTTTGATGATTTTGTTAACTCTGAAACACTGATTTTAGTCTAGATGGACCTTTGATTTGGGTTCCGAGGCTTTCAGACTCATTTTGAGCTACCTTGTGGATTTTAACAAAATAGAGCTTTAATTTAGATGTGGACCCACTTTTCATTTAGAAGACCTCCGTTGGAAGTGTCCAAAATTTTGAATTTCATGTAGTAGAGTTTGTTTGCTGAACGGAGTTCTGAACCATTCCTAAGTACCCAAATCAGAGTTTGTTTGGACTTAGCCAATTTAGCGGTAGCCACTTTAGCAATCATGGACCGCTTTGGCGGTAGTTGGCCCCCTGAGGCTTGGTCACTTTACCAACCACTTGGCCGCTTTAGCTGTCACGATCCGAATCCGGGTATGATGGCACTTGTTCAATTCTATCGGAACAAGTCTGCCTAACCCAATCAACTACGAAAAATAATACTGAAGCAATTTAAATAGAATAGATAATACAGAAGCCGAAGACTTAACCAACTATAATAACCTTCAAAGACTAGTTGTCACACGAAAATGAAACATAAGTACAAGTCTCAATGTCTTTGTTTCTCAAATAGAACAAAACATAGTAAAAGGGACAAGGGAGATCACCAACATTAATCAGCTACCTATCAAATCTCCTCGAAGCCTCGGGTAAGGAAAAGAGAATACAGAATCACGGTCTGGGCTCGGAACATACACAAGTGTAGATAGCAAAGAGTGAGTATCAAATAATATGGTACTCAGCAAGCCAACTAACAAAACAAGGTAAATCAAGTAGAACACTAAAACTCCTTTCATCCCAACCTATCACGCCCCGGGAGGGTATCCTAGGCGTGGCCGACACTTGAAAGCCATTTCTGGCCTCCAAGCGAACCACCTGGTCCAGTCACACGTTCATTCAAACAAATTCTCTCAGCGGAATACTCAATCAAAGATGTACTATTCATAATTTAGGGCCAAAGGTCAAACACTATTAACTCATCAAGACAAGTACAATAAGACTCCTCAAAATAACAGTCCAACCTCCCCAAACTCTAGTCTATGAAGCCTCTATCAAAGTCTAGGAGGTGCCAATAAAAAGCCCATGGCTACCAACAATCAAAATAAAGAAAACAACACAAAACTATACAAGGAGATCAACATCCTCCGGAAACTAGGAGAACTCACAAAGTAGCTGGAAGTGTGTAGATCTTCAACGGTGCGCCGGTTGATGATCTCTGGTACCTGTCTCTGTATCATGAAACGATGTAGGCCAAAAGGCGTCAGTACATGGAATGTACGAGTATGTAAAATGGCCGAATGAAACGGACATCAAGGAAGAATCAAATCAACTCGGAAACTCAACTCAAGAGAAATAACAGGTCCTAAGTCTAAATAAGAATATGATTTAGACGGGACCAATCACATACAATTCAAATCAGTCTGACTCAGAGTACTATCAAGACCTATTTGGGAGTTTCTCTTATCCGACAACCATCACTTATGAGCCAGTGAAAGTACAATAATCCGACATTGTTGCCGCGTCCGTTCATACTTTGCCAGGGTATGAACGAATCAACCAATCATGGATCCAATCCAACCAATTCCTATAATATCAGGACAATAAATTTGGGGAAGCATCCGACTTTAACGGTTCAATCCCCTCCTATGTTTGGCGACGTAGTTATTGGGTTCGAGCATGGACTATACCCTTGCCCAATTCGGTGCTCGATACTCCTCCTAAGACTCAATGCTCATAAAACTCTATCCAATGAACTCAATTAAAACATATCGACAAGTCTCATTACAACCTTGTCAACTCATCAACTCTAACACATTGAAACCACTCCCAATCATACAATCCGATCAATCTCAATCATATTTTTCAAAGTAAATTTAAATGCACATTTATAGCAACATGCAAACATAACCAAATATTTCCTCTATCCATTTAGTCAATCTTTGAATCTCAACACCATTTCAAGGCTTTAAATCAACAATTTAAGATAAGCAACGTTATTAGGAAAATACCATTTCTTTATCAAAATCAACATAGTTTGGAAATTAACAAAATATGCTAGACACCTCATCTCAATCAACTCATAACAACATGTAGCATATCGCTTTCTTGACTCCACAACATCATCATAAAGGGAATTAGGATAATAGATGAAAAAAGACCCATTTGGACATACCTCTACCAATAAACTTTATTCTTATGGACAATAAATCAAAAGAAGATGTAGGGCACATGGGTGGACTCAACTCATGTTTTGGTTAGCCTTACATACCTTAGAATAGATTCTTGAAGAAATCTTGTTGTTGGGTCTTCACTGGCAACTTGAATCTTGAAGCTCTTGGAATAACTCTTTGTTAGAAATGGAGAAGAAGAAGAGAGAGAGAGACTTCTAGGGCTTTTAGAGAGAGAGAGAGGCTGAAAGTTATGTTCCCAAATTCTCAAGGATGATACATATATAATTTGGGACAAATTCCCAAATTGCCCCTTCTCAAAAGTTCTGAAAAATAGGCTAAAACGCTCCTGGCGCGATAGTGGCGCATCGCTCCACTGCAGCGCCAAGTCGATTAGGCGTAAAAACCCTACAACCCAATAGTGGCGCGTCGCGCCAGGGACCAAACTACTGAGGCTATTTTGTGGCATGATAGTGGCGCGTCGCTCCCTTACAGCGCCCAACCAATTTTCTGGGTTCTGGGAAAATTGGCCTGAAAAACCCTGCACACCTCGTAGTGGTGCACCGCGCCAGGGACCAAACTACTGAAGCTGTTTTTTGGCGCAGTAGTGGCGCATCGCGCCACTGCGGCGCCAAGCCCAGATTCCCAACAGTTGTGACCCAGGCCTAAAATTCCTGCCGTGCTAGTTCATCTTAGGATCGTCATATCTTTTGACTCCGAACTCCAAAAGTTACATTCTTGGTGGCGTTGGAAAGAAGACTCAATGACCTTTAATTTGATAGGTCGTGGGTCACCCAGATTGTCGTCTTTCAAAAGATAGGGTTGTTAGAAGTTGCCCCTTTAAACAAACTCATCCTAAAACTTAGCCACGACGCCCCTTTTGGAATTAGCTTGGTCCTAGGGATTCTTTGTGACCCCACATCACTTCCAACACTCTTCAATGACTCAGGGACTCATCTTAGCTCAAGCATATACTTCACAATAAATAGAGTTCGACCCTACCCGAATACAAGAAAGGTCCGAATCTTAGGGAAAACTTTTGGGGGGTGTTACACAACCGAACCTCCTCAACTACAATCTTGCACAGAAATCAGTCCAATCTAGAATACACAGTTCATATGACACGTAAATCATCAATAGATTATCACTATCACCAAATAAATCATATCAATATCAAGTATGCCAACCATAGAGATAACAAGGAATATCTACACAACTTCACCATGACAGATCAGATGGAATGAAATACAATATGATGTCAAATAAAGTGATGCATATCTGTCATAATGATATACATCCGGTGAACTTAGTCCGAAACCCATAGGGTACAAACAAGGTCTATGTATTCATCAAAACCATTTTTCATCAGCATAATTATCAATCATCGGAACTATTTCCCATCTGCATCGCCCGGACCATTTCTTATCAATATCGCCAGAACTATTTTCCATCGGCATAATCATCAATCAGGTCTCATCACATTATTTTAGAACCAATGCAAATAAGCATGTTCACACAAACAATGAGAATCTAATGATGTTTAAAACTTCAACACAATTCATAGCAATACAAATCACATCACAATATCAATATATAGCACATCAACACGAACAATCACATCATTCACATCAATATAAATAATCAAAGTTTTTGCTTCATTTCCATTTTATCACATGATTATGATCAACCGATGAGCAAGTAATTCATGTTAATTCCCACTATTAACAATGAGTAAATGACAATTTCATCAAGTTCGCAATTACATTAGGGCTATCATAGTATTTCATCGAATTCACCTCAATTTCAAGGTCAAGAACTTCACATTTCTAATCACAATCATAGCACACATTACCTTTTTATTAAACCCATTCATTCATTAAGGATAATTCACATGATTAAAGTATCATACCTTGATATTTTTACTCCCCAACACAGATACAAAAAGAAATTCAAGAGTTCTACAAGATTTACAAGGTTTTAGAAGCTCACTTGCTTTAATCAATATCCGATGAATCAAACACTTAAGTCTTTCTCTTCTGAATAGTGCCAAATCACCATAATCTAATCAAATATGGAACTAATGATACTAAAATCATGAAATTTGGGGAAAAGGTTCAAAATAGTTCAAAATTTTGATTTCAAAAACGAGACTCAAATCTGAATTTTTTTATATGAAAGTGTTCCTTAAAGCATTTGGAATTCATTAGAGAAAACAATTTTAAAAATAGAGTACAAAATAGTCCTTAATCACCATTTTAAGAAACTTTGAGTTCTTGAGAAAATTCCTAAAATTTAAAAGTCTAAAATCAAGAATTCGGAGTTAAAATCATAATGTAATCGATAGGTATTGAAGATTATTGGTTAGAAACACTTACCCAATTAACAAGCCTTGAAAAAATACTTCAAAAATTGCCTATCTGAGATCTAGGGTCCCAAAAATGATGAAATAGGGTTGAAACCCTGACATGACGTATCCTTCCAGGTTTCACTTAAGTGACATAAGGTGGCTTTTGTGAAGCCCTCTTCGTGATCCCCCCTTCTCTAAATAAAAGGGTCTCTGCTAAAGTGGAGTTCGCGAAAGCGACACCTCCTTCGCGATAGCAAAGGCACCAAAAAATAGCACAATGAATTTCAAGCATTCTCCGAACTGACTTTCGAAATTCGTTCGGAACCCTGTGAATACAAATCATATAAGCTACCCTACTAAATTTAACGTTTCAAATTCAATGAAAATATTAGAATTTAAATTTAAGGTATTCTTGACCTGGAATCTATTTAGTTGCAATCAAACTATTTTAGGACTAAAAAAGATCAAAACGCCCTCGGAGCTTCTGAAAAACTACACTGAAACTCTTTCTAGGCGTAAAATCATTTTCCGAATCTAACAAAGTTATCAAAATTCTATTCTGAGTATCCAAACTCCGAATCTTGTCTAAAGTCAATTCTAGGATCAAAAACTCAACAAATTCTAATTTAGGACCTCAAATCCACGATACCAGTCCAAATCTGATTATGTCAACTCTCTTAGACTAAATTCCACATTTCGGAGCTGATGGATTCCACAGAATTATATTTCAAGACTTGGAACTTTGAATGTCACCAAAAACCACTATTTTACAACTCAAGCCTTCAAAACTCAAAGCTTTCCAAAAATCTTAACTTTTCAAGAGATTTCACAGAACCTACATCGAATACTGATCAAACATGACTCGGAGAAACTATTGAGAGGGATAAAAATGATCATTTTCTAAAAATTACCAAAAATAACCTTCAGGGTCATTACATTAGCAGTGACCGCTTAAGCGGCCATAGCTGGTAATTATATCTATATCTTCTTCCTTATTTCCAGAAATGAGAAGAATTTATTATAAGCTCGATCTTGGACATTTTCAGTGTACTTTAAGTGGTTTGGGCCGAGTTTAGCTTACGGGCATTATTGGGGTCGACAATCTTGATTAAAAACCCATAAGTTTCTATCAATTTCTCAATTAATTTTCCCTTTAATTAGTCTTCTTGATCATTTTTGTTGAGGGCTGATTTGAGTGGGTTTTCGAGCTCAAATTGTACACATTTTTTGGACTTTTGGTCACAAGTTTCTTGAACTATTAGGGACTAGTGATGGATTTAATTTCAAATTTTTATTAACGGGTCCCACAGACCTATTATTTTACCTAATTTTAGGCTCGACTTAAATTATAAAAATATGAGTATCATTCTTTCCGTAGTGACACACAGTGTATGATATTGATAGCATTGTGGCATCCAAAGGGTGTGGAGGAGACGGACAACTCGTGGATAGTTTGAGATTGTAGTTCAGCTTTCAGGTAGGCTACAGTCTACTTTTTTAAAAAATTTGCTCCATGAGATAATGCTTAGTATAGATTGCATGTGAGTTTAGGTGGAGAATTTAGGATTACTTCCTTCTTCCTATATTTTACTGATTCCCATAGGAGCCTCAGACTAGCATTGTGTTGTAAAATCCTTAGCTTAGGCCAGGAATTCCTTACTTATGGCTTAGTTAGTATTGTTAGCTTCTCCGAATTTACTGTTCTAGGCCTTAAAATAGTTTGGTGATCTAAGTATCTTAGAATGAGTTTTAATGACAGTTAATATAGTTTCTCCTTGAAGTAATTACTATGGGTTTGTACCCTCGGTTAGTGCGTAGACATTGGGCTCCCTTTGATATTATGGAAATTCACCCGGAATAAACTCTTATCCTTGGAGTTAATCCCTATCTCAGACTGGGTTATTATCACGATCTGATCTAGGGCCTAGTCATAACACGACGATTGAAACCCCGAAGGGCTCCAACCAAGCCTCTTGTACATATCATAAGCATTCATAAGGTAAAGCAAAAGAGGAACCATCATAAGAGAGTCTAAACCATGAATAGTAAATGAAGAATGTCACATAACAACATAGACTCGAAACATTTTTCCAACTAGATGGCTCTACACATGAGTATGGGCGGGGGCTAAGACATGTCCCTAGCTCACCCTCAATATGAAACATAGCAAAAGTCTTTGAAAATAGTAACTAACTCGATAACTAGTCTTCGATAAATGAGGACTCGCCACAACCGTTGGATAGGAAAGCTTAACTAGCCACGTAGATGAGTGTGATCTTCAACCTCAGCCCCTAAATTATGAGACAATGTAGGCAAAAAGAATGCATTAGTACGTTGGAATGTACTAAGTATGTGGGAGTGACATGCAACGTAAATCATGGAATGCAATGGTCAAGCAAATCACATGGTAAGATAAGGTAAGTAAAGACATGAGAAAATCATATTGACCAAAGCATTTAAAAAGCATAATTTAAAATCATAGCATACTTAAGAGATCATACATATGTGGTATAGGAACCATAACCAACACTAAAACCATGCGAGATATAATATGAAATCCCGTTGTCTCCTCATACAATGAAGAAAAAGGGGAATCTACTTGACAAGGTAGACTCTACCCCGCTAAGTGGGTCATGCATATTCTATATGTGGATCCAATAGCCAGGACATGAAGGAAACCTATGCTAGAATGTAGTTATGAGATAAGAGACTTTATATAAGGACCCCGTATTTCGAGCCCCCACCTCAAGTCCACATTCGATGCTAAGTCAAATCCCACGGAATACATACATAGCATAAAAATCTTAATTTCATATATCATAGTCATTATCATAGGTTTGAAATCATGGAGTAGCTCATTTCCGTAACATACTTGTAATGTGAGAATTGTCCTTTCATCATTACAAATCATACATACGTAGTTCATATCATTAGGCCTTAAGGCACCATATTGGGCTTTAAGTCACCCTTTCCATAATTTGCATGAAAATCATCATTTGAAACATATTTATAGTCCATGATCATAATTAAAATACATAATCATAATTCATACTTGAAAATTCATGATCATAGTTTATACTTGAAATTAGGGTAAGACATGAATGCATGATCAATTGATTTGAAAATCATGTAATTGACTTGAAAACATGCATGATCATAAACTTTCTTTAAGCCCATACATAATTCATATAGATAATATCATTAGGAAGTATAATTGAAAATACTCATATTTTACATCATGAACCCTAAAAATCAAAATAGGAGAATTCAGGGAAAAATTCTTCAATTTAATGCAATAACCATCAATTTATATCAAAATAGACTCATGATCATACTTTGAATCATAATTCATGCAATAGGAATAGATATCATAAAACCCATAAAATACCATACTTTAATTTGATAGAAAACCTTGAGAAATTTATTAGACTTCATGGATGAAAGGATCCATGAATCAATACCCGCATACCTTAAGCGAGGACACCAAATAATTTGGAAGAACTTGAGAGTTTTGATGGAGAGCTTGAGTGAATTTACTTGAAGTCTTCAATGGAGTCCTTGAGAATGTTTTGTAGAGAGAAATATTTGAGTAGGTGAATTGTAGAAGAATGAATAGAATTAGAGGTTTAAGTTAATTTATAGAGTTGAATTAAGTTCTAAAAACGTCTAGGTTCATTAGCTAACAATTTGGGAAAAGTCTAAAATGTTGTTACTAAAAATCCAACTCGGCTAGAAAATCCTTGCCAGGTCTACAATGCGGACTTGGCACGGACCTTTCTGTTTTGTCAGTTTCTTGAGAAATCTATCTTTCGTTCTACGGGTCCTAAAAATCCACCGAGACTATTTTTCTGCAGGTATTGACCCCCTGATCTATATT
The DNA here is from genome assembly GCF_947179165.1 of Solanum dulcamara. Lineage (NCBI taxonomy): Eukaryota > Viridiplantae > Streptophyta > Magnoliopsida > Solanales > Solanaceae > Solanum > Solanum dulcamara. Next base: position 13,073,425 of record NC_077237.1, on the reverse strand, counting down.
TCAAATTCGAATTTTCCAAAAAGATTAAAGATAATGCATTACATGAGAAGCCTATTCCAAAGACATTCTTAAGGCACTTGTGAGCATTTTGAGGGATGTTACAATTATGAAACCTTAGTTGCCTTTTATGGTTGTAGGTTGGCATTAGCTATATTTGTGTCCACTTGATTACCTTCATTTAAAGATTGAGATCCTTTTTTGGAGTTGATTGGTCTATCACACTTCAAGCGTGTTGAAGATTTTGTTTTTTGAGGACTTCTTATTGAAGCATTTACAGCTGGATTATAATATATGATCAATAAATACATCTGATAATTGGTTTACAATATTTTGCAAATGAATTATCTTTTAAACTTTCAGTTCACATTTTTTACAAGCACCTATATAATCTATCCCACGCAATTTTAAGTTGATAAAAGTATACACACCTTAAGTAATCAAAAATAGGCAACAAGAGTACCTGGACGTGACTAATAATTACCTGTCCATCTAACGTAGATGGATCTATTCTCGTGTTGATAACGTGTGGTAAAATAAGAGCAAAAAAGTAACAATATAAACAAGAAATGTAGAGAGCAAGAGAGAGTTTTCTTCCATATGTTTCAAGTAGAGGTGTCAAATGGGCAGGTTGAGTTGAAATTGAGAATATTAAAAGGAAAAATTACTTGATTGAGTGCTTTTTAAAAATTAATTACTGATTTTAGCGATATTTTTTATTTATTACCATTTATAGCAATACATAGCAATATTATGATAAATCTACACTTGTATTAAAAGTGAATTATGCATACAATATAAATGTATTATAAGTGTTTTAAAATATATATTATGTTTGTATAGTAAGAAACTGACATAATGTATTATAAGTCTATTAAAGTATGTGATAAATGTATTATTCATCTATAAAACTTGTATTATATATATTTTATAAATAGTTCTCTGCAATATGTATTAAAACTGTATTATAAATGTATTATAAGTGTTTAGTGAAATTATTTTTTTATTGCTATAAATGGTAAATATTTTCTTAATATTGTATATTTATGTAAGTTTCCCATATTAAAATGGGTTGAAATAAAAATTGGGTTGGGTCATGACTCGCCCAAATTTACTTTGGGCTCAAATGGGTTGGGCTCAATTGGGCTAAAATTGACCCACTTAATCTGAATAATTTTAACATATTTACCTTTTATAACCACAATTGAATTTCAACTCAAGAAAATAAAAATAAAAATTTATAAATGGATAGATTAATCCTAAAAGTTATAAAATAAATAGAAATTCATACCTTTAATATGAGAATATACATTACACCAATGCAAATAAAGAGTCTTAAAATTGGTTGAAATTGGAGATTAAGTTGGGCTCAATTGAAGATCCTTTTAAAATGGATTAAGGCCTGAATGAGTTGAGATTGAACCCAACACCAATTATTTTGAACTCAATCCATAAAAGTTTGGGTGGACGGATTGGCGGGTTACCTATATTTGGACTCATTTTGACACCCCTAATTTCAAGTGTTCAAGTATATACGATATGAATTCTCATGGTATAAATTGTTCATAAAATGATTATGGGGGAGGTAAAAGCTTTTGAGCGTTAAATCCATAATGATGAGGAGTAATGAACGACTATACATCATGGAGACGAATAATAGGAGTAATTTCTTAGGAATTATGAACATCCACCTAATTGTACTATTTTAACCCAATATAGAATATTAAATACTGAATAATTTTACGTGCATAACACATAATTAACATATTTAAGAATTTACTGAAGAAAGTCCCATTAATGAACTTTTCTGCTTTTTTGAAGGAAATAAAATCCTCAGAGAACTATTGAGTCATAAATTGACTGTTGCACTCTACAACTTCGGTGTTGTTATTAAACGCCAATTTAAGGTTATCATGCACAGATAAGAAGTTAGGTTTAGCTTTCCATTTATTATATGCTAACTTTAATGTTGTTCAAAATATTTATTTCATGTTGGAACGTCTTTATTGAAAAGAAAAGTTTGTATTTTTTATTTCCTGTGAAAAGACATATAAGCAATAGATTCACTAAAGAAGGCAACATATCGACTAATGAGTAGAATATCATATAATATAATATCAAATTAATAGACTCACTAGAGGAGGCAACATATCGACTAATGAATATAATGTAATACTAACTAAACCTAATAGAAACTAAGATTTATAATTGCGTTGTTCTGCCCAGAAAAAATGTTTAAATTACCTCTCAATTCTCATCAGATAGTTACTATCAAAGATGTTTAAAATAATAGTTAACTTACATTTAAGTTGATAATTTGTAAATACATTTATTCAAACCTTAAATTTTAATTTTGATTACTTTGAGTTAAAAGTAGTTATGCGAAATTATAGCAACAATATACATACTGTTGTTGAACTTGTATTTCAACCTTCAGGTTATTAATATGATATGACATGATTAGGTTATACTATGTTACAACTTACAATAAACACCCTTCCTATATATATGTATACCCGCATCAATTTTTAATAGATTTGCTTTATAAAATAAAATTAAATGAAAAATTGTAGGTTAATGAAAATAATAAAAGTTGATCATGATTAGCTACTCGATGAATAAAGAAAGAAATTTTATTTCATAAAATGTCCCTGTTTATAATTATTTAAACATGTGTTTGTGGTCAGTTTGTATGATTGCATATCGTATTAATTAAAATGTATATATTGACTTGTATTTCCATTACTCACAAAAATATTTTTGTCCTTCTATCGCCTTTATACATTTTTAAGAAAACACAATCAAATTAAAAGACAAGTTACATCGTCTCTCACATGCACAATTCTGACGATGAAACATCTTAAACACGTGAAACTTCATAGTTATAACTATATGATAGAATGTATGCGTTCACTATCAGTCAAGGATCAAGTCCCTTGAAGGAAAATATTTTATTTATAAATTCAAAATCTCTTGAATCTTACTTCATGTTTTCTCTGTTTTTGTATTTTCTGTGCATTCTTGTGTATTGAAAATAATCTAACAATATCCCTATTTATAATAGTAAGAAATCAAATTAAACTAGGACTAGAAAATCTATTCCTATATAAACTAGGACAAAAAAATTCTAACTAGACATGAATTAAATAAATAGCAAATAACAAATACTAAACAACTTAGGATTCCTACACCAA